>NC_055960.1:2710000-3025714 GCF_018492685.1 Alosa sapidissima
ATTTCAAATGAGCAAAAACAAACAGAAATCGATTTGGAATGTGTGGGTATTATACACAACGACCGGTGTAATAATCTTATGAAATGAGAATATTTTGTGCAACTTCACATTTATTTTGGTCAATAGTGTAAATATCATGAAAATCATGAAAATACCAAGAAACATACAGAAGCTCAAAAGAACTAAGAGAGGTTTTGTTTAGTATGTTGAGTGTCTCTAGGCTTATAATTAGAGTGACAGTTGAACTCCCTTCCCCCACAGTCTTGGCATTCCCCTAGTTTTCCTGACACCCACACAAACCACAAAGGTTCTCTCAAAAAAACAGTAACCACTGTAAGAACAAAAACATATTATTAAAAAAGGGCACGGAGGCCTTGAGATATATCTCAAACTATGAGCAATAACATGGCTCGCAATCTGGGGTTAGAAGTGTTATAACAGATGAACAGTTTGTAGCAAATAAGAGCTTTGTTTGCATTATAATGTATTCCATTTTAGCACAGGTAAATTAAAGAAGTATACTCCAAAAAGGTCTACAGGAACTTAGATTTTCATTATATGAATGAGACATTGATAATATAAAGATAACCTGTGGCTTGCAGCATTGACAAGTCTGATAATTATTATATTGCTGGTGGTTCTTTTATAGTTGTTCAGATTAATGTCTACTGCACACAAGACTCCATAAATGGCAATGATTCTGTATCATGCTGGACATCAGTTTCATTCCATGACCACAGTATGCAAGTCATCACTTGCACCTCAATTATACACATGATCATTGTATAACTGCTCTGCATGTGTAGATTGTGTTCCGAAAAAAAGAAATCATAAAATCGTAAGAAAGAAGATTCCCGTTTCCGCACTATTACAACCCAGTGGCATGATGGAGGCTATAAATGGAGGCTACAGCATTTTCTATGTGAAGAATCGTGTTACTTTGTCAACCAACAGGTACGATGGACTGAGTACAAATGATTCTTTATAATATATGTCATCACATTGACATTGTCAGAAAACAACAAAATCTGATACAGATTCTCTACTTTTCTCACAATGGTGCAATGAACACTGACTAACAAGCATTCCTGATTTTTCTATCATTCTGAGATGAAGTGCACAGCCATGGATACTAGTGATATTTTGCACCAATATCATGCAAAATCCAAGTCATCTTGAGAAAGCACAGATGCAGAGCTGGAAAACAATGTTGGTGGTTCCCATGTTTTAAGCATTAGATTATAGACTGCAAACCTAAAAAAACAGACTGAATATATGGTCTAATTAGTTCCTGTTTAAATGGACATTTCTACAGCAGCTCTGACTCTGGGCTCTCTACTTCCTTGAACAGGTTGTTCCTGAAAATACCATGCATTCTGAATGGCGTCTCTGCATCGATGATGTGGAACAGATCGCATTTTTTTACTCCACCTTTATTCTTTCCTGCAGAGCGACCACACTCACACAGAGAGGGAAGGGAGCTGTTCTTTCAGCACTACAACGTGCCTGAAAGCTCTTTCGCAGGTGCGTCTTTTCAGACCTTGGTCACTGATTGGGACAAGCGCACTTCGCTGAACCCATCACTTTTCAACGATGAGTGAACAAGGTTACGCCTCTTCGTTGTTGTCAAGGCATTATTCAGAGAACCAGTCGTACAGGAATACATCTAGCAAACGTGTACTGTTTTAACTACTGTGCTGCTACCAATTTCTACATAGATATCGGGCAATTATACTATTGCCATCATACCTTTACACCCCACCGTGTCAATATACTGTCGCTTGTATGTGGTACACACTAGGACGTGGTGACTTACAAATGCATACAGTGCAAGCTTACCTGGAACAGGCGCAAAATGTTTGCCACCATTATGGACACAGAACTTGCCGAGGCCCCTATGACTCCGACAACTTTTTCGGGTTTGACAAATACTGGAGGTTCTCCATTGGTGCATCGCACATCCGATGTGTCTTTTTGTATAAGAGCCTGCACGAACGTCAGAGACTGTTCGAGCGCGTAGGTGTCCCTCGAACATGTATCTAATATCCTTGCACCTAGAGTGATATTGGGCAAGAGCTCATCGTCGCTGTTGATTTGGTCCAAAGCGTACAACATCGCCTCCAGCCTGTGGATTCCATTCTCCTTTTTGATATCACCGCACGGTTCCCCAGGGAGTCCGCGAGCATGGACGGGGAAAAGGCCACCTAGGGTCAAATCCCCCTCAATTCTTATCGAGTGCGGTGCATAGATCTCTTGCGAAAGTGCCAGATCCACAAACGCTTTCACCATGCAGAACACTTGCAACCTGAAGTAGGGCTTCAGCTGTAAGAGACCGTTTGTGGCCATCATCTCCCACCCTGCCACCATTGACTTAGATCCGCTCAAAACGTAGCGAAGGCACTTCAACACAACTGTATGTAAATACAATCCGACATATTCAAAATAAAATCCATTTCCGCAAGTTTTCCCAGGTGTGGACAGAAAAAGCCTATGGGAAAATGTATCAGAATACCAAAGACTGTAAGAACGCGTTATTTATTCAGCCTGTGCGCATTGGATTCCAGCATCTTCCCGCACGCGTCGCTTGTTGCTCAAAGAACCATTGAGGATGTGTGGTCTCCAAGTGTTGAGGATAGAAAGAGGAACTCCCAAGAAATCCCACTGAACTCTAAAACAGGTGCATCTGTGCAGTACAAAAAGCGCGTCGACATCCACAGCACGAAATAGGCTACGTTGTGCTCCCCCTACACTGATGTCATACTGCTCCAGTCGTTATCTATTTCTGTATTAGTCTCTGAGCTGGAGGTTTTCTGAGCCATCAATACGAATCCAACTTAGATACAAAAGAAAAAAAAGTTTCATATGAAAGAAAAGGGAATGAAATTGAGTAAAATCTAACTCAATCCAATTGTCTTAGCGATGAATCAGATGGAGCGCAGGGACATTTTACCCATCTAACTTTACCGTTAGGCAAGGTATCAATTATTCCATTGCAAGAGGCAAAGAAAATCCGAGAATTTACCTAGAAGTCTTCCAAATCCCATCAACGACGGTGAGAGGCGAAGACAAAACATGCATCTTCTCACGAGCTGAAATGGAAGCAGTGACGCCTCCCCTCACTCCACCCCGAATCAAATATGCATTTGTCAAATGGCTCAACGTAAGCACGACTCTGTGGCATTTCTAAGAAGCTACCTTATCATAGAGGATTTCAGTCGAAAATTATCACTGAACAACCTTCTTAGAAAAGTAGCACTGATTATGCTATATTTAATAACGAAAGCTAAAAAACGTCATTTACTTCTCAACATAAGCTCAACGCCTTCTTAATGAGGTAAGTCAGTCTCCGCCTTCAGCCTACCTGTATGGCGATTTAGAATATTAATATAGGCTAACTGAAAACACCGTGGCGCACTATCAGTCTCGTTGTATCTTTTGAAGTTAATATTAATATCAGACCAATATCCATTATGTTCTACTGATTTATAAAAATAGCCTACATTTTACACACAACGTTATGATTTCACACTGATTGCATTTAAGAGTTTGTGGGAAATAAGCCATCTACAGTTTTCACTCAAAAGTGGCATACAGCTGTCCGCCTTGAGTTGTGTCATAACATGTTGATCTATCTATCTATCTATCTATCTATCTATCTCGCCTACCTATCTATCTTTAAACATTAAAGGAGTCGCTAGGAGTGTTGGTGTGTGTGCGTGTTCGAATGTGAAACCATCAGCAAGAACATATACAGACCGTCTGAGCGACTTATTGGGAGCTTTTATTATTATTATCACGCCTACAGTAGCCAAATCGTTTCGGCACCGTTTAATGCATGTCTTACAGGAATTCGATCTTCAATGTGTTTACAAAGGGGTCTTTCCTGTAGGTATCAAAATTCAAACCATGCGCCAAGAACCAATTGACGCAATTTCGTAATTCTAGCCTGTGCAACAGACAAGAAACATGCCAATCCCGTCAGTACTTGGTGATGACTCATGCTATCTTGTGCAATGAAAAGATCCCCTAGAATGTTGCCATAATGGGTACCCAGTCACTGCAATACAAACAGCTTTTAGGTAATCCATAAGGGGTATCATAGTGGTTTCACTCTAACCCTTAGTTTCTTAGTATTCACCTGAGACTGTCAGACACTGTCAGTAAGGATTCCTTTAGCATCTAAAATGGAATCAATATTGCTCTCACAAAGAATATAAGGAGAAAAACTATTGATTGCAGACATTTGAATTAAACTGATGTTAACTGTCACAATCAAGAATGATCTAACCACCCTACTGATATTGCCACTAAATCCTGAGTGAAAACATAACCAGACTATCAGACAGCATGAAACAAAATGTTCCATTCTAAGATGCAGGTAAGGTGGTTTAGCTGCAGGAAGTCGGATGGATCAGAAATGAAACATAATATTTCCAGACTACATAACGTTTCCATATACTATATTTCTATAGACCATCCTCTATTAATCAGTCTTCTACTATTTAAGTTCCTCTGATAAGTAGTAGGTATGAATGTGTGTCAGTTGGAGAATGCAAGATGGAGATAAATATATCAATATAGGGAATATCTCAAACTAAAGGGTCTTTTAACAGAAAAGCAGGTTCTAATGGTTTGGAATGAGCAGAGGCGATTCTAGAGTCTGTGGGGGCCCTAAGCAAAAAATCCAAGGGGGCCCTACCGACAAGTGTTATCACCATTATGTTATATCATGTTATATTAGGTTATTATGTTAAATAATAAATAATCCAACCATATGAAGTTATTATTTTGCTGTCACTTCGTCTGTTTTATAACCCAGAAGGATGTACTTGAGCAAGGCACCTAACCCCTCACTGCTCCCCGAGCGCCGCTGTTGATGCAGGCAGCTCACTGCGCCGGGATTAGTGTGTGCTTCACCTCACTGTGTGTTCACTGTGTGCTGTGTGTTTCACTAATTCACGGATTGGGATAAATGTAGAGACCAAATTTCCCTCATGGGATCAAAAGAGTATATATACTTATACTTACTTAACCAACAATTATTGGGTCATCAGGAGTCTGCAGACATGATTCTGCTAGATAAGGAACAGATTGATACCGTATCCAGACATTGATTAATCCTTAAAAACTCATCTGTGTTCCTATGTACTACATATTTAGTAGATTTATTTCATTATTTCAAGGCTTGGCTATAACTCTACACCAACACAGTCTCACTCCCACTTGTCACATATAGGGTATCCCACAAGTTGTTGGTTCCTATACGTTTGTGACAGGAAATCCAGGCTGTCAGATACTGCCTTTCTGAGATTCTCATTGGATCATTGCAGTTTCAAGGTGGAAATAGTCAGCCCTTTACTGACATATGGTGTGTCACATTAAACATGTCAACAAGATTAAAATCTTCCTTCCTCGGCTTGCTGTCATATGTTACACTCCAAAGTATAGTATAGTCACTCTTGAATTTCCCCTTGGGGATCAATAAAGTATCTATCTATCTATCTATCTATCTATCTATCTATCTATCTATCTATCAAAGTGAAACCAGTCAGAAGTTGTAAGTTGCTGTTTTAAGATATAACAAGTCAAGATATAGAATGTGTGTGCAAAAATGGTCGCCTAGCAATGAAATAATATAGCTAATTAATTGCATGTGTTCAATACATCTAGCATGCTGCATCACACAGCGTAAATATGATATAGAATGGAAAAACGTCTTCATACTGAGAGTTTGAGTTTGAGAGTTATAAAAACTATTGTCTCCCTCTCCTACTTGTTCTCACGCTGTCAATCAAACGGCTTAGTGAGAAGCAATCAAAACAGGCAGATACAAATAATAGATGTTGGTAAAATGGAACAATTTTACATTGAAATCATCACATTTATTCATGTAGCAGACGCTTTTATCCAAAGTGTGGAACAACATTCAAGCTACAATGCAGAGATGACCTAAGGTAGCAATTTATACATCAATTAATACTATTACCAGAGGATGAGAGTGCAAATGTTTTAAGTACTAGTCAAAGTGTCAGTGGAACAAGCATTTCACTGCATTTATAGGCTACTTGTATAATGTATGTGACAAATATACATTTGATTGATTGATTGATTGATTGAAGTGTATGTAACCTGTATTGTGTTGACCACACGGTTTAGCCCTGTACTTGCACCATTGATGGCTTCCATTGCTAGCACATTTAAAGCATTGATTTGGGAGGGAAGTTTATTTATATATTTCTCTATATACCAATGACTGTGTGTCCCATTCTGAGAATGTGAAAATCTTCAAATATGCCGATGATACAACTGTGGTGGGACTTATCAGTAAGAACTGTGAGTCAGATTACAGATCTGAAGTGGCAGCCTTAGAGGTATGGTGTAAGGGGAGCAACCTGTTTTTTTAAATGTCAACAAGACAAAAGAACTGATCATAGACTTTAGGAAAAACAGTAGCTCACTCCCCTTTGATCATTGATGACCAGGCAGTGGAGAGAGTGTCTAATTTTAAATTCCTTGGCACCACCATATGTCAGTCCCTAAAGTGGGAGGTCAACACCAACCTGATTCTAAGCAAAGCCCACCAGAGGCTTCACTTTCTGCGCCAGCTCAGGAAGTTTGGTGTAGCTAGGGATGCAATGCTCCAATTGTACAGAGCTACAGTGGAAAGTGTGCTTGTCTTCTCCATTACTGTCTGGTATGGTAACACCACCTCTTCAGAGAGGAAGCAGTTGGAGAAGGTGGTGCATTCTGCATCCAAAATCATAGGACATGTCATCCCATCTGTAGCCTCCATCTATGCCACACGGATTAGCCATAAAGCCCAGAAAGTACTAGGTGACCCCTCCCACCCTGCCAGGTTCCTTTTCCAACTACTGCCCTCTGGTAGGAGAGTCCAAAGTCTCAGGGGTAGAACATCTCGCTTCTGCAATAGTACTTACCCTGCCACTATTAGGCTCCTTAATGCTCAGACGCCTTGCAGAGCAAACCTGTACTAAATGACCTCTTTCATATGCACTTTATAGACTGCACAAGACACTTTATGGGAAGATTTTTACTGCTTTTTACTGGTTTGAATGCTTGTCTATGTGATTGTCTTTCATGTTCTGTATGTGTCTTATTTGTTATGTATGTTCCTGTGTATGTATGTATTGTCTTGTGTATTGTGTTGTATTTTTACAGTTTTTTCTGAATGCTTAAACACATTTTTTGTAACTATGGCTTTTTTTGCAAAACTTTACACACAAATGGCAAAACCACTCACTGAGTTCGCAAAACTAAAAGCACAAACACTGCTTTGCACTCAGTTTGCAATTTTGTAACACACACTTTGCACAACTGTAGGCACAATGGCTATTATTTACACTATTTTGCCAACTCTCTGGCACACTTTCTCATGTGAAAACTTTTTTAGATAATTAGTTCACTTTGCAATCAGCCTAAGCACTATAAATAAGCCACAGGTAATGTACAATGGGTACAATGGAGTGAGCAGGAAGAGTGAGAAGAGAAAAAAACAGACAAAAAAACAGTCTACATGTGGGGATATTGTCATGTCAGGCCTGGATACGGCATTCCAGAATATATTTTTCCCGGTGCCTTGGACTAAGACATTGCATGTGATGTAGACAGAATTTTGAGAGAGACAACCCGATGTAGACTGATTTGTTTTGTCTCAGTGAAATGCTATTTTGTGTTTTGACTTGGAAAAACACACTTGTGTTTGTTTTGATGTGTGTAAATAAACACTAATACTTGAAGTTGGGATCCCTGTATGTTTACAGAACTATGACAAAAGTATGACCTCAAACTGACATAGTCTACCTTGTGCACAGAGAAAGCAAAAGCCAGATGTGTTTTTTATTCATACCATCAGTGTGTTGTTGGCACATTGTGTGCTTACTATTGTGATGGCTTGTGTTTACTGATAGATACGAAAACACAATTTTTACGAAGGTGTGAAGAGTTAAGCAAGGTGTGTTAGCTTTTGCAAGAGAACTACAATGTTTTGCTGATTGGGTGAGAGGTTTTGCCATTTGTGTGTAGAGTTTTGCAAAAAAAGCCATAGTTACAAAAAATGTGCTTAAGCAATCAGAAAAAACTGTAACTGGAATGGCACCAACTTGAACTTGAACTTACCAAACGTACATATTATTGCACAGCTACATACCAGCTGGGTGCTGTTACATGTAGTCGAAGGAGAAAGTGGTAGAAGAAAAATTTAGTTAGTTCATTTGTTGTCCCCTTAGGGAAATTCTTTTTCACATTTTCCGTACAGCTTTTTCATCCTGCATGGTCACAGGCACAGAAAGGCACATACATGAACACAGACATAGGAATGACATACAGACATACACCTTACATACATCACAGGTAATTGACACAGACTTTTTACATAAAATATTGGGGGTTTCATGGGAAAAACATACATTATTGCACTGCATATATTTATCTGTGGGGCTTTGTGTTGTTGAGTGTTTGGATTCCTAGGGGGATTAGGCTTCTGTTGAAGCGGGCTTTATTGCACCTTATGCTACTAAACCTCCTGCCAGAGGGTAGGGGTGAGAAGTAGCGGTTGAGTGGGTGGGTAATGTCCAGGGATATTGAATGAGCAATACAGTACGTGCGATGGCTTTGGTGTTTAGTTCTTGTAGGTTTGGTGTATGCAGACCTATTATTTTGGTGGCAGTATTGGTTAGTTGGGTGAGTTTGTTACGTTTTTTTACAGTAAGGATGTTGAAGAAGCAGGTGGAACAGTATAAAAGGATGGGTTGGACAATGCTGGTATACAGTAGTAGGAGTAGATGAGGGGCAACATGAAGTCCTTTTAGTTTGCGCACTGCCGACAGTCTTTGGTTTCCTCTTTTCTGTATGTCTGTTGTGTGATGTTCAAAGGTGAGGTTATTGTCAATTGTGAGTCCAAGGTATTTGAAATGTTCTACTGTCTCCACTGTTTCATTGGAAATGATGATGGGGTGGTGAGTTTGTGTGAATCCAAAATCAGATCAGAGATCAGTGCAGGTGTGGTTGTTGTGCTTACCCGGACGGACTGTTGTCTGTTGGTGAGGAAGTTGTGGAGGAGATGGATCAGGCGGGAGGGGACGTTGAGGTGGTGCAGTTTCTGGAAAAGGAGGCAGAGGAGGGAAGAAAGGGAAGTGCATGGTAAGAGAATGTTAGGTTTGTTAAGTTGTCCGAAGAGTTAGGAGAGGAGATACCTTGGAAGAGTTGGGTCTTCAAGAGCCTTTTGAAGATATAGAGGGCTGCCCCTGCTCTGGTAACACTTGGCAAGTCATTCTGCCATCAGGAGACTCCACCATCGGGGGACTACAAATTAAAATAGTGTGGCTTGCTGTGTGTGTAGGGGCAGCAGTGCCAGACAACGTAGCAGCCGTAGCACGGGTAACATAAGGGCATTGAAGTAGGTGGGAGCAGGCCCAGCCATCACTTTGTAAGCAAACATGGGTGACTAAAATGAAATGTGGGCATTCTACCCGTAATATAAGAATACTTAAAAAAAAAAGTTGGAAAAGACTTTTGATCGTCTAGTCTCACATCCTGTCACATCTAAAGACAGGTCATAGATTTTATAGTCACAGACCATGAATTTGCAAAGACTTTCCTTTCCATTATTTCCCATTGCGTACCAGATATAAACATGAAGTCAATGAAGCCTGTATAAACAATCTACGTATAGCCTACTCCTATTAAAGTCATATTTTTGTGCTTCTGAAGCACTGTTTCATGTAGCCTACAGCCCCACATAAAAAAAAATTGGGACATTGTGGAAAATGTGAATAGAAACAAAATGTAATAATCTCATAAACTCATATTTAGTTGCAAAAAGGACACAGACAACATATACAATGTTAAAAATGACAAATTTGACTTTCATGGAAAATATATGTTCATTGTGAATTTGATACCAGCAACACGTTTCAAAAAAGTTGGGATGAGGACAACAAAATGCTGGAAATGTTGTGTATTGAACAAAAAAAGGAATATTTCATAACTAATTGGGGTAACTAGCAACATAATTGGGCATGAAAAAGAGCATCCCAGAGAGGCAGAGTCTCTTAGAAGTAAAGATGTAGGGGTATTCATCACTCTGTGTAAACCTGTGTGCACAAATGATGAAACAATGTTATTTTAATGCACATGAAATTCTGAAGTATTTGGGGAGTTCATCATCTACAGTATATAATACCATTAAAAAAATCTGAGAATCCAGAGAAATATTTGCAACAAGAATGGCAACAAGGGATATAACTAAAAAAACAATATTGGATGGCCATGGTCTTTTGGACCTCAGATGTCACTGCATTAAAACCAGACCTGTTTCTTTAAAGATAAGCATTGTATGGGCTCAAAAACTTCTGATTGAAAAACTTCTGATTGATTCAGTTTGATACTCAATTCAGAAATTCTAGTGTAAACTTTACTATGCAACAGCCAAAATTTAAACATGATACAAAAATACCACCTTTTGTCTGGGCCTGAGCTTGTTTAAAAAGGACTGAGGTAATGTGGAAAAAGGTTCTGTAGCTAGACCATCGAAATTTGCAATTCTTTTTGGAAATCATGGACTCATCTGGGCTAAAGATCCGAATTGGGCGCTATCTTCCCAGAATGCAATGTGTGTGGATGTTAGATTGTGTTTTTGTAGGTGTAATTGTGTTTACCTTGTCGTGTATGTGTTAGCTTGTGTAATCTTTCTGTGGGTTGTACAGTACCTTATGTGTTTACCCCATGTGTTGTATGTGCCTACCCTGTTTGTGTATTGTGCTTGTTTTAGTGACTTCCCTTGTGTTTCCTGTGTAATGGTGTCTGAGTATATGTGTGATCCCCGCTTCTGCTAATAAACTTTTTAATGGACAACATAAGTCTCATCAGTCGTTACAATACAGTATATTCAACCTACCTAGTCACACACAAAAAAGAATATGCTGTATGTTAACATTCTATCACAGAGAGATTCAAATCAGAACTTGTTAATCAGTAATCATGGTAATTTCTATGGTGGCACCACTTGCTCCTGTACCGAGAGATCTGTTGATGTTTTGAATTCCATTGTATAAATAATTACAATAAGCCAACTGAGTTAAGATGCACAGCAAGAAATCGATAATGTTAAGCTCTGGTTTGATCACAGCTGAACTGATTTCTGTTTCTAGCCAGTATATTCATATTATGTGTGTCAAGGGTTAACAAAACTCTTAGTTTTATATTCTTTTACTCTCAAATTGATCATAACTAAAGTTAAGATGAATATTTTAGAACTGTATCACTGTTAGAAACAAAGCACCAGGCAAACAAATTATTAAAAATGTAAGTGTCCTGATTCAAAAACCCTTGACACAGCCATGCTTAAGCGATATCTCCGGGAATTTCTCTTGAAGTCTGTTGGGACATGCTACTGGGAAAACAAGCTTTGAAATAATTTATTTATGAAATAGGTTAGAAATGAAAGCTTTCCCCCACTCCTTAAAACACAGTCTAGTGCAGCTGGAATAAAGTTGTTTATGTATACCTGAAACATACAACACAAAATGTAAATCAGGTGACTGAATTCATTTAAGGGAAGGCGTCCAGCCGCAGCTTGTCCCCCTAAACCTTAAGTACGCTTAGAACCCATGGTTCAGTTATAATCAAGCCATAATCCTGTACTTCAGGTATTTTCAAGAGGAATTCATTTTGAAAGTACATTTTCTAAAGAATAAAGAATACTTTCAGATGTGGCGAAATTTGCTTCTCTCAGTTTAGCTGCATTCACTGATTTTGTAGTTCAGATTTGGATTTTCACTCTGAAGCTGGTATCCTAGAGCTTCCAACAAAGACAGTTTACATAAATGGGTTGCATGCACCATTGAGTTGTTTTGAAAATGTCTCACAAATAGAGTGTCTAAAACATACTAATTAACTATATTATTCAGTATTCACCCCTTCTATTATGATTCTTATGTCATAATAGAATAATATATGGCTCTGAAACCACATTTGAAATACATATAGTATTCATGTATGAACAATGATATACGCCCTGCCCTAGTCTGTATGCAGTATTCATGTACAATAGTATGCATATATTCATGAAACAGTCATATATGTCTTGCCATACTAAAACTTTATGTGTTTTGGATAGACTAGAAAATCCCAGGAAATTCCCTAAGTCAAGGATGTTGATGCAAATTGTTTATTTCTTGGGTGTTCTTGAGTTGTCTAATAGTGATGCATGGGTCTGGGTTTTTTATGACCTACACCTGCCTGACCCATTTGGGAGATCCAATCCACCCCACCCCACCCGACCCGACATAATATGCATTAAACATCAACTCGAACCTGACCTGTACCACAAATGGCTCATTTTAACGATAAGTATATGTTTGCATCAATATTGTGAAGTATCCATTATAATGTTTCATTATTTTACAAAACATTCATGTAGGTTAACAAATACAAATAAAAGTGCATTTTAATTCACTGGGATTATTTTGGCTGCACAAAAGTATGCTATAAGTCTAAACTTAACTAATATAGCCATATATGATTTTCTGTCATTTCTTAATATGGAAAGTAGAGTGTTTGCTGTTCATTTTTTTTATATGTTTTGACCTAATTTCTCACATCAGGAACTATACAATTATTATATCCCCACATATATGTATTCAGTAAGTTTAGAAATCTGAGGAGTGTCAGAAAAACATACGGGTGTTCATAGGAAAAAGGATGTTTCTTTGGTTGATGTATAGTCTTTATTCCAGTAAAAAGCAGTAACGAAGCATGTGAACACTCCGGGTACAGACGGTGCTGACTAAACCAAAGCTTTTCAAACTCTTGCCATATATTTTGTATCAAAGTACTTCCTAATTCCTACACTCTAAATGTAAATTGGCTAGGTTTTTAATGCCAACAGGTCTGGCAACCTTTTGTTGTTCTGTATGATAAATATCTGGCTAGGCTGGGATGGTTCTCAGTGGCCTATCCCCATGCCCATACTACACTTGATTGGTGTTGTTTGCACCAGCTTGATTCCTGGCCCTAGGTGAGGCCATATGGAATTGATCCCCATATGGATTTTCATGTTCTCAGACAGGGTAGAATGTATTCTTACAAAAGTGTGGTAGTACAAGCATGGAAACTAATTTTTTGTATCAAAAAGTGAGCAGAGCAGCAGGAATGTTACCAGTTAGGATCTAAATGTTATCCGTTCACATACATCAGACGTTTTATGAAATATAAATGGCATTTAGGCCACTACTTTTTTTTTTTTTTAAGTATATTTTTTGGGCTTTTTATGCCTTTAATTAGACAGGATAGTGGAGATTGACAGGAAGTGAGTGGGAGAGAGAGTAGGGGTGGGATCCGGAAAGGTCCACAGGGCGGGAATCGAACCCGGGTCGCCGGCGTACGGTGCAGGTGCCCCAGCCAGTCGCGCCACTGCTGGGGCCAAGCCACTACTTTTTGTCCGGTGACCGTGCCCGCTCAAAAACATTGGCAGAGTCTCGCGATACTTGAAGCTACAGACTATTTCTTTACAGATGTCCAACTGCCCCACTGCAATTTCATTCATAAACTGAGGACTTTCAATCACCCACAGACAGGCAGATCCTTTGACATGAAGGGTGTTATTACTTGCAATACCAATAATACTTATATGCTCAAATGCAGAGATGTAAAAGTCCTGCTTCAGAAAGTAAAAGTCCTTCCATGTATTGGTTTTACCTGAGCACTTCCCTTACAGAAATTTCAGGTTTCTGGCGAACGGTTGCCGCAAATGTATGTCGAGGTCATATTTTCACATGCAAATTAGGTTTCTGGCAAACAGTGGCGGTTAACTTTTGACACTGTTGCAGCAAATTTGCAGCAATGTCATATGCAAATTAAGTTTGTCACCAGACGTTCACTAGAAGTATCGCTTCTGCATGTGCCCCGGTGTTTCGGTGTCCCGGGTATCATCACTAGAAGTATCGTTGTACCAAAAATTCAGGAAGTAGATGACGGGGGGGGGGGGGGTCATCTATTTCCTGAATATTTCCATGATACCCGGGACACCGAAACACCGGGGCACATGCATTTGCACCGGGGCTGTGGTTGATGTGGGCTCTTGAGACCAACATACCATAAACATTTCTTCCCCCTTGGTGCCACGGTTCAGGTAGCTATTTAGGAAAAACTGCATTTTTCGGGTTTCCCCCGTGCTGGCCCCCCCGAAACCCAAAAAATGCAGTTTTTCCTAAATAGCTACCTGAACCGTGGCACCAAGGGGGAAGAAATGTTTATGGTATGTTGGTCTCAAGAGCCCACATCAACCACAGCCCATAATCACTCATTTGTGATTTGCACCCCCCCAGTAAAAAATTAAAATGCAATATCATTCTGCTTCAATCGCCCCTCTCTTCAGTTAAAATGTTCAGAACTGCACCAAATTTTATGTGTATGATTAACCTGACATTCTCTGGGGGTATGCCAAGTTTCGTAGAATTTCATCCATGGGGGCGTCTAAAAAAATTATGTGTACATAAAAGTTATGTGTACATTTAGTGACTGTACACTCATTGGCCTGTAGATGGTGGTGCACACACATACACACGCACAGGCACGCACATACTATCGGTATCGGCAATTAGAACGGCCGATGCATAATTACAAATTCAGTAGGATTAAAGGAAAACCAAATATTCATCATCATTGGGCTGCATTTCCAGTATTGGCGATACGTAGTCGTTTGTCCACCAGATGGTGCATCGTTGCAGTGAGACGTAATTTTGTTGGAAGTTAATCTAAAGTGGGTTGGAAAAACAATGGACGCTTCCTACAAAGACTGTAGTTTACCGCAGAGAATGTCTAATAAGAATAGGACGATTTTCACATGAAATGTAATTCCCATTTCTTCTTGAAGTCGAAATAAATCTGAGAATGTTTATCGGACATGCTTGGTTTTTACTGCAGGTACGTTAATCTTATAATATCAATAGCTATAGGACCTAGGTACAATAATGTTACCGTTAGCATTGGTTGAGTGATGGAGGCCAATTTGATTGCATTTGTAGAAAACTATGCGGTTATACCAAGTAAATTGATAGCAGCACTAATTGTATCTTTCGACTGTCATCTTATTTGCTTATGACCATAACCTAGGCTACTAACAGGAGCTAAGTGAGTTAGCCACAACACGTTTGCTACGTGATGGTTTTTTAATGGAAAATATATAGGCTACCTGAAAGATAACCTGTCTATGATGCATCCTAAACACCGGGCTGGGACATTTCTGCTCAAAGTCTCAAAAAGCATCTGAGTCAACGTTCATTCCCAAACACCCATAGGCTACTTCAATCCTCTATTTTCAAAGGTGATTCAAGTAAGGAAGAGCATGGCCCAAAGTAAAGTAACTAGGACTGAAACTACATATATTTGTCAAAGTGAATAATTTGTGTCAACTCGCCGCAATGTAGATTTATTAACACACCCGTGATGATCTACATCTCCATTTAAACCAAATGTTTTAGAGCGCACGTTGAGAGATGTATCCAGGGCAGGGCTGTACCTACACATATTTGTTGCACATGCTACAAAAATCATTCTTTGCTATGGATGATTTAGTACCAACGTTACACCGGTCCGATACAGTTTTGCCTATGGCTACCGTGAGACTGAGATGCTTTTTGTTTGTTTGAAGTGCGTGTTTAGGGTGTGAGAGGGGAGTCGATGTGCTTTGATTCCAGCTTGGTATTTGTAGTCTATGCGATTAAAAAACACGTGTGTGTGAAGTATCCAAACAATGATAACGCTTTCATTATGGCTGCTTTAGCCACAGACCTTGAACTACTGTACAGTGGGTTGGGTTCCATTTAGAAGTGTCCACTTCATTCGCGCTTTCCGTGATTACACAGCTGCGTGAAATGTATTACTACTGATATGTAAAACTATTAACTTTTCGCCAAGAGGTGGCAGCTTAAGTCCGCTTGATACTGTAAGCCATTGGTTCCCAAAGGAGATTTTATTTGGGTCGCCAGCATAGCCAAGTGACCATTTATGTTGTGTAATAGGCCTAGCATAGGGCCTACCTTATATAGTTTGTTAACAGTCACGGTTTTGTCATAACTCCTCTATGCATTTTTGCATTTAGAATAGCTCTGAAACCGGGGGGGCGAACACGTTGCAGGGGGGGGGGCGCCAGTGTGTGGATATCTCAATTGCAAAATTAAACAATTTCTATCGGGTGCCTACTATACTATAGGCTGCCTACTATACTATACGACTATAGGCTGGGTGAACTCTGGTGAACTCCTGATCTGCCGGCTATTTCTTTTTCGATTTCTTAAAAGATTGAGCTTGGTCTGACGAAAGCCAGATTAACCATGGACCTCATAGTTGCAAAATGCAAGGGAACATGAATCAGCCTATTATTTGAACAAACAATAACAGACGGTAGCTCTTCAACTTGGCCCATTAAAATGTGTATGAACAGTCTAGCAACGCATTTCATGAAGGCCCTTTTGGACATGTTATTTGCACCACTGGGTAAAACTACATTTTGTTTTAGACTACTGGTATTTAATTTGTGCATTGACAATAAAGCTGAATATCATATGAACTAGATGACTAAACTTATGCATATGTAGAAGAAGAAACATTCACAAAAATCCATGACATGACCTCTCTTCTTGATAGCTGTTGAAAACTGCATGGAACTGACAGGGATTGTTTTGTTTAATAATAAATAAATAAATAAATAAATACATTATGCTGCTACCTTCTGCTTTTCCCAAATACAATGTAGCCTACAGGTGTACCTTTCATCAGTCCAGTTGCAATGGATGGACTGTGATGAACTGCCCTACTTGTGATTGTTTAGAGATTTTAAAAGTTTTATAACAATGCTACAAATGTTTTGGCAAGTGCTACAAATCTATTCACCTTTGCAGCGCCAGTAGGCTACTTTGTGTGCGGCCCGCAAACACACATTCCAAACAAGCATACACAAAAGTTTAAAGAGTGGGGGATGGAGTAGAAGATGGAGACAAATTCATTAATATGATTTATTTTCGCAGAATGGATGTACAGGACTGAGCGGCGGTCATATTTTGTACCGCTATGCAGTACATCTAGTTATTATAACCTTTACTTTTTACCTTTTAAAGGAACGCGGCTCTAACCGCTTAACATACAGACATGTTGAAATAACCGTTGTGTAGGGCTGGAGTTGGACAAGAGAGTTATCATTTCAGATTTTTTGAAAAGTTTATACTTTTTGAGAAATAGGGGATTAAATTGACATCACAAAGGGGGCTCATTTAGAAGGGTCATAATGTAATCAGGTGCGGGTCCACCTGCATACAATCTGGCGCTCCCTAAACTAGTCCTACACATCCTGTAATTAATTGCTTTTGAACCACACTGCTCAATTCTCTTCAAGAAAGTTTACGTTCTTGGTGTCTGCTTCGTCCAACAAACTATGACGAAACTGACGTTTTCCTACCACACCCAATGTAAGTAACAATTAATTTGTGTTTTTGGTAACACTTTATTTTAATGTGTCGCTGTTACAGTGTTCCTACCTAATTAGGTACAGTGGTACAACCTGTGTAACAACATGTACTATCAGGTACTATCATTGTACTTGTACATTATGTATTTGTGGGTACCTACATATAATTGCTACATTGTAATACTGAGTGCTTTTACAAAACTGCCAATTTGCCTAAATTTTCAGAGGAAAAGAGCTGACCTGAGACCTGCTGGATGGGGTAAATCTGGTCATGATAGATTTGATATACAAACCATTCTTAGCTCCAGTCAAAGCCTCATTGTCTTCAGTGTACATGTAACAGCTGTGCTGCTACAACCTTGTTACTCTTTGAATAAACCTATTAAGTGTACCAGTTAATTACTTACATGTACATATGACATGTGTGTTGTGTCTTCGATGTCTTGGAACAGGTCTACTAATTCACATGTACTGTGTGGTGTAACAGCAGACACGTTTCAACACATCAATTACAGGATGCATGACATCATTGACAGGATGTATATAATATGTACATGTAAGTACTTAACTGGTACACTTTATTTTAATGGGTTTATTCCACTGTATCAAAAGAGTAATAAATGTGTACCAACACAGTTGATACATGTACTACAGTATGTAGGGTAATGGCAGACATGTTCCAAGACACCAATGACACAAGATATATGTAATTGTAAGTACTTAACTGGTACACTTCATTTTAATAGGTTTATGCCACTGTATCAAAGAGCAATAAGTGTGTACCAACGCAGCGAAGAGGTTTAGTCAGATTTTTTTTTCTTTTTCGCATGCCCAAATTTCCGTCAATGATTCCCAGGACACTGAAAGACCGGGGTACACGAAACTTGGTGGGCATGTAACCCCACATGGATAGCATGGAACCATCGTTTTTTGTTTTGATCTGTAGCCCCCCCGCTGGACTGGACCCCCCGAAAGGAGGGTAGGGCAGACACAGTTTTCTGTGAATATCTCGAAAACCGTAGGGTTTAGGAGAACCATTTTTTTTTTGTATGTTGATCTCAAGGGGCCATGTCAACCCATTCCATAACCACTCATTTCATATATAGCGCCACCTAGTTAAACACAAAAAAGTAAAAATGAGGTGTTGTAATTGAAGGTATCTGTGACCTAACATAGTCAAAACTGCACGAAATTGGAAGTGTAGGATCATTATGACACCCTCTGTATGCACGCCAAGTTTTGTGGAATTCCGTTCATGGGGGGCCACACAATAAATTAATTTATGTTACTATACACCAACTGGTCTGTAGGTGGCCGGAGACAGTTTTCTGTGAATATCTCGAGAACCGTAGGGCCTAGGAGGTCCACCTTTTTTATGTATGGTCTTAAGGGGGCATGTCAACCCATCCCATTACCACTTATTTCATGTATAGCGCCACCTAGTTAAAAATTAAAAAGCAAAAAATGAGGTGTTTTTATCACAATATCTCTGGCTGACAAGGTCAAAACTGCACGAAATTAAAAGTGTAGGATCATTATGACACCCTCCGAATGCATGCCAAGTTTTGTGTACTTTCGTTCATGGGGGGCCTTACAATAAAATAATTTATGTGTACATTTAGTGACGTACACCAACAAGGATTCCCGGGACACTGAAAGACCAGGGTACACAAAACTTGGTGGGCATGTACCCCCACATGGATAGCATGGAACCGTCATTTTTCGTTTTGATCTGTAGCCCCCCCGCTGGACTGGACCCCCCGAAAGGAGGGTAGGGCAGACACAGTTCTCTGTGAATATCTTGAGAACTGTAGGGCCTAGGATGACCATTTTTTTCCGTATGTTTGCCTCCAGGGGTCATGTTAACCAATTTCATGTGCACACATGTGCACAAACAGATACACACACACACACACACACATACATTCACAGTAATCATACGTATGACACATACTCACACAGTAGACATATGTACGCTTGCATGCACAGGCACATACGCAGACACACACACAAGTACGCACACACACACACATACACACACACACACCCACACACATAACATAAACATAACACAAATAATCAAGAATTTCTCAGAATTATGAACAGGCAAGATGGAGGTGGGGTTGTATAAAATGAATTTTACATGTGAAATCTATGAACTAATCATGCTTTGGTACTTGTTGTCTAGCAGATACCAGTGAGAATTGAGTGTGGATAATGCAATTTAGTGAGACAGTTAGAATCATATAGGCCTTTCAGCGTGATTTCTTTTTGTGGAAAAAATGTGCTGGACTGGGCGGCGGTCATATTTTGTACCACTCTGCGGTACATCTAGTTTATACAAGCTTGTGTAGCCTAGCCAAATTTATCCTGGCTGTAGATAAAGCAGGATATAAATTTCCCAATATTTTGCCAGATTAATAGTGGTTTACTGAGGTTTAATATCAATTGAAATACCATTGAAATCATGTTGATCTTTAGTTTCGTTGTAATTTCAACATTGTTTCAATATTCATTTTAGTTGAAATACCATTGAAATCTCGTTGATCT
This sequence comes from Alosa sapidissima, assembly GCF_018492685.1. Classification (NCBI taxonomy): domain Eukaryota; kingdom Metazoa; phylum Chordata; class Actinopteri; order Clupeiformes; family Clupeidae; genus Alosa; species Alosa sapidissima. The sequence goes on from NC_055960.1 coordinate 2,730,033, forward strand.
GTAGTTAGAATTTCAACGTTGCTTCAATATTAATGAAGGGTGCAAAAGTGATTCAATGATTTAACGTTGACAAAGTAATGTTGATTTAACATGAATAATTGTTATCTGAGTGCAGAATGACCAAAGGCCAGCTTTCGTGCTTGTTTCACAACTTCAGAACGTCTTGACATAGGCTACATGCTTCAAATTTGGTGTAAACATTTGTATGGACTCAATGATGAACTCAAATGTCAAGGTCAAACCCACCTTGAGTGTGATATCTCAAGAACGCCTGACACACAAGGTTTTTTTGATACGAGGGTTTGTATGAACTCAAAGATTAAGTGATTCAATGGGTTTTTTTCAGGAATCTCCCCACCAACATTAAGCCAGCAGCTTTCCATCCACTATTGTAATTCCTCCTGCATTACATTTCTAGTTTTAATTGTTATTGACACTAAACAAATAAAAACTGAAATTGAATGAAATCTATTGAAAAAAGAGGTAGAATAATTGCTATACAAATATTAACAGAAAATAATTTCCATTGATGTAGAACTCTCAGTCAGAGCTTTCAGGAGGGGTTCCAGCCCATGTGGTGAATGAGGGTTAAAACATCCATCCTGCCACTGCGACATGGTGGCAGATGGTACAAACCTCCTTGGCCCAGCAAGCCATAACCTGAGTAATGATCTGTCACCATACACCTTTGTATGGAAAATACTTTGTATTTTCAACAGACAGACCATCAAGTTAAGTTGTGGGAAATTTAGTGTAACCAATTAACATAAAAATCTCTAATGTGTTATGCTCTGCCAACAAGATGAACTGGTTTTAACTGAAAAGAGTACTGATGGATGTTTGGGGAATAACACATCCCTATATCTTGACAGACAAATATGTGAGGATTTTGGAACATTCCAGAATGAATGACACATAACCCAGCCCCACTACTGTTTGAGAAATGGGGAGAGATGAATTATGGATGGTAGCTATGGATGATATAAAAGAACAAATACATTTTAAGGATATCAAAAAATAGAAGCTCTACTACACATAGAGACAGACAGGCACACACACACACACAAAGGAGGAGTTCAGGGGTAAGAAATTCAGCCATTTTTATTGTGGTGCGTTGTTCTCAAGTCTTCTCTTCATTCTGCTCAATATTTGGCTCCATCTCATCTCCTAGTAATTTAGTTTGATTGGCCTGTCCTGTTCACTTGCAGTAAAGTTCTAATAAAATAAATAATTATGATTGCCACAGCACATTTAGGTCACATAGATATGTAAACGTTGTGCATTAACCTAGCCCATAACCACTTATTTCAGCTGTAGCACCACCTAATGGAAGACATACATGCAAAAATTGGAATCTTCATTCAATATCTTGTAACAAGGTGGGAACATTATACCCAGGGGGCAAAACACCCGTTTTTTAGGAAATCAGACATGGGCTGCTGTAAAAGGTTGTCATATAAAAATGAAATCTATGATGTCTGAAGATCACAACCTGGGTGGACAACCCGGTCAACAAGCTGCTGGAAACTTGTAGGATGTGTTCAAAGTATGCATGTGCCCCCGCAAAAAAATGCGCTTTTGAAGCTCTTTGCAGTTCCCTATCAGGCAGCTAGCAGCTGCGATCAAATGCCATCATCCATAACTGCTTTATCTCTGCTATATCATTTTAGTTGTGAAATCAACAGCCCTACCAACACAACGGGAATACAGCTTTCAAATGATATCTTGATTGTACAAGCAGTATGAAATAAAGTTGTGATCATGTAACGTTACATTGAAAGACTTTGAACTTCTGTTGCTAATTATCCATGTTTCTCCACTAGCACTAGTTCTAGCTTAGCCTGCTGCAAAGAAAATAGTTTTGATTGATCAAATAGTTTTACGTATACTACTTACCGAAAAGGTGATCTTGTAAAACAGTCCATGAATAAGATATCAGTCGGTTCTGTCTTTGTATCCTTGCACTTTTACTGTGCACAAACTTAGTCCACAAACACATCAAAAACACAATGTCTCCTTCTGCAGTGGTGCACGATTATGTTAACGCTACTTCCTGTATTGTTGGAAATCCCATGTAGGCTAACATAGGCTAGGCTAGGCTACTTGGATTTTCATGTCACCACTAGAAGGCAATAAATAACCACTTATTGCTGCTGTGGACTGCAAAGACATTGGCAGTGATAAAATATCGAGAAGCTGGCGAAATCAAGGTGGAGAAATGTCATGGTAGGTGCTTTTCAGTTTTCATTATAAAACAATCTTACAACCCCAAAACAGAAAAAGTTGGTACGTTGTGTAAAATGTGAATAAAAACAGAATGTAAGAATCTGCAAATCTTTTAAACTCATATTTACTTGCAAAAAGGACACAGACAGCATATCAAATGTTCAAAATGCCAAATTTGACTAGGCCTATTTCATGGGAAATATATGTTAATTTTGAATTTGATACCAGCAACATGTTTCAAAAAAAGTTGGGACAGGGATAACAAAATGCTGGAAAAGGTGTGTAATGATAAAGAAAACAAAAGGAGGAATGTTTCACAACTAATTAGGGTAAGTGGCAACATGATTGGGTATGAAAAAGAGCATCCCAGAGTGGCAGGGTCTCTTAGAAGTAAAGATGTAGGGGGGCAATTCCATGCAAAGGTCATCCTTACCATGGAAAAAAAAAAGTTGTGCAAACGCAAATAGAACTGTTGTTAAAATCTTAATTTAGGTCTATATTTTATTGTTTAAAAAACTGATCTGATTGAATTTGATGGAGAATGACACTCTTTTTACATCATAAATATGGTAACCCAAGGTTCAAACAAATTGTGTCATTTGACAAATTCCAGATTGACAAGGGAATGGTAGAGCAATGTCTATGCTCAGCTTGCCTTTAAGAGCACAACTCCTTACATTTGTAAGGCTTTTGTTTTTAAGTCAGCAAGTTCCATGGCCATGTCACATCCATAACGTTTTATAGGAAAAGTGTATGCTACACATACAGTGTTGATGCGACAATGTCCATAGTGTCTGTGCAAAGCTGATTTATATCAATGTAAAGTATGATGACCAAATTGTGCCCCTTTCTTACTTTTAAAACCTTTAATGGTGCGTTATGGATGTGACGTTATTGATGTTACATAATGTGAATTTACAAGACTGGGGACTTTATTATACCTTTATTAAAACGTCTGTTCTGGTGGCATGTCAGTTTCAACGCATTTCAACTTAGTGTTTACAATTGACATTTCAAAGATTATTAGGATGATCAAAACCTCAGGGAGGCCTTGCCTAACCATTAGCAAAACAAACATAATATTAAATTACCTCCAGTGATTAGCCTAGCCATAGCCTATTGTCAAGGGGCCTAATAACGAAAATCTGAACGATTATCTTCCTGTAACTGTCATACTGTTGTTGTACACGTCTGCTTAACACAGTTTAATTTTAAATGTGACACGATATGACAGCATAAGTGTCAGGTCCTCTGTAGCTAATACCCACAGAGTAACATGAGTAAGGGCAGCAATAAACTAGATGTACCACATAGCGGTACAAAATATGACCGCCTCTCAGTCCTGCATATTCTGGAGGCAACACTCACCTCCACCATCACAGGCTATCGTACCCCCACCATCACTGGATATTGCACCCCTCCCCCACACGGCGATCACAAACAATGAGGTGACAACGACTTCAGTCAACAGCAATCAGACACACAGATCCCAGATGCACCCCTCCCCCTCCCCACACCCCCCATCATCACATCACAGCAGATCAAGTAAGAGTTCAACTAAAGAAACTTTAGCCCAACCCAAGAAGGCAGTACAGAATACTAGACATTACAATACAAATAACAGATCTTGCATAAATATGCAAACTATGTAGGCCTACTGTACATATATAGAAACAGAAACTTTCAGAAACAGAAACTTTCATAGAGGCCACAAACAACTGCCACCACTGTCCATCGACGGAGATGCTGTGGAGAGAGTGAGCAGCACAAAATTTCTGGGGGTTCACATCAGCGACGACCTCTCCTGGACCACCAACACAGCATCACTGGCGAAGAAAGCCCAGCAGCGCCTCTACTTCTTGCGCAAATTGAAGAAGGCAAGTGCCACGCCTCCCGTCATGACTACATTCTACAGAGGGACCATCGAGAACATCGTCTCCAGCAGCATCACAGTGTGGGGCGGAAGCTGCACAGATCAGAACAGGAAGACCCTCCAGCGCACTGTTAACACAGCTAAGAGGATCATTGGAGCACCACTCCCCTCCCTGCAGGACATTTACACCACCTGCCTCACCCGCAAAGCACTAATGATTGTCAAGGATACAACCCACCCTGCACACGAACTGTTCAGCCTCCTGCCCTCTGGAAAACGGTACAGGAGCCTCCGCTCCCGCACCACCAGACTGGCAAGCAGCTTCATCCACCAAGCAATCAGGATGCTGAAAACTCTACCCACTCTCCCATCACTGACAGCCCCCCCCCCCCACCCACCAGCCAGCCAGGAACCTAAGAAACTAGGATCCTGTCTACCCTAACCCCCCCCCCCCCCCCCCCCCCCCCAACACCGCCCTGTGGAACTGCACTGTGACTGCGCAGCCTAACGTGTTGCTGCTTCACATCAAGCCTGATATACTTGAAATTACTGCATACTGCATATCAATGTAAATATACAGGTCACACAAGCACAAGTTTAAACTTCATGTAACTGTTAAGACTATATAAATATACAACACAACTACCTCTATTTTTTTTTATATATATATGTCCTATATTTCTATTTTGATACATACATGTTCTATATTTCAGTCTTGCACTTTAATTTAATGTTTATTGTCTATGGCTATGTCTATAGTATGTCTATGTCTGTATTTAAAGTATGTCTATGTCTGCATGGGAAAGTAAGAAACGAAATTTCAATTCTTTGTATGACCAGTGCATGTAAAGAAATTGACAATAAAAGCCGACTTGACTTGACTTGAAACAGAGCTGTACTACAATTCACATCAGTTAACAGACTGATAACAGTATCAGTATCAGTAGTTAACAGTAAACAGTAAACCTTTGTTGGATCTTGTTTGACTTGATAGGCAATTATAGGCTTGAAATTGAATTCCCTCTAAATGGGTCTGAAGTCTGATTAGTGAAATGATCAAAATATTATTTCATCTGTAAAAGTTAACTTCACATGGTATTTTGTTTATTTTAACAACAATAAAGGGAAAAGAATGCTACCGAATACAATGGAATGTTCTTTAAATATTTATATATATATTCTTTTTAGCATGATTGGGTGATTCCGGGGAGTTAAAGCAGAATTTGAGGTAGCATTGTTTTGACCCTACAGTAATTGCACGTTTCCAGCAGCTTGTTGACCGGGTTGTCCACCCAGGTTGTGATCCTCAGACATCATAGATTTCATTTTTATATGACAACCTTTTACAGCAGCCCATGTCTGCTAAACCCCCTTTGCCCCCTGGGTATTACAGTATCTCAAGAACCACTTAAGCTACAGTTTTGAAATTTGGGAAGCTGACACTTTGTCACATGGTCTCCTGAAGTTTCATTTGGCTCACTCAACAAAATGGCTGTCAACAGCCAATCAGAATTTATCAGCTAACACAATTTTATGGCAATGTCATGTGATGTAAAAGTTGAATCTGACATGTTACTTCGATATTACATTCTTTAGATGTACACCACATTTTATGATATTATGTCAATAGAGGATGTTGCAATTGACATATTTCACTATCTCAAGACATACAGTGCATGCTGAATCATGCTGACATGCTGAATCACTTCTTTTCATGCACTTTTCGTGCAATTCTGTCCATAGGGGGCACTGCAACTGATACATTTCTCTGATCCCTATGATCACTTCTTCTGGATGTCTCTCGGGGTCCAAGTCCAGGCTAATGCAGGGCTGAGCAATGCGGTCAACCAACACAACGCAAGTTACATTATTGCCATGACTGCCTCCCGACACCAGTCATGCTAATGAGAGATCTCTGTTCACTCACATACTGCTCTGGTACTGAAAATCTGAGCAGGGACGTGCACAGGGGGGTTGCTCAGGTTGCCCGGGCAACTGCCCATATGCCCTTCTCAAGTCACATTGCCCTTCCGAGGGGAAAGGTACAGTGGATGCAGAATTTCACGTAGGCCTAGATAAAAAAAACCGCAAAGCCTCACTCACTTCCATTCGGGCACCGAAAGTGAAAGTCAGTAGGGGAAGGGCAAACTCTGTTTACGTGGCTGTAGCGCTGCACGCGATCGGTGTTACATGGTAACTGGCACCCATGTTAACTGGCTGCGTTGGTGACGTTTCACGAGTGATGACGTTTCTTTGACAGATGTGGCCGCTTGCAGATTTGTCACTTTCTGATGGAAACTGGAGACGAACAAATACAAATATGCATGACATATTTAAATGTCAAAATTGTCTGTAGTACGCTACATGCACTGGACCATGAATATGCCACCAAGAGATAGCTTGCAGACAAGCAGCCCGTTATCACATAGCCTAGGCTAGGCCTACTATTTTTTTGGTAGGCATTAGGCAAACTAAGCTAGGCTACATGTCTGCTGATAGTTAGTTTCTCACATTTAGTTTTAGCAAGAAGAATGAATGATGGATGGACCGTAACGGTTAAATGCCTAAATCCTATCACTATTTTGGATAGGCTATTGTTTGAAGCCAAGATGCCCACTGAAAAGAGGCGGATTCAGGAGAGGGAGAGACAATTCAGGTAGGCAGCCAGCAGGTTGAGACAGAGACTTTGCACTCAGTAGTTAAGGTGATTGAGTGCTGTATTTCAGTGTTTTACTTCTTTGTGTATATATATTAATAAAGACCCTGTTATTCTCAGTCCTTCATATAGGCCTACATGGATTTCTATCAGGGTCGGACTGGGAACAAAATTCGGCCCTGGCAATTTTCTCCTGGACCGGCCCACCACTGGACCTACGACCCGCGTTTTTTTACCCCCCCCCCGATTCCCCCCATAAATAACAAACACCCTGTAGCAAACTGCTGTAGCAACACTTCATAAACTGAACCCAAACATTAAAGGTCACATTCACAGAGAAACCGTTTAATACTTGTTACTTTCGAAATACTATAGCTCACTCCAAGTTGCATATGCATGCTGCACGTGAAAATGATCTTCTACCCCCATTGCCCGCATTAGCCCATGAAAGAAAATACACGGAAAAACAAGCGAATCAGAAAGAGCCCTTCCCAATGACGCCGAAGGGAAACTGACTATTCATGGCCTTGCCCACCTTGGCTTGTGACCGCCTACAGGAAGACTGGAAGATTTTGCGGCTAGGGGATTGTGTCTCTGCAGCTAGTAGGAGCTAACAGCAAGTTGCCAATATGGCGGAAAAAAAAATCGTGCCTGTTTTATTTCTGGCAATAACACATCAATGAGTTGAGGAAGAAATGGTTCGGATTTATCGTTGGAACACCACCACCGAAGTAGTGCAACATTAGTTCTGTGTTCCAATCATTTTGACCACACTCACTGCCTTAGAAAGTGGTTTTGCATCGATGTTCTGAAAACCTGGTTCTGTACCGTCATGACGATCGACCACCAGCTCACAGGCTGTAAGTACAAACAAACTTTTCCACCTAACGTCTGTTACAAAATAGCATGTTCATATTCTTCACGTTAGAATGCATGAAAAGGGTACAAGCTAGGCTTAGGCTAGCCAGGAAGCTACACCAGGCACGTAACTGAAGTGTTCTGTTCGCGACGTGTAAAATCAGAGAATGCCTAATAGGAAGGGCTCTGGTAAAATCCATTAGAGGAATGGTCTATTTTCCCGAACGTAGCCTACAGGCCACTAACACGCCAGGTGTAGCTACTTCCATTGATTAGGCCTATTGGAAGCTAATTGTTGCAGTACATAACGCGAACGGAATGCTTCAGTTACGTGCCTGGTGTAGCTACACTCATAAGAAACTGACCACACTACCCAGAGATTTAGCTTGTTGAACCTATAATCTTCTAACCTAAGTGTTAAACCACAAATAATAATATTAGCAACAATATTTTATGCTCAACTAAGTACGGGTATTGTTCTAGTCTAAACAGGGAAAATCAAAAACACAATACCCCTGCACTATTAGGCTAAGTTGCTATCACTAGAGCTCAGGTACACTTCAGTCTAATTTATGTCTTGCCATTATTACATTGACATACAATGATGTTTTGTTTGATTACTTGCTGTTTACTTAGTGTTTTGTATGTCTTCCAGAGCACATCCTCATGTCAGGCTACACAGCTTTCTAGCCTACATTAGGTCATCACGTTAGAAGCAAAGGTTTGTGATCTAACTTTTATTGTTGTGCTAGTTAGTTTCTAGAAGTCTTTTTCTAGTAGGCTAATACAGGTTCTTATGTGCTCGTCAATGTTTTGGAAAGTCAATTCATGGGTTTCTTCAGGTCACTTTCCACAGGTGTATAAAATCAAGCACCTCGATTATGAATGCAGACTGCATGGTGCTTGATTAATACACCTGTGTAAATGGACCTGATGAAACCCATGAATTGCATAACAGATAGAATTGATATTACCGAATGTCTTCTTGTGGGTGTGCTACTTAGTACATCATACACCTTACCACAGTCACTAAAATATTTTTGTTTCCATTGTGCCAGTACAGTTTTGTGAGATAGTGAATGTCCTGTGTACTATTAGTATCTTGTAACTTGACAGTAATACACATTTATTTACTTTAGGTACCCAAACAGAATACTTCATGAAAAGTATGAGTATTGATACAAGCACTTCGGATACACCATGGGCATGGGGGCCTGCTACCTCTACTGCCATCAAGCCTGTTCATCTAAGGCCAGCTAGAAGACCTCGGGTTGATCAAGAGGAGGAGGAGGATGAAAGCGACATCTCCACAATAACACCTGATGGCTCCACCTATGGCCCAGCGCAATCAAAGAGCAATGTAATAAAATCATCACAGCCAACGAATGTGTTTTGTGTGTTGTCCCTTCAGATCCCCAGGACAATACAAGCCGAAACAACAACTCAGACCTTTTTCCCTAAATAATCCCAGCACCATCTTACAAAGGATCTGTAGGCCAGATGTCTGCATCATCTGGCAAAAAGAGGACATTGTTAATTCTGTGCATAGTTTGGATGTTCTTGTTTTGTGTTTGCATTATTTTAATAGACTGCAATATTACTATTTGTCAGTGTTTCACGGACCACCTAGCAAGAAAAAAAAAAAAAAACAGTAGACCTACTTCAACAGTATATTTATTACACAATAGGCCTTCTTACTGAACCACCTTGCTTATTGTCTTTGCACCTTGCTTATGGTGTCAGAGGATTCATATGATTTAAACTGGCATAGGTTACATCAGTGTTGCAGAACTGTTTGGATTTACATACAAGTTGGTTCAATATTGCAAATAACTCATCTATTATATTTTACCACATCTACTTGTGGAACACTTGAGATAGCTTGCGGACCACACTTTGATTACCACTGCTGTATGTAAATATAATAAAGTTGTTTATAGAAAATTGACCTGTTTTGTATATTTGTTTTAGGAGTTTAATCAGTTTTTGTCCCTTTTAAGCTAAAGGTTTATCTTACCTTTCATATCTTCTGTCTCACAGAGGGCCATAGTCGTCATAGTCGAATGTTTAGTGCATTTTGAAGGGAGTACATTATGCTAAGGCAGACTGGTTCTAATCCTGGGTACAGGGTCAGGGGTACTGGTGTTGCCCATTTTTCTAACCACATGAGCAATCCCCTTATGAAAAAGTAGTATAGGAATCTTATAGTATTTGGGACAAAATATTATAGTAATCTTATAGGAATAATTGGGACATACTGTAGAAGTACTACTAATAACTCTATAATATCCTGTAACCGCTATAGTTTTTCTATAGTAGTCTTATAGTACCTATAGTATGTCCAAATACTATAGTATTCCTATAAGATTACTGTAATATTTAGTCCCAAAATACTATAAGATTCCTATAGTAGGCTACTTTTTCTGTCATACGTGACAGAAAACAACTTGAGTAGGCTAACCTCTGCCAATGTCAGGCTATCAAAGCCATAGTTCTCATTACCGGAGAAGTCTTGCAGCACACATTCTCTGCTTCTGTAGGCATTCTGGTACAATTCCAGCAAAATATAGCTCGGTAGGCGTGTTTGCATTTAGATCTATATATATATTGGGCTATGACCAAGTGGTCTTTCAATGATAGTATCATGGAATTCAAACCATAACTATCTAGCTATTCCGATAGCATTAGGCTAGGTCAGTGGCTGAACTGCATTTAGGGTGCTTATAACCTGTGTTGTGAAGTAAAATATCTACTAGGAAGATTGCAAAGACTTTTGACTGTGTAAAGAAATAGGTCTTTATTTTAAAACGTTTCCAAATTTTAAGCTGACAGGCAATTGTTACCATTCTATTAAACCAACGTTCACCGACAAACGATCAGGAAGCGGTTCTTCTTCCTACTCGAATACTAGGATCAAACACATGAAGTTGTATCTCCGAAGGCATTTTGTGCAACAGTTTTGACTCGAGTTTTAGCCAGGTTTTAGCACTGTAAAGTTGAATATGGAGCATAGCACAGGCAGAATCGGATGAGGACGCACTGGAGGAAGCGTCACAGTACTGTTAGCCAATCAGAGGCGATGTCATTAGCATGTCATTAATATTCATGACTAGAGGCGAAATCCAGTCGTTCCTCCCCGCCCACCTTCCCCACCAAACTAGAACAGCATGAAACAGACGCAGGACAGCATTTTTTTCACCAGAACCGGCTCACAGGGCATTCATCAATACTACAGACCACTGCAACATTAATGAAAAAACGATGAGATGAGACCTTTAAACATTTATATTTGAGATCTAATCACAATAACACGGGGGTCCGGGGGTGTCTCTCCGGGATTTTTAAAAAAAATTCTGGTTGCTAATCACACCATTTTAAAGTGATTTGAGAGGGACAGGATTCAGGGATAGGCAAGAGAGATTCTGTCTGTCTCACGTCATGTTACCCCATGCATTAAACCACATGTCACTGCTTGACTAAATGAAAAATATAGGCTACTGAACATGGACATTGTCATAGTTGACAGAAATTACGTTTTGTGCCAACATGTTGTAGAAACACAACCACAGCCTTAATTTGGTGCAAATCTCCTTTACTTTGGTTATAGTCCACGATTCACATTAACTGTAGGCTATCACCACAAGTGTATAGCCTACTAAACTTTTTGCCCAAGTTTGTGTGCCGTCATCACGTTTTGCAATATTAGGCTACCTTCGTTACTAACCTACCAGTTGATGGCCTAGTATACTTTTTACCTGCCTTTTTACCTGCATCGACTCGCGAATCGCGATTGATTGTGCATCTAATGTGGAGAGACTTCCACTTTTTTTCTAAGTTTCACTGTCGTTGTGAGCTAAAATGCTAGGCCTACTACAGTATGGGAAAAACTTTGAAGTTCCTTTTGAGTAGGATCAGCTCCAAAAATGAATGGATTTTCTTTAACCTGTGCTATACTTTTCCACCAACTTGTGCGGAAATTGTAGACTACCCATCGTTTTTTTTATGTTGACAGAACCGCACTACAGTAGCCTACATGGTGCAGTAAATGGAAGCTCTCGGTAGCACGTGCAACTAACGTCTATAAAAACAATATATTTATGGAATAAAACTAGACCTCTGGTTGCTGTTTACGGTTAAACTGTGATGATGTGAACACCAGCCAGCGGAGGGCACCTACTAGGCTACCATGCACTCGTAGGCTATTCCCCACAAACCTAGCGGCTGCTTGGACAAATCCACTTGAGGGGTGGGGCAGGGGGGTGCGATCGTAACACACACTGAACCTGTCATGAAGAGGCCAAAATGATTGGCCTGTCACCCACCAAGCCAAATGGATGCAACTGCATTTATAGGCTAGGCCTATGCCTACATGACGGGCCGCAAATAGGCTAAATAACTTTAAAAAAAAAAAAAAAAATCCCGGAGGTCACTGGCCCACATGTGGACCGGCTCACCGGGCATTTGCCCGGTTGTACAGTTTTTCAGGTCAGAGCAACTGCCCCTCAAAATTCCTGTGCACGTCCCTGAATCTGAGCCTCCACTGTTAAAGTTTATTCAGAAGACATGTGATCCGATTTGACTTTAGATTTTGGTATCAATGGCAAGAGTGCACAATAATCTTTCAAATGATATCCTGGTCAAAGTCATATATTGAATTGTTGTCAAGATACAGCTTTCAGAATTATGGCCTGAATAATTTTTCCAATTGAAAAACTGAGAAAACCACGTTTGATGTTACAGGTTACAGGACAGACTGAACGGAACATTATATTTTTCCCACACTTAATGCCCATTTGGCACAAAAATAAACATGATTTAATTTGCAAATCAGATACGGTAAACCCTAGTTAGTCACTTTTCAATAACTATCCTTAAATGCAGATCACTCTATATGTTAATTTTCAACCCTTTCTTTTACATCCAGTTTGCAACCAGTAGATCTTGGATTCTGATATTATCCACATTTTATTAATCCTTTATAACCATTAGGTAAACTTTGCTGCAGCCTTTAGTTACTTCACTTGCTGTTTAGCATCTCTGCAAAACCGTTGGTGGTAGAATAGCTCAACATTTATGAGGATTCATTCAGGGTGTTATTATAAGGAAAGGTTCAGCCAAGTCTTTGGCATAATGGTCTGTTTTGTTGGACTATATAATGTAAGGGTGTGTTCACACCTGGTTCGTTTGGAGCAGTTGAACGTGGAGCGCCCCCCCCCAAAGATAATTTGGGTATGGGAAAGTAGCAATCACACTGTTTTGGAATAAAACAAACAGACTGAGACCCCCTGGAGGAGCTGACCTGGCCCCTAGTCTCGGCTCCTTTCCAGTTGAACTCTAGAGCGGTTTGTTTACAGTGAGAAAGCAATTGGGCCGGTGTTACGGATCGCCTTGTGTGGCATGTTAACTGGGGATAGGAAATTAGCATGTCATTACGAGCAGTTCGTTTTTACATTATTTACTACTTATTATTTATGTGACTCTGAATCGACAAATAGTCAATCATAATACTACACCTACTTCTGGGCAATAAAAAAGTCTGCACAAACATATGGTCTTGACGTGTCCATAATAAAAAGACAAAATCTAACGTTATTTCTATGACTACTTGAAGACCACAGAACCAGTTGCTCCACATATCCAAGTTCTCATGTTAACTTGGGAGAGTGAGTAGCCTGATAAGCAAAGGGGGAGTTGTGTATATATATTTACTAATGTGAGACACTGGGCTATTTGACTCTCGTGTATGAAATTATGAGCAACATTATCCAGGATTAAAAAAAAAGCATTAAACCCGAATAACGTTCTTTAACATAACGTTAGCCTGAAAGGCACTCGTTAGCGATGACCAATCAAATCATCTGGACGGGCTTTATACGATAATGGACAGATGAGCAATGGTGCTTAGTGTGGGTACACGATCTGTGTTGCCTGCACGATCCGACATGCGCATGTGCAGATGATAATCCTGTTTTACGACGATTTACCACATTGCACAGTCTGTTCCATGCTTGCGCACCGAGGGAAGTGTGAAGAAAGCTGAAGGTTTGCAGTGACAGAAAGACCCAGACTTCATTCCAAATGTAACCAAAATGGTGTATGTTCATGTAACATGTAACAACTCCTTTATTATTTTGGATTGGCAACCATGTAAACACCTCGTAAGCTACATTTAAAAACATCACACAAAAATAACAATGCCGCCAAGGTGTAGTACACAGACGTCAATATGCAGTTATGCGCATATCGGATCGTGCAGACAGCACAGATCGCGTACTGACACTTAGTTCTCCATGTCATCTGAGCGCACTTTGATTGATTTTGTTTACAACAGAAAGGCTGTTGCTAGAAAGCTAGACGTTTAGATGTCGATCTTTGCATCTGTGCTTTTGTACTTCCCTTGGGTCTCTGATGCTTCTACAAACACTCCAGGTGTGAAACAAAACCGTGCCTTGAGTTTTTGTGGGTTAATTGAGAGAGGTTGATGTCAGAAACTACAGGTATGCGCTTCTGTGAGCTACTATTGAGACGTTTCAATAGGGGACATTTGAATATAACTACACCCAGAGCCATGCAGGGTGCTGACTTCCCACCCCCATCTGAAAATTCCCACAAACTAGGCTAGGAACTTCCGTAACACTTTACTTGACAGTATCGACATAGGAGTGACATGACACTGTCATGAACACATGACACTGTCATGACATGAGCCCTAACCCTAACCTCTAACCCTAATATACACACACAGACCCACACACACACACACACACACACACATAAACTAATAGCTTTCAACTCTCTATTCTATTCTTGTCTTGCATCTACTTACCTTACCAGTATCTATACTTCACCTCCAACGCTGTATACAATTAATTACCTATACTTACCTTTATACTACACCCAACACTACACCCACAACAGACACCCTCACACTGGCCAACATGCATTCAACACGTCCTAACATTCCTACCCTTAGACAACCACCAGACCCAGCCACTAGACAATGTGCCAAGTTTTACTTCAAACTAATCCAGGTAATACACCACCAACACATAATAGACACCTCCATTTCTACACAAACCCTTCCGGTTGGTATGACTAGACAAGTTAAAAAACTTACTGAGTTCATTAAGCCAGCCCTACCGACACCACACACCAGATCATTGGTACATAACCACACTACTACTTGGATGAATGGCACAATAGATATACTACACAAGCATTACACAGCACAACTACATACACTTACACAACAGTTACAACCATTTAATCAAATTGCTTTTCACATAGCTAGTGGATGGGCCAATAAGAGGTACAGACATAGACTTTCCCCCAACACACTCCACCGAGCTCAACATCATGCTCAGTCCCTACCTTCTGCCACACAACCCACCATGCAACCACCCACATTAGCCCCAACACCTCCAGACCCCTCAGATCTCACACACTTTCCACCACTAACACACACTACACCCAGCCCAGACATACCTGACCCTACACCAACAACACAACTATCACAAACACAACAGTCACCAACACACACTGCAACATCACCACCACACACACAACTTTCACCCATACACACCACTGCCCCAGATAGACAACGGTCACCTATATTGCCCTTAACAGCATCCACTAGAACAACCACTATTCAAGCAGAATTCCATCACAGCCTGAATAGTCATCCAGAATCAAACACTCTCACCACAAACATACACTCTCCTTTCACTCATCCCACAAACAACCATTTAGTCATACACACTTCTGATGACATCTCCATTCTTCCCACAGAGTCGCCTGGGGGGGCTGAAACTGAACTGGAGCGGCCGCAGCCTAAGAGGGTGGTGATGAGCGGGGAAACGAATACAGTCAACCAACTGAATACATCCCTTGCTGAACCCTCAGCCTCCAGGGATGCGGCCCCCCCTCCGACTCTCACACTTACAGACATTGGTACACTCCAACAGACCCCCTCAAACACACACACCAACATCCTATCACCACTAGAAAGAGTAACACCACACGCCCCACACTACAACAATTTACACCCACTTACCACACATACACAAAAAAGAAATTGGATGATTGGACTATCACCCCCAAAAAACCAATCATGTTCCTGGGGTACTCCAACTTAAACAGGATTCCCCCATTCACAAACACAAAAATTCAAATTGATAGCTACCCGGGGGCCACCACTAACCATATGCTACGGCTTCTGGAACGGACCTCCCCCTCCACACATACACATACAATCATCTTTTCCATTGGCATCTGCAATATTGACTTTGACCCAAAGCAAACTACAACTAAACAACTATTGCAGATACATAGACAGGCCACAATTGTCTTTCCTAATGCCACAATTCTCTTTGCCCTTCTCAACCACTCCCCCCATCTCACTTTGACACAAATCCGGAACATCAAACATATCAATGACTACATATCCAAACATTTACCACACATTCCACCCATACCACGTGAAAAGTTTTTCACCACTGATAACATTCACTGGACATCTACCACAGCTAGCTACATCTACAATCACTGGTGCACTCTTCTAAATTTACGGAAAACAACACCTTAACCCAGGCTACCACTCTCAACACACCCAACCTAGACACACTCTCTACTGATTCACTTATACTGAATATTTCCAAGACATTCACACTTACACAACCACAATCCTCTCTGCTAGAAAAAGGTTTATCATTCATCCCACAACCCACCCACAGGAACCAGGAGGAACTTCGAAGGGACATCTACCAGTATCACCGTCGCCTCAAACTAATAGCTCACTTCAAAGATAAAAACAATCATACACCTATTCCCTTCACCTTCCCCTCCACCTGGGAACCACATCCTTCCCAGGTGGACAAAACCATACAACACCTTATTAAAATGGATTTTAAATCAGTCCATCACAATTTGAATCAGAGACCGCATATCACCGCATAACTTGACCATACAGGAAAAACATGCCATTTCACACATAAAGAACAACTCACTCATTATCCTAAAGCCCGCTGACAAAGGATCTAAAATTGTAATATTAGATACACACACATACCTTTTTGAAGCCCATAGACAGTTAAATAACTCCACCTATTACAAACGCATTCCACAGTCCATCCAACCAACAACACAAAAGAAAGTAAGAGAATTAGTCAACACCCTTCACCTAAAACATTATATTACACGTAAACAAAGGGATTTCCTGTATGGTCCAGATCACCCCCGTCCACGCCAGTTCTATCTTCTTCCAAAGATCCATAAACCACCCGACACCTGGACTGTTCCCTTTGAGGTTCCTCCTGGTAGACCAATAGTATCAGATTGTTCAAGCAGTACAACATCTCCATGTACATTGATCACTTCATTAATAACCCCTTGTCCACCCGTCACCCCAGCTATCTTAGAGACACTTATGATTTCATACATAAGATCAGGCCCATGGCAGTTCCTCACAATACTCACCTGTTTACAATAGATGTGGACAGTTTATACACAAACATTGACACAGTCACAGGCCTCATAGCTCTCAAGAACATCTTTTCTACCTACCCGGATCCCTCAAGACCAGACAACATCCTACTACAGCTCATAGAACTCTGTCTTACTCACAATGATTTCGACTTTGACAATAAAATGTACCTCCAGACTCACGGAACTGCCATGGGCCAGAGATTTGCACCATCTTACGCGAACATATACATGAGCGAGTGGGAGCAAGCAGCCCTGACCAAATGTCCATTTCAACCACTTTTTTATTTCCGGTTCTTAGATGATATTATAGGTGCTTGGTCACATCCTCTGCCATTATTCTATGACTTCCTAGACATTCTCAATACACATCACCCTTCAATAAAACTCAAAGCCACTATTCACCCCCACTCAGTGAACTTTCTGGACACCACGGACTTCCTCACTCCTATTTCCCCTTCACAGAAGAGAATTAACACAAAGGTTTACTTTAAACCCACAGATTCACATGCCTTACTCCATAAACATAGTTATCATCCCAAGCATACCTTCAAAGGAATAATCAAATCACAGATTATCAGATTTCATAGAATATGTACTTACCTTGCAGATTTCCATGAAGCCACCTCTGTCCTCTTCTCAGCTCTCCGGTCTCGCAAATATTCCAAACGCTTCCTGCGAAAAATAAAAAATGAAACATTGGCTGGCCTTGCTCCCACTCGCACACACACTGCCTCACACACATCACAAACATCCATTTTGACACTTTCATCACCCAGTTTTTCTCTCTTGACTCACCCAATCTCTACTACTCACTTGTCACCTACTCCCAACCTGTTCCCCCTTCCTAATCTTCTCCCTCCTTCTTCTACCCATACCACCTGTCCTGCCCCCACCTCCAATCCCCACCCCATATCTCATACCCAATCCCCTTCTTCTAGTCCTACTATTGGGCCCCCTAAACCTAACTCTAGTGACACTACCCCATTTGGGCCCCCTAACCCAAACTCTAATCCTAACCTTAACCCCAATCCTAATCCAAACCCTTTTTCTAACCCTCACCCCAATCCTGGACCCCTTAACCCAAACCTGAACCCTAATCCTAACCCCTACCTAAACCCAAACTCTAACCTTAACCCTTACCCTAACCTTAACCCTTACCCTAACCCACCCATGCCCCCTTTGCCTGTACCCTCTCTAGCTACCCCAGCTAAGATCATCCCTATAGTGTCCACCTACTCTACCCATACACTACATCTTCATTCACAACTCAAAAAACACTTCAATAAACTTCAAACACAATACCCTCACTTCTCACAGTACACACCCATTTCTGCCTACAGGAAGAACAGGAATCTTAAAGATCTCCTTGTTCGTTCCACCTTCACTAGAGCACACCCACCTCCCACCCCCAAAGAAGCAGTACATTTCACTACATTCCAATTTATCACTAACATTCATACTCACCTCTCAGCCCCTACAACATCCTTGCACCCGGACAGCTCTAACCTGGTTTATGCTATTACATGTTCACACACACATTGCCATCTCATTTACATTGGTGAAACAGGACAGACACTGCGGACAAGACTCAAGCAACACCTCAACAACATACAGAAAAACACTTCCAATACTCACCTGGTCACACACTTTCAAATACATAACACAACACACCTCACCATTGGCTCCTTGGAGGGGAACCCAGGCTGGACCTCAAAACAGAGAAAAAGGGCAGAAAGAAAATGGATATTAAAATTGAAAACAATTAGTCCCAACGGTTTAAATGAGAAACTAAATGAACAATTGATTTTGGAGTTTTTAATAAAGTGATTTAAATGTATGAGTCCATGGTTTTTTTTTTTACTTGTTTTCTGTTTCCTACTTAATGTCAGGATATAGCACTTTTTTAGTCTTTGGTGTCCTTGTGTATTCTTTATAGTACTGGTATTTATTTCCTTCTTTCTCTATGTGTGTTTTATCTATTTTGAGTGTCTTTTATCACTTTATATACTTGTTCTATTTATATTGCACATTTGCACTTTAGCACTTTTGATGACCACACAATTTTAGCACTTTTTTTACCTGTACTATGGATTTTACCCAGTAGGCACTTTTAGACTATTTTAGAACCCTGATATTAAGTATTTTTAGGCAATTTTTACCTTAATGAACTTTTTTTCAAAATATTAATATTTTAACTAGTTATTACCTATTTATTTCCATTTACATTTTAGATAACTTCCTTAAATATAGTTAATGTAGGATAAGACCATGGAATTTTATAATACATTTTAACATGCTTTTACATATAGGAGAAGCTAAAGGGTATGGTACCAATAGGCCAGTGCACAGAAAGAACATCAGACCACTTTTAAACCTTATTCTTCCCTTACCTAACTCTATCCCTAACCCTAAACCTAACCCTGACCCTAACTTGTTATGACAAAAAACAAATGTCACTTTGTAAAGGAAGCGTTATGTCATAAACGTTTTATGACACGTTCATGACAGTGTCATGTCACTCTTACAGTACTGTCAAGTAAAGTGTAACTGGAACTTCCTGTTGAAGATCTTCCATTTTGGTCCTATCCAACCAGCACCATGCAAAAGAGTATCAACTATTTTTTTTGTAGTACACAAAATATCCAAATGTCTTTTACGCACCTATCATCCGTATTTCAAGTATACAAACAGAAACTCTCCAGGACACGTCTCGTTCTTGTTGTCATATTTAAGCAATATGACACGAGTGGGGTTGGTAAACGATATCCCCGCAGCTGTAATTTGGCCGTAGGTACGAGGCTGAAGGCTAGCCTATGCTGGAAGCGACCCAGGCCAACCGGTAATAGGCAGCCAATTTTGCAAATGCTTTAAACTCTGGAATAGGCTACATCACCTCTACTGGGCTTATATACCGACCCAAATAAAGTTTTACCCATTATCATTTAACATTGTTAGACCATGTTGCATCATACTGTACATGCAGGTGTCTGAATTGATTCTGCTATGGTTATTGTATTTAACAGACGTTTTGGCTAAACTCCGTTTAGTAGTTAGTAGTCTACTTTACTACGGACATTGCATTTTATCACTGGCAGTTGGACGCTCTCTGATGGAGAATCCTCCATCGCTGTGTCACTGACTGACTCGTATTCCCTGGCTTTCACTTCAACCATGCTGTCCATTGATGCAAACATGGAATCAGTTCCGGAGTGTAGCGTGGCCAACAACAGCTCATTTGCATTTAAGTTTGTGGCCTACTGGTTAGGGCTTCGGGCTTGTAACCGAAGGGTTGCCGGTTCGATCCCCAACCAGTAGGAACGGCTGAAGTGCCCTTGAGCAAGGCACCTAACCCCTCACTGCTCCCCGAGCACCGCTGTTGATGCAGGCAGCTCACTGCTCCGGATTAGTGTGTGCTTCACCTCACTGTGTGTTCACTGTGTGCTCTGTGTGTTCACTAATTCACAGATGGGATAAATGCAGAGACCAAATTCCTTGTATACGCAAGTATACTTGGCCGGGAAACCTGATTTACATTTACATTAAGGCAACAGGCCCCAGAAACAGCCTATTCTGAAAGGGACTGAAACTGACATGAATGGAGCTGCTGATAATGTATAATCTGAGAGGAATTTTGCGCAAACAGCTTCAGGGACATGTTTTGTTCAACCCATAGGTCTATTTTGACGTGCTGAAAAAGAAGTATAATATGGGACCTTTAAGGCTGAGAAGAATGTTAAATAGAAGAGGGATGTTTTGTCTGTTCTCAGTAAAGGGTTTACAGGTTATTTCGTTGCTCTGATTGCAGGGATTAAAGCCAAAGAAAAATCATCTGACTGAAAATGTGTTCTACAGGCCGAAGTGAATGGACCGCAGCCCTGTATGCATACTTCAGATTACTACAGGCTACCCTGTATGCAGAGACTACTTCAGATTAGGCTACTGAACATTCTTTAAAACAACATCATGATGACAACATAGCTTTTGTCTCTGAACGTGAAAAGTGTGCCAGCCCAGTTTAGGAGCAATTAATCAACTGCTTAGTTATTTAGCCTTTGCTATACTTATACAGTTACCTTTGCTATACTGATAACAGGGTTCCTACACATTTTCCATTTCAAAATTCCATACTTTTTCCATACTCAAATTGTTGGATACTTTTCATTGGGGAAGTGCTGTGTTGGAAGGTGCACTCACATTTTTAGTTCTCTGTCAGCATAGCCTACATATGTTGGAGACTAGTGCTCTGCTGGCAGAGGCCTCAGAAATCACCGTAAACAGTATTATTTGTTTGCAATAACAGTTTATCAGATAATGCAGTATCCATGTCTTGGTAACTTGGTAACATTGGTTACAAAATCAAAAAAGTCTACCAGTGTTTTAGCCGAAAATAGCAGAGCTATACGCAAACATACCAGTGCACAATGGTATAGGGCACGTGCATAGAACAGGGGTTCTCGATTTGGTACCAGGGTCCCCTTGTGGGAGAGATTTTTTTCTGAGGACCCCCATTCAATTGTATCTTGATTAAGCTAGTAGGAATAGTAACAGTAGGAATGGTTCATTATGACCCGAGTGAAGTGATTAGTACTGTAGATGCAATAGTCTGGAAACACAAATATTTCTCCATACCCTTGTTTCTTTTTTCCATACTTATCCAGACCTGGAAATTACTAAAATTAAATTCCATACTTTTCCAGGTTTTCCATACTCCGTAGGAACCCTGTGATAAAGTATACCTATTTGCTTCACCTTTTGCTGATCTAAATGGCTCAATCTGCTCATTCTTCATCAAATTAACTCGTTATGGCATGTCTATTTAAATGTCTAATATCGCTAACGTTTTTAGCGGTCTAATTTAAATAATTATATCAACGTGAACAACATTAGAAGAAAATAGCCTTTAACCCCAACATCTTTTTCTAATAGAATTTGAAAGTTTTAACTAGCCCACCTGTGACATCCCTAAGGGGGCTCACATCACTATTCCAGCTGACATTTCAAAAGCACTATCTGTGCTCACACATAAGAAAGGCTACTTTTTCTCTCCAAGGAAATGGCGTGAATGACATGAGAACCGAAGACCAGTTTAAAAAGAGAAGCCATAGATTTTTTTTTCCATTTTCTATTAGGCCAACCACATGCGCCTGAAGAGATGCATATTAATGGTATCTACAATGATATGGCCTCTACGGAACAAACTTATTTCTGTCATAGCGACGGGGAACTTTAATCCCTGTGATTGGTTAGGTCTATCTAATTGAATAGAATTGAGCCTGATTATGTCAGGCTACCAATCCTGGTTCACTCTAGTAAATTCTTACACTGTTTCAAAAAATTAGGAGGATTATCTCTGATAGAGCCACACAGGATTGCCTCAAAGGTGAAGATTTTTAAGCAAATTAGACATAAACATTTTAAGCACAGGCTCGTTAAAAATGAATGAAGAATAAAAACACACTTTAAACCAATCAAAAAACGTGAAAATGAAATATGAAATATGAGTGAACATTGACAGGACCAGGACAGGACCATACAGCACAGGAATGGCCACACATAATTCTCACATAATGCTCAATGTATGTATAATGCTCAAATCCACTTTTCCCAATATTTTCAGATTATTGTGAGCATTTGTGATTTTAGCATTGGTTTCCATACAACATATTCCATAATGGATTCTTTTTTAGCTGCCTGTAAACAAATTTGCACATTCATGCTCATATCTCTCTCTCTCTCTCTCTCTCTCTCTCACACACACACACACACACACACACAGGGATTTCCACTTGTTTTCTCTGTTTTCTTCTTCCAGGGCACAGCAGCCCTTCTCCAGAGACCGTATGGTTCTCACAGGGTAACCATGGTAACTGTGGTTATGGCTGGGTCCTGTTTGTGAGAGAAAACATAACTGTAGAGCAATGTACGGAATCTTCTAGCAGTATGAATCCTACACAGTGCACATTAAGAAGAAGATGACACCCACAGAACATGTGTGTTGTATCAGCAAAATAAAGTGGAGTTTCATTCATGGGCAAGACAAGAACAAAATCTATGAGCTGAAATGGCATACAAGTAGTACTATTCTTAATAGCTGTGGACAGAGAGGCTGCACTGCCTTGTTCACATTCTTGCCATTTCTGAGACACATTTTAGTCAACACTTTTAGTAGCCTAATGTCACTATTTCCATGCCTGGGTTTAACATTTATTAAAGAGACAGAAATTGTCATGGTGGTGGAGTATCTTTATTTGTTCAAAATCATATTCCAGCAAAAGGGAAGGCATCATGTCAAGTGAAATTTAAGTATTGTGGATGCAAGTTAATTTACCGCATCAAAAGTACTAGTGGGCTGTTGTTACAGACCTCCAAACGTGCACATCAGCTACATTGAAGGTGTAAGTGACATGATTGATAAAGTATGAGGTCATCCTAACAGGTGACCTGAATGTAGACTGGCTATTACCCAACTGTCCCTTAAAGCAGAGGCTTAATGAACATAGCCATGTGATCTACAACAGATTAGCCGACTGGAATACGTTCTAACAAAGGTATCATAACATCCTCATGAATTGACCACATCTACAGTGTACATAAATAGAACTGATAATAGAACTTACTCAAAAGCCATAACAGTCCCTATAGGCTGCAGTGTTTAGATTAGATTAGATTCAACTTTATTGACATTTAGCAGAGTACAGGTACAGAGCCAATGGTCAGATGAGACATCTGAGCTGCACCGGCATCCCTCTCCTTCTCTTAAGAAATATATAAGAATGGTGGTGAATTAATTGACCAGTAAACCATAAACTTGAACGTAACGATTATCACTTACATTGAATGTAAGGTAAAATCGGATAGGCAACATCTGTTACAACAAGTTAGATGCCAGTTGAACCAGAGACTTTCTAACGTAGAGAGACAACACTCAAAAAGCCTGGTTTTGTGAAGCCTTGTGCATGCACAGTTCTGCCCGAAATAGATGCCCGACAAGTGGCCAAAATGCTTTGCAATATGATGCCGAGTGGAGGGACTTGTCTAAAAGGACTCTGGTTGAACAAAGTAAGCTTTGAACAAAGTAAGCTTAATCAGCAAGACTTATAAATAAACTTAACAAATAAATAAAACAAGTTAGATGTCAAACTAGATGTACCGCAGAGCGGTACAAAATATGACCGCCGCCCAGTCCAGCACATTTTTTCCACAAAAATAAATCACGCTGAAAGGCCTATATGATTCTAACTGTCTTATGCATTATCCACACTCAATTCTCACTGGTATCTGCTAGACAACAAGTACCAAAACATGATTAGTTCATAGATTTCACATGTAAAATTCATTTTATACAACCCCACCCCCATCTTGCCTGTTCATAATTCTGAGAAATTCTTGAATTGTGTGCATGTGTGCGTGTACACGTTTATGTTTATGTGTGTGGGTGTGTGTGTGCGTGCTTGTGTGTTTGCCTGCGTATCTGTGTTTGTGCATGTGCATGCATGCGTACATATGTCTACTGTGTGAGTATGTGTCATACGTATGATTACTGTGAATGTATGTGTGTGCGTGTGTATCAGTTTATGCACATGTGTGCACATGGAATGGGTTAACATGACCCCTGGAGGCAAACATACGGAAAAAATTGGTCATCCTAGGCCCTACAGTTCTCAAGATATTCACAGAAAACTGTGTCTGCCCTACCCTCCTTTCGGCAGGGTTTTACCTTATTATATAGGACTGCCATACTATAACATTGGCCAAAGTTATTACAATATTGACAAATATTACATTATTAGGTTCTGGAAAAAACCTGATAATGTAATAATCTTCCTGTTAATGTAATAATTTGTTACATTATCGGTTTATTGGGAAATGCACTTTCTTACATTATCAGGGATTATTACATTATCTGGTTTTATTACATGTTTTTTGGAGTTATGAGGGGATTTTTATTACTTTATTGGGAGTTGTTAAATGATTACATTAGCAGGTTCTACAGGGCATGGCACTAAAATGCAACACTGAAGGTTACAGAGGTTGTGCAGAATCAGGATGGGCATTTATATTGCTCTCTACATCTGAAGACCTCTTGCTCCAGCCTAAAGTTAGTGGCTCCCCTTTTTTGTTCCTTCATTTAAATGTAGGCCTCAGTGAAATACAATGACTTCACAAACAGCACCAGTGTCTATTTTGCCTTACAGGCAGGTAATATGTATTTTATTTGGTGTCTGCCAAAGTCACGTCACAGAAATAATGCAAGAAGGGACACAAGGGAATAAACAAGGCAGTAATGTAAACTTAATGTGAATACCAGTCCCCCTTTCTCCTTCCACTTCATCCTGTTTTGCATGTAGTGGTAGGGGGTCCTATTTATTTTGGAGATCGAGGAGCAGTGTGACCTTTCTCTTCAAATGAAACATGTTCTGATGCTGGCTTGATTTGAAGGAATAGAATAATTTCCCAAGAAGCTTAGCAAACTGTGAAATAGGAAATTAAAGATGCCTTCACCTTTTAGTATATCTTCGCAATAATCATGTAGAAAGGCATCAGAATTTCCAATATAATTATTTTGATATAACACATACCAGAAAATCGCTATTTACGATGTAACCTTAAGCGAAGTGGGGCACAGTAGCTAATATATAGCTAATGTGTAAAATGTTGGAAAGAATGTTAGCCTGTGTATTTGTTGTTGCGCTTTATTTGAATCTGAATTATGAACTTGAGTTTGATGGACAGCTGTGTGCTATGTGTGTGCTGTTGTAGCCTAAACAGTAACCTAAAGTGTTTTCTATAGGTTACTCTGAACCACAGCTAACTCTTGTTATTTAAAACATATACCTTCTTATCTGGCTTTGTCAATCAATTAATCTGTATTTGTTTTATCCCGCAAATTTAGTCAGAAGAGAACAAGTGTTGTCCTTCCATTTTGGAGGTAAAGATTTTATTTCCTACCCCTTGTAACTCAATCCTAAGGGGGACTTCATGTAGTTTAGGATTGTAATGGGATTTGGCATTAGTCATGACTATACAGGATATCACGTTCCAAGATGCTGTGCTGTCACCACAATTTGAAGGATACATGCCTATTTCTATTTTATTTTTCTGTCTTCCAATTGATAATAATTATCAATTATTGATGAAAAGGGTTCACTTAGTAAATAATGACGTACAAAGTATAGGCGACCTTTAATGTGAGTCATGGCTAGTCTCACATTTTACTCTGGCTGTAGCCTTTACACAATGCACACTTAAGCATTGGCTAAAGGTTACAATTTTGCCACAGATGTCTTGTGCAAAGGGGTTGGCATGAAAGATCAGTTTTAGGCTGGTGAGATGTAAGGGGATTATGAGAGGAAAGTGCTGCAGGATGATTGACCAGGCCTATGGTGCCTTGCAGTGGTAAATGAGTGGAGCAGAGGTCAGGTGTAACACATTGCTCTGTGAGATTGCTTTTGTCCTCAAGTGGCATCTGCTGTCAGTATAGCCATAGGGCTGTTGCACCCCCACATCTGGTCAGATATTTGATCTTGTATGGGCAAAAGCCTCATGTGTCCAATGAGGTTGAACATGAAGTGAAGGCAATAATTATAGCCCATCAACTCGAATTATGTGCGAATGCTGTTAATTTCAGCATTCAACACCATAGTCCCCCTCACTCTGCTCACAAAGATGAGGACTCTGGGACTGAACACCTCACTGTGCAACTGGACACTCCGCTTTCTCACCACAGATCACAGGTGGTCAGAGTCTGCCACATTAGCTATCATCTGTGTTTTGAG
Source organism: Alosa sapidissima (assembly GCF_018492685.1). NCBI lineage: Eukaryota > Metazoa > Chordata > Actinopteri > Clupeiformes > Clupeidae > Alosa > Alosa sapidissima. The sequence continues at coordinate 2,756,905 of NC_055960.1, forward strand.
CCCCCTGCTGTACAACATCTACACTTACGACTGCAGAGCCAGAAGCAGTCATACCTCCAATCATCACATTTGCAGATGACACAGTGGTGGGGGGCCTGATTAGCAACAACAATGAGAAGGCCTATCTGACTCAGGTAGAGGAGGTAGCACATGCCAGTTCAACAACTTGACTGAATGTCAGCGAAGCAAAGGAAATGGAGGTGGACTATTGAGATGCAGCGGCTGATGTCATAATCCAGTCATGGCAGAAAAATTTCAGAGCGGCGCCAGTCTTTTAACTGGAGTTTAAACGGTAAAGCGGTAGGAAAAACGATATTGTCAAGATATTAGGCAATTATAGGCTACTGTACCCTGGAATACAAAAATAAACTTCAGAAAGACAAAGTTTGTTTTCATAGAGAGCCTCAATGACCAAATCATGGATTTATCTGTTATAAGTTGAGTTCATTCATTGCAGCTCTACAAACACAGCCTACATGTAGGCTATTTTAGCCTAAATCAGCCTTGAAGATAGATAGATAGATAGATAGATAGATAGATAGATAGATAGATACTTTATTGATCCCCAGGGGAAATTCAAGTTACATTCCATTGAAGATCAATGGGCAGTTTGTGGAGAGGATTGACATTTTTCAATACCTCGGTGTGCACCTCACATTAAAGAGTGGTACGTTCTGCCGAGCAGCTGAAAGAATGGATCAAATATAATCAGCAATGTAATCAGCCATGACATTCATGGGAGGAGTTTATTGAATGAATTTAGGCATCCTGTCTATGCTCTGACCAAGTTACACATGAGTGCATGTGTGTGAACAATGGGTGTGTGAACTCTTATGTTTACCCTGTGGATTAATCAGCAATGGGGTGCATGAGCCATGAGTCACATTGTAAGTGGGAATGCAGACAGAAACACAATCTATCCCGCCATCTCTCAAGAGGGAGTCAGGGCATGTACTACTGAGCAGTAATATACAACAGACCAATACATTGATTTCTATCAGCTTCTCTAATGAGATGAAGTTCAGAAACAGCACAAAGCTGAATAGAAATGACTCCGAATGTAAAAAGCCTCTCAAAACTTGAATATATAAGTCAAATTGTATTTGAAGTTGTACCTAAAAAAACGAGTCTCCTCCAAAAATACCTCTCTCACTGATTCAGTCACACACACACACACACACACACACACACACACACACACACACACAGTCTTCAGATGTGTTAATTGCCTGGCCTCTCAATGTGCTGTTGCATTCCGGTGTCACTGCTTTGAACTGTACTGAAGTTAAAGGAAGAAACAGTGTACACTCATCTAGAACTCAAGGAGTAGCTCCAGATGATGATGATGATGATGATGATGAGAAGGCACAGAGAGTGAGTCATTTCCTTAATTTGTGGAGACACTTCTACAGTATCTGACCCTCAATATTCTATGTTTATTTAGCCTAAATGAGCCCTAAACACTACACTTTGTGAAATGGATACACACATGATCAGTTTTGTATTTATTTTGTCAGTATCAGTTTTTTTGTTTCTAATAAACTGATTTAAATTGATTGCAATTAGGCCATGTTATAAGTGCCATGTCCTTCTTCAGCGCATAAAGTGGTCAATGACTGTTTCATCCCACATTGACTAATGCAACTCCATCATGTCTGGTATTCCAATTAAGCTACACCACCCAGTTAATCCAAAACACTGGAGCAAGGATCATCACCTGCACCAAATCTACAAGTCATATACAATAACATCTTGGCTCATCCATTCATTGGTTTCCATGCTCCCTGTTGCATACTGCATCCAATTCAAAATTCTTCTCCTTACTGAACTCTTAGAGAACTACATCCCGGCCCGATCACTGCGATCCTCCTCAACAGGTCTACTTAACACACCAAACAAGCAAACATCAGCACCATGGGAGAAAGAGCGTTCAACAGGTTCACTTAACACACCAAACAAGCAAACATCAGCACCATGGGAGAAAGAGCGTTCTGACACACTGCCTCTAAGATCTGGAATTCTCTTCCCATCACACCAGGAATTGTGAATCTATTATGAACTTTAAAAGCAATGTTAAAAACCCATCTCTTTCGACTAGCATTCTCACTGTAACTTGATTTGACTGCATCAGTTGATATGTATTGTATTATTTTTGTTTATATGTGAATTTTTTTTTCCCCCCGTCATCTACTTTCTGAATTTTTGGTCAACGATACCTGGGACACCGAACCACCGGGGCACATGAAATTTGGTGGGTATGTAGCCCCACTAGACTTTTACGGAAAAATTCCGTTTGGTCCCCGGGGGCCACTCCCCCACCACGCTGGGCCCCCCGAAACACAAAAAATGCAGTTTTTCCTAAATAACTACCTGAACCGTGGCACCGAGGATGAAGAAAAAATGGTGGTAAAAAATGAAAATGCAATATCATTCTGCTTTAATCGCCCCTCTCTTCAGTTAAGATGTTCAGAACTGCACCAAATTTTATGTGTATGATTAACCTGACATTCTCTGGGGGTATGCCAAGTTTCGTAGAATTTCATCCATGGGGGGGTCTAAAAAAATTAAGTTATGTGTACATTTAGTGACTACACTCATTGGCCTGTAGATGGTGGTGCACACATATACACACGCACACACACACACACACACACAGGTACGCACATACCATCAGTATCGGCAATTACAATGGGCGATACATAATTACAAATTCAGTAGGATTAAAGGAAAACCAAATTCATCATAATAATAATTTGGCTGCATTTCCAGTATTGGCGTCACGTAGTCGTTTGTCCACCAGATGGCGCATTGTTGCAGTGAGACGTAATTTTGTTGGAAGTTAATCTAAAGTGGGTTGGAAAGACACTACGCTTCATACAAGGACAAGACTAGTTTACCGCTGAGAACGTCTAATAAGGGTAGGCTGATTTCTGCATGACATGTAATTCCCATTTCTTCTTGAAGCCGAAATAAATCTGCGAATGTTTATCGGACATGCTTGGTTTTTACTGCAGGTAGGCTACGTTAATCTTAAGTTATATCAATAGCCTAGAGTAGGCTAGGTAAAATAATGTTACCGTTAGCATTGGTTGAGTGATAGAGGCCAATTTGATTATTGATGTATTTGTAGAAAACCATAAATGCGGTTATAGGCTACCAAGAACATTGATAACAGCACTAATTGCATCTTTCGACTGTCATCTCATTTGCTTATAACCATAACCTAGGCTACTAACAGGAGCTAAGTGAGTTGGCCACAACACGTTCGCTACGTGATGGTTTTCTAATGGAAAATATAGGCTACCTGAAAGATAACCTGATGATGCATCCTAAACACCGGGCTGGGACATTTAGCTCAAAGTCTCAAAAAGCATCTGAGTCAACGTTCATTCCCAAACACCCATATAGGCTACTTCAATCCTCTATTTTCAAAGGTGATTCAAGTAAGGAAGAGCATGGCTCAAAGTAAAGTAACTAGGACTGAAACTACATAAATTTGTCATAGTTAATCATTTGTGTCAACTCGCCGCAATGTAGATTTATTAACGCACCCGTGATCTACATCTCCATTTAAACCAAATGTTTTAGAGCGCACGTTGAGCGATGTATCTAGGGCAGGGCTGTACCTACACATATTTGTTGCACGTGCTACAAAAATCATTCATGCGATGGATGATTTAGTACCAACGTTACACCAGTCCAATACAGTTTTGCCTATGGCTATACCGTGAGACTGAGACGTTGTTTGTTCGAAGTGCGTGTTTAGGGTGTGAGAGGGGAGTCGATGTGTTTTGATTTCAGCTTGATAGTAGTAGTCTATGCGATTAAAAAACACGTGTGTGTGAAGTATCCAAACAATGATAACGCTTTCATTATGGCTGCTTTAGCCATAGACCTTGAGCTACTGTACAGTGGGTTGGGTTCCATTTAGAAGTGTCGCTTTCCGTGATTCACACAGCTGCGTGAAATGTATTACTACGGAGCCCCGGATATGTCATGGGAAAAAAAAAAATAAGTTCTGGCCACGAAATAGCAATTCGTTCCCACAAAATAATAAGTTGTGGCCACAAAATAGCAATTCGTTCCCACAAAGTACTAATTTGTGGCCACGAAATATTAATTAGTTCCCACGAAATAGTAATTCGTTCCCACAAAATAGGTAATTTGTGGCCACGAAATAGGTAGGTCTATAGGCTGTGCACTGGACAGTAGGGATCGACCGATATGTTTTTTTCAGGGCCGATACCGATATCAATTATTACCAAAAAAGGAGGCAGATAACCGATATGTAAAACCGATATGTCAGTTGTCAAAAAGGAGGGTAGATAGTAAAGGCGATATGCTGCAAAAAAATCATTCAGAAGCATTTAATTATGCAAACTTTCCTTTCTTCTTTTGATACACAATTGTCTATCAACTTGCATCACAAGTGTAAATCCTGTGTATGATGTTAAAAGAGAATTCCGGTGTGATATTGACCTAAAGTGTGTTGAAACATGATACCGAGTGTGAACGTATGTCTCATAGCCCATCTCGGCTTGTCCCCTGCACTCCAAAATCTGGCGCTAGTTAGCCGATGCTACCAACAGCTTTTTCAATGGTGGTGCTTCGGCATCAGGCTAGCCATGCAAATAAATCACTGTTTTACACCATTTACGAGGCTCAATGTATCTCCACACAGTTAAGAAGATGGAGACAAATTCATTTATATGATTTATTTTCGCGGAATGGATGTACAGGACTGAGCGGCGGTCATATTTTGTACCGCTATGCGGTACATCTAGTTATTATTATTATTATTATTATTATTATTATAAAGTTTACAACCCCCCCAATCATGCACATAATTAAAAAAGATATTGCATGGTTTATAATGTTGGTCTAACTCAGAGAGCAGAATCTGAGTGAAGTTCAGGGATTATATGACCAACTCTGAGACAACGAACATGAAATAACATGGGGGAAACATGAACATGGGGGAAATATATTCTGGCTTTTTGACATCTTGCTATCTTATTTGCTATCTCAAGGCTCTCTGGTTTTCTAAGAGGTTCCCTGTGATCTCTGTTGCAGCTGTAGGGAGAGGTAATTTCCCCTTGGATACAGGAGTCGATATTTATCCATTCCAATTCCCAATGCTTCCCTCAAGATCTATTCTTAAACTATCTCCTACTGCAATCAATACATGATCTGCCCACCCCCCCCCCCCCCCCACACACACACACACACACACACACCACCACCACCATATGGAATTACAAAAGATTTATGTTTTCTGGTGAATATAGTCTTTCTCCCTACTGGTGGTCTGTCTTTGACTTTTTAGCCATTTACCATTTTTGACCATTTAGACCATTTAGTCCTATTTCAATACCTTTAAAATTGTCAGTGTTTTATACAACCAGACAAAAAGATGTTTCTCCTGGGCAAACAATGCCTATAAAAGTTGTCAGCCAAGAGCACCTTGTGCCCATGAGGTTTTCAAGGACTACCTGAAGACATGGATAAATGCACCTGTGTTCATGACCTTTCTGTATTGGTGGATATTGGGAGGGCACAGAAATTCAATAAGTGTGTATCAGAAATTAAAACAAGATAAACGGAGGCTACGGCCTATCCTGAGATTTCACTTTTTTATTTACACTTCCAATTGAATGGACTACATAGCAAGACATTTATAGCCTAACTGAGTTTGACTGATTAGATGTCCTTCTTCACCTGTGACGTGATATTGGGCTTTAAGCCTTAAAATAGTCACAGAAAACACAATGTGATGTCTTTCACATAATAGGAAACATTGTAATGAGTTAATTTAATTGAACTGATTCAGTTATTTTGATTTTCTGTTGTTCATTTCAAAACATGTTTATATGTTAAGACAACATTTGCACATAAGCACTAAAACAGGACCTCGGTTTTAGCTGAGATACTTTTTCTTGATAAATAAAATAATAGCTTATCAGATTAGAGCAGGTTCCTTCACCCTACATCTCAAGTCAAGTGCAGTCCCTGGCACAGCATATCAATCTGCAATGTCTCCATGACAAAACAATCTCGGGTCAGTCTATTAGGTAAAATTGTCTCAGACCTTCATACCCTTACTTGCATACAGTACTAGAATGTCCCTTCAGTTCAGATTGTCAGATCACAGTTAATACTGTAACTTCCCGTCTTTCCGCCTCCCTCGTCTCCGGTCTCTGCCTCGTTGGTGACCTTGCTAACTTTTCTTACCCCATAGGCCGTCTCCCTGGTGTTTAGAGCTGTGCTACATCCAATCACTCCTGTGACAGTTTTGCTGACATGGCAACGCAAATCTACTTTCTCCACCACATGCCTCTTCAAGTCTTCCCATAACTTAAAGAACCTCATTTTCTCAAGTGCAACTGTATACCTTCCTTCTTTCCTCTCCAAACCCTTTGGACATAAAGTATGGGACAATAATTCTATCTCTTTACTCAGTATTCAGTGTTATCTAGCACTGGAACTGCACCGAAGGTGCAAAGCCCTATCGTTTCTGTAAGGATTATTATTGTCATAATATGTCTTATCCTGTCATAGTTTGTCTTTTTTGGGGTGAAAACTAGGTGTGGCCCAGGGGACTCCATACTAGCACCCCCTTATGTCCCGTAGTCTCGTGGTTGGCATATAGTTTCACCAAATTTGATAGGTGTGTGTAATTCACCAAGACAAACAGATTCCACTGATGATCCATGTCAAAGCTGGTATACATGATATCATGATGTTGAATATCGCTAAAATAACGATATGATGAATCTACATACCTCACCACATAAACAGGAAATGTTTCATACAATTCAATATCCATTGCTTGACATGCTTCAAACCTCACAGGTTATTGATTATTATAGTAATGATGATATTCACATGCCCAAAATGCGTATTTGGCATAGCGCCACCATCTGAGAACAGATAGCATGTCTATTACACAGGTGACATATGATCAATTTTGACACACTTCTCCTAGATAGTTCATCAGAATCATGATGACATCATTGACGTTGACATGATGACGTTGAATAAACACCTAATGTGTCATAAAGTCACAATAAAATTACGATTATTGTGAAGAAGATGTTGATCTTAAGATGTTGTTGATGTTGAATTGTAAACGGATTGTTCATATGTAGTAATGTGTCAAAATGGTGATCCAATGAATTTAAATAAATGCTGAATAAACAGGAAATGTTTTATAAAGTCACAACACATTTATAGGAGCCCCTGATGTCATTTTTGCTAACTTGTCAACTGTTGCACTGCAGATCACACAATGTTTGTAGTAAATTGGTCACTTTGGGCACATGATTGCAGCCTGTAACACATATTTATGGTGTATGATGTGTCTCATGGTTGGCATATACTTTCAGCTGCACATACCAAATTTGGTAAATGTGTGTAACTCCTAAAGATGAACAAGTGTTGCATATACATCCCAGTAGCCACACCCACTGGAAGTGGGGTATTTGGGATTTTATGTGTTTTGACACACGATCAATTGTAATGCATTTCTCCTAGACGATTAATCCGATTCATGTCAAAGTTGGTATACATGATGTCAAGATGCTGCTGTTTCGAAATTGAGAAGCTTTTATGATATGATGTAATATCCAAAAATGTTGGATACGATGAATTTAAATTTGAATTAAGTAAAATTTGAATTTAAAGCAATACGATGAATTTAAATATCTCGCCAAGTTTGATGTAGTTGATGCCCCCCCCCTTGACAGATAGGCTGAAATCAATGCTTCCTATGGACGAAAACCCATGAAATTTAGCACACACATCATCCTTCACAGTCTCTACACCCAGGTGCTCCATTGAGCCCTCTTATGTCATTGACTGTTCTTGCCAGCAATGCTGTCAGTGTAAAACGTCACGCTCTACAGGAAGTGAGTAAGTACTTCCAATGTATAAAATTCATATAAAAATGAACACACACATCAGATTTGTGCATTAGACACCCACACACCACACCATTACAAACCTCTTGCTCCCACCCAGGTGGAGAACTTTTGCCTGGTCTCAGTCCTATATTTCCTCTCTAAGGGCAGTCTGTTGTCTGTGACAGAAGCTTTAAAATCTGCCAGAGATTCAATGATTGTGTGAATTGATCTGTAGCTATCCTCTGCCATTTAGAGCTCAGGAAAGTTCCCAGATATTTTGAAACATCTGCAATCTCTGATGCCAGAATATTCAATGGCTACCCGACAACATCTCAGTGCAAATTCCAAAATTGTTTGTTTATTTCCACACACGAGACTGTCACGGACAGAAGACGACCCAAGAGCGCAAGTTCAAATTCAGAGTCTTTTATTGAAGGGTTCAGGGGGGGAAGAGGAGTGAGAGAAACGTGAGGTCTTGGAGGTTCCGGTTCCAGGAGTGCCAGGGATGTCAGGGGTTCTCGGGGCTCAGGGGAACACACACACACAACAGCCAGGTGAACAGCAGGCAGTAGTACAGACCAGGGCTAGGCACTAAACGTGGTGAGGGACAGAAGGCAGATTCGAGTTACCGGGGGGGCTGAAGATCGGAGAGTAATCGAGAAGATCCGGAAGGCAGGTCGGGATAACCGGGGCGGTAGAACAGGGAGGCAGTCAAGAAAGGATCCGAATCACAGGTAGGAGTCAGAGAGTAGACAGGCAGGCAGGTTACTGGTCCAGGTTTGAAGACGATCTGACAGGGCTTGGCTGAAAAACAGGGCTTTATATACTGGGAGAGGTTAGTGGAGAAATGCAGTGCAGCTGGCAGAGTAATTAGAGCAGAGTGGGGCAAGGTGAGGATGGTGAGTGGGAAATGCAGCGCAGCTGGCCAGGTAACAAGAGCAGAGCAGGGCGGAGCCAGGTGGAGCTCGTTAGGCAGAGTAGAGAGAGAGTGAGCAGAGTGGCAGAGAGTTGAATCAATTAAGGTTGTTGCCAGGGAGAGAGAATGCTCATGACAGGACCCCCCCCCTAAGGGACGGCCCCAGAAGTCCCAAGAACAACATCATGCCGGGAGGGTGGAGGGGAGCAGGCGGCGGGTCAGAACTCCTCCGAGCGGTCCGAGTGAGCATCCTCATCCTCAGAAGGAGCTGGAGGGTCACGGTCGGGAGACAGGACAGGTACTGAGACAGGATCAGGGTCAGGCACAGGACAGGAAGCCGGGCGGGCAGGACGGCTAGGGACCCCTCTGGGACGGCCCCTACGGATTGCAGGCTGATCAGGATGTAGTCGGTGGAAGTCAGTGATGAGGGTCCGGTCCACTATCCTCCTGGCCGGGATCCAGGTCCTCTCCTCCGGACCATATCCCTCCCAGTCAACGAGGTACTGGAGACCCCTACCCCGTCGCCTAGAGCAGAGCAGCCGCCGGACGGTGAAGACAGGACCGCCATCTAAGAGGCGCGGAGGAGGCGGCGGAGCCGCAGGGACCAGGGGACTTTCATGGACCGGCTTGACCTTGGAGACGTGGAAGGTGGGATGGACCCGCATGGAAGTGGGCAACTGAAGCCGAACCGCCGTTGGACTGATGACTTTCTGCACAGGAAAAGGACCAATGAAGCGAGGGGCCAGCTTTCGTGATTCAACCCGTAGCGGCAGATCCCGGGCAGACAGCCAGACCTTCTGACCAACCCGGTAAGTAGGTGCTGGGGCCCTCCGTCGGTTGGCACCGACGGCGTAGCTGGTTCCTGACTTCAGGAGCATAGTGCGAGCCTGGGCCCAAGTGCGGCGGCAGCGGCGGGCATACGCAAGGGCAGACGGACAGGTGGCATCCGCTTCCTGGCTGGCAAACAGTGGGGGTTGATACCCGTAGACACACTGAAAGGGGGAGAGCCCGGTGGCGGAACTGGTGAGTGAATTATGGGCATATTCCACCCAGAGCAGGTGTTGAGCCCAGGCCCGGGGATTTTGGGAGGCCACGCACCTCAGTGCCTTCTCCAGCTCCTGGTTCATGCGTTCAGTTTGGCCGTTTGACTGCGGGTGGAATCCAGATGATAGGCTGGCGGTGGCCCCAAGGAGATGACAGAACTCCTTCCAAAAGGTTGCTGAGAATTGCGGCCCCCGGTCTGACACTATATCCTGGGGTAGGCCATGGATACGAAACACATGTTCCAGGACCACCTGGGCGGTCTTCTTAGCAGAGGGTAGTTTAGGAAGAGGCACGAAGTGGGTCATCTTACTAAAGCGGTCAACAATGGTAAGGATGACTGTGTCCGTCAGAGGGCGGAAGACCCGTAACAAAGTCCAGTGAAACGTGGGACCAGGGCCGCTTGGGTACGAGTAGGGGTTGCAGCAACCCAGCAGGAGGCTGGTTGGGGGTCTTGTTTCGGTTACAAGTGGGACAAGCTCGGATGAATTCTTGGACATCCCGTCTCATCCGCCGCCACCAGAACCGCTGGCGGACCAGATGAAGGGTGCGAGTGATGCCGGGATGACAGGCCAGACGGGATTCGTGCCCCCACTGGATCACAGGTGACCTGAGATTTGCTGGAACAAACAGACGGTTGGGGGCGCTGGTGCTTGGGCCTGGCTGGTTCCGAAGAGCCTCCATGACCTGCTTCTCGATCTCCCAGGTGAGGGCCGCTACGACAAAGTGGCTGGGAAGAATGGGAGCTGGCATGGCGGTGATCTCGTCCTTCTGAAACATCCGGGAAAGGGCATCAGGTTTGATGTTGCGAGATCCCGGGCGGTAGGAGAGCGTGAAATTGAAGCGGGTAAAGAACAGAGACCACCGCTGTTGACGGGAGTTCAGCCTCCTGGCTGTTTGGATATACTCCAGGTTTTTGTGGTCTGTCCACACTACGAATGGTTCCTTTGACCCCTCTAACCAGTGCCGCCATTCTTCAAGGGCGAGCTTGACGGCCAGCAGCTCGCGGTTCCCAATGTCGTAGTTGCATTCGGCTGGGGTTAGCCGACGGGAGTAGAAGGCACAGGGGTGCATCTTGCCATCCTCGGCTGCTCTCTGAGAAAGCACTGCACCCACTCCCACGTCCGAAGCATCTACCTCCACCACAAACTGCCTTGCTGCATCTGGCATCTGGAGGATGGGAGCGGAAGTGAAACGTGTCTTGAGGCTATTGAAGGCCTTATCAGCAGCTGCTGTCCATCGGTACGGCTGTTTAGTGCTGGTTAGCGCCGTGAGTGGTGCAGCCACTGTGCTATAGTTTCGGATGAACCTCCTATAAAAGTTCGCAAAGCCCAGGAACTGTTGCAACTTTTTCCGAGACTCAGGGACTGGCCAGGACGTGACAGCAGACACCTTCATGAGATCCATCTGAATGCTGCCCTCGTTGATCACATACCCCAGGAATGAAACGGTCTTGGCATGGAACTCGCACTTTTCTGCCTTCACGAAAAGAGAGTTCTCCAGCAGGCGGCGCAGGACCAACTGGACATGGTGCGTGTGTTCTGACAGAGTCTTTGAGAATATTAAAATATCGTCAAGGTACACAAAAACGAATGTATTTAGCATGTCCCTGAGGATATCATTCACTAGGGCTTGAAAAACTGCTGGGGCATTGGTGAGGCCAAATGGCATGACGAGGTATTCATAGTGGCCGGTTGGTGTGTTGAACGCAGTCTTCCACTCGTCTCCCTCTCTCACCCGCACCAGATGGTAGGCATTGCGAAGGTCCAGCTTCGTGAATACGGTGGCTCCCTGCAGCAGTTCGAAGGCAGACGAAAGTAAGGGCAGTGGGTAGCGATTCTTAACAGTGATGTCGTTCAGACCCCGGTAATCTATGCATGGACGAAGAGAACCGTCCTTCTTACCGACGAAGAAGAATCCCGCTCCTGCGGGGGAAGAAGACGGTCTGATTATCCCGGCGGCAAGAGAGTCATTAATGTAGTCTTCCATGGCCTTTCTTTCCGGGGCTGACAGTGAATACAGACGACCCTTGGGAGGTGCTGTGCCAGGCAGGAGATCAATCATAGGGTCTGTGTGGGGGTAGAGATGTCGCCTTGGATTTGTTGAACACCTCTTTCAGGCTGTGGTAACAGGTCGGAACATTGGATATGTCGGGGGTAGCGCTAGATATTTCCCGGTGAACGGGCAGGATGGCCCCCCTTAAACAGGTCTGGTGACAACTCCTTCCCCACGAACGGACTGTCCCTGTCTCCCAGTCGATGTGGGGGTTGTGCTGACGGAGCCACGGGTATCCGAGAATGAGTGGTTGGCCAGGTGAGTGTAGAAGGTGAAACTGGATGGACTCTTGGTGGTTTCCTGACAGCAGAATTGTCACAGGGGCTGAGATGTGAGTGACCTTGCCCAGATGATGTCCATCCAGGGCTCGTGCAGGAATGGGTTGTGCCAGTTGATGATGGTTCACGTCCAGTTGCCGTGCAAGCTCAGGGTCCATGATGTTTGCTTCGGCTCCAGAATCCACAAGGGCGGCCAACGTATGAGTCGTGTCGGAAAGCTGAAGGCGGAGATGAAGCAGGGGTTTTCGGATGGTGGGAGACTGAAGACTTGTTGAGCTCACCCGGATCTCCCCTACACCTGGTGAGCTGCGGCCTTTGCCGGACAGGTGGCGACCACGGTGATTTTCACCACCACAGTAGAGGCAAAGGTTGGAGGTTAGACGGCGCCGACGCTCCTCGGGAGTCAGAGAGGCACGGCCAATCTCCATGGCCTCAGGCTGATTGAGTTGGCCTTGGGACTTGACAGGCAGGGGCTGGACAGAGGAGGTATCGACCCGAGTGCGGATGGCAGGTTGACTGAGACGCCCCTTCTCCCTCCTCCGGGTCTGTATACGGCGGTCAATGCGGACGGCAAGGTCAATGGCGGCATCAAGCGTTGAGGGCGGGTCATGAGAAACATGCACCCGCCCTCAACAGCTCGTCTTTGATATAGTCCGCCAAGCTGTGGAGGAAGGCTTGCACCAGTGCCTCGGAGTTAAACGAGCTTTGACTGGCCAGGGTACGAAAGTCAATGGAGAAGTCTGCCACTGTCCGATTGCCCTGACGGATGGTGAGCAGAGCTTGTGACGCTTCGGCTGTTGGCGAGCCTAGATCAAAGACCTTTAACATCTCCTCCTCAAAGGCACTGAAGGAGGCACAGGCTGGGGTTTGCCGGTCGAATTCCGCCGTTCCCCACAACCGAGCTCGGCCGGTGAGATGGGTGATGACATACCCCACCTTGGCTCCCTCCGTTGAGAAGGTCCTGGGCTGTAGTGCGAACTGGATTCGGCAGCTGCTCAAGAATGGTCTTACTTGCTTTTGGTCTCCATCGAAACGTTCCGGGTTCCCAATCTTTGGTTCAGGAGCGTGGGGATCTGGTGGCAGCACTGCCGGTGGTACAGGAACAGAAGAACCAGGGGTGGGTGCAGGTGGAGTAGCCGGGTTTGAGAGTAGTTGCAGGGCTTGGGCTAGCAGTTGTTGCTGCAGTTGGAACTGTTGTCGCTGCTGGTTGGATTGCTGTTGTTGTTGGTTGCCTAGCTGGAGAAGGGAAGCGATGTCGCCAGCCATCCGATTGATGTCTCCCTCAGTGCATTCCAGTCGCTGTAGGGCAGTCATCTCGGGCTCTTCCTCCATAGTGGTCAGGGAGTGCGCTGGGTCCATGATGGTCAGATCGTTCTGTCACGGACAGAAGACGACCCAAGAGCGCAAGTTCAAATTCAGAGTCTTTTATTGAAGGGTTCAGGGGGGGAAGAGGAGTGAGAGAAACGTGAGGTCTTGGAGGTTCCGGTTCCAGGGGTGCTAGGAGTGCCAGGGGTGTCAGGGGTTCTCGGGGCTCAGGGGAACACACACACAACAGCCAGGTGAACAGCAGGCAGTAGTACAGACCAGGGCTAGGCACTAAACGTGGTGAGGGACAGAAGGCAGATTCGAGTTACCGGGGGGGCTGAAGATCGGAGAGTAATCGAGAAGATCCGGAAGGCAGGTCGGGAAAACCGGGGCGGTAGAACAGGGAGGCAGTCAAGAAAGGATCCGAATCACAGGTAGGAGTCAGCGAGTAGACAGTGAGACAGGTTACTGGTCCAGGTTTGAAGACGATCTGACAGGGCTTGGCTGACAAACAGGGCTTTATATACTGGGAGAGGTTAGTGGAGAAATGCAGTGCAGCTGGCAGAGTAATTAGAGCAGAGTGGGGCAAGGTGAGGATGGTGAGTGGGAAATGCAGCGCAGCTGGCCAGGTAACAAGAGCAGAGCAGGGCGGAGCCAGGTGGAGCTCGTTAGGCAGAGTAGAGAGAGAGTGAGCAGAGTGGCAGAGAGTTGAATCAATTAAGGTTGTTGCCAGGGAGAGAGAATGCTCATGACAGAGACGACTGAACACCCAGGTGTGTACAGTAATGTGTACATTAGCCTATAATACTAGAACATAGTTTGGCTGCAATGGCTTTATTAATTTCTGCCAGTTAGTGCATTTTCCCTGTGCATAAGTTAAAGACTACATGCATTATTATGTTTGACACTGAGGATAGCCTATCTGAGACGGTGGTCTGGTTCAAATGAGTTACGTTGTGAAATTGAGAATGGCACTCCGACTAAATCGTTTAGTCTATTTCTTTGTATTGTGAAATTGAAATGAAATATGGACTATTGCAATCAATCATATGTTGAAATTAATTAAAAGGAATCGATTTCTATGAAAAATCTCTGGTGTGTGTGTGTGTGTGTCAAGTTATAGCCTAGGGCCTACCATGCATATACTGCGCCAAAGCGCCACTCACGCCTAGGCTATTTGTATCGCCTTTAGGAGATAGAGAGACCCCCTTAAAGACAAAAATATAATTCGAGCCCTGCTGACACCCTTTCTCTTGTTGTACCTACCAAAGTGGGAGAAAACTTGATTGATTGATGACCAGCTCACCTTTTCTGACCGTGTCACCTTTTCTGACCGTGTTGCCTTTTTACATGTTTTAAATAGGAAATTTACCGGACATCTAGGCACTTTTAAACGTGATGCTAGCAGGCGAGATGCTAATGATCTAATTCGATTCAATGATCTATGCTAGGCTGGAGCTAAAAGTGGTACAGATCTGCAACGAGATGAGCTTCAAACCACTGCAATAGTTTCCAACGGTAAAACTGTTTCCATAACTACACCTTTGTTACAACTCTTGTTAGATTTGTTCTTGTAAAGATGGTTGCCAACATCATTGTAGCTAATTTGATGACTGTAATAGTGGCTAGCGTCCACAGTAATAACAATTAAAACAAAATCGAGACACGCAGATGGATCCGTGCATGGATACGGTGTCGGGAGACACTAGAGGCCTCTGATACACTGTGCAAAGAGCTGGAAAGCGGAGACAAGCCTGCCTTTTAAAAAATTTCACCTGTCTGACAACTGAAGAATTTCACCACTTTGCCAATCTAATTTCGTCCATAATTATGAGACAAAACACAAACTACAGCGACTGCATCTCGCCAAGGGAATGATTAATGATTACATTACGTTTCTTGGCCACAGGTTATAAATCCATAATGTAAATACATTCACAGTAATTGCTGGTAAAATTGTTGTCTACCATTTTGTAATTTTAAGTAGCAAACCGTTTGACTTTCAGGACAGAGTTTCCAAAATATGGCACACTTCTTTTGAGTTGGCCATTCAACAGTGACTGAAATAGTACCAGAAACTTGCTCAGCAATTTGCAATGTCTTAAGAGAAGAGTACCTGAAGGTATGGATTGTAGCACAGGCCTAATTTGTTTTAGACTAACTTTACATAAACATCCAGATAATGTCCAGGCAGTCAACAGAAGCTGAAGTTGCCCGGCAACATTGCTCAAAAAGTTGCCCCGTGTAGTCTATCATCAGCTTTAGGTGACTAACAAATAAAATAACCTAGGCTACCGCTTCAAATTACTGTAGGCTAATCATAGCATAGCCCATCATTCAAACACACAGCAGAATCTATTGTTAACAACGATCTTACTGTACCTTGATAAAGCCCACCAAAACTTATAACACACTGCTGTTTCTTACAAAGCAGGTTTTTTTTTCTCATTGGAATGATATAAATGGCTTTTCTCGGATTGAATGGTGGCCATATCGCTTCCCGCCCTAGCATCTGTTGCAACTTTGGTCCGGCGAGCCGCCGGCCTCAGACCCCGTTTACACGTACACGTACATGGTTATTTTGAAAAACGGAGACATTTCCCTTTGTTTGTGCCGGAGAATTCACCTCTGAAAACGATTCTTTCTAAAAACTCTGCACATTTGCATTTTCGGGATTCTGATTGTCTAACGTGAGCTTGAGCCTCTTGTTACACTGCCACCTACAGGTTTGGCATGCTCTTGACGGCATGTATACATGGATTAGTGTAAACAAAAACTTTTTTGAAAACTGACAGGTGTGCACAATGTTATTTTTGAAAACGGAGAGGGTGAAATGTCCGTTTAAGAAAATAGCGTAATAGCGTGTAAACGTAGCCTCAAAGTTAGAAAGTCTCGCAGGAGAATCAAGTCTCGTGATAAAACAAATTGCTTTACGGCACTACGTCTATGGGAAATACTTGCCAGCAATCAGAGACACCTGTCTGATTTCCAATCAGACACCTGTTTCTCCATTGGCCTCCAGTGATGGTTGCCCCCACCAAGATGGTGGCACTATTTATGTATGTTCTGGAGCCCAATGTGGTATCTAGCTTTCTAATATCTGTGGTAAGAATCAGAAAATCATGCATATACTTGTGCATGGGCTCTGCTGTTAGGAACAGTGTAGTTACACCCAGTGGCCATACAAACACAACATCATTATAACCCCTACTCGGCCTTGCTTTAAATGTTTAAAAAAACAGAGAAAAACTTTAACATTTGAGCAAAATACATTTTATTTGACAACAGTGTAGATTCTTAAAATCTAAAGAAAAAAGAAAAAAAATCACAAAGACCAATAAGAACTATAATATGCTAAAAGGGAAAAGTTATAGGGGATAGTATTGATAATGGCACGCCTGTCTTGCACAATCTCTCATCAGTGCCAGATAAAAGAGCTCTTCTATCCGCCGTTTCAGTTAAAATCTAATGCTTTCGTCTTTCAAGCGCCTCATTTTATATTCTATGTTTTTGCTGAAGGATTTAATGTCATTCTCGACTGGCTGTTCTGAACATCTTTTATATAGCTCTCTACTGTGCAGAGAAGGTTCTTCTGCTCTGGACCTGGCTCTGTGGCTCAATTTTTTCCGCCCATTTCACCTTTGTCCTACTCCAGCTTGCTTTCCAAAGTCCACCACTGTCTCCTCTTCCTCTTCTTCATCTGTGACTTCCTCCACATCAATTTCAATTTCATCATCCTGTTTCATCAACTCCATAGCGCCCCCCTATGTGACTTAATCACATGGTTGACATATAGTTTCAGCTACACACCCCAAATTTGGTAGGTATATGTAACTCACCAAGACAAACAACTTTTGTATGTACACTGCAATAGCCAGGCACAACAGGAAGTGAGGTATTTAGGATTTTGTGCATTGTGACACAATCAATTTTCACGCACTTCTCTTAGAAAATCCATCCTATTAACCTGTTGAGGAGTGAATTCTTTAAGACAATGCCGTTCCCCAGAGAGTAAATTATTTTCCTGGCTCCTTCTAGAATTCTACGCGAACATTCTATAGTTCCAGTGTTCTCAAAATTGTTTAATGGCAGAAAAGTCCCTGAGGGTAATTGTTGCATCATGTTTCACCTTTTTCGAAAACGTTCTAATCACATATTTGTGATCGTACTCCCAGGGGCCCAGCAGCATCTGATCACATATTTGTGACCGTACACCGCACCGCTCACCACACCGCACCACACACAACACCACACCACACACAACACCTGTCAAAGTTGATATGATGTGTTGTAATAATGCTGAAATAGTAATTCAATAAATCTACATATCCCCCCCACATACACAGCACATTGTCTTCAGGATCTTCTCCAACACACATCCTCTACATACTTACAGCACACTGCCCCCACCTACCCACACACACACTACACACACACACACACAGTCACTGCTCCACTCCCCTCCCACCCACACACACATCTTCACTGTCATCACTCACATACATTACATACAGTAATCTGCTTGCAATAGTAAGTCCCTGCCCCCCCCCCCCCCCCCCCCCCCCAACACACACACTTACATCATCACTGTCATCACTTCACATACATACAGCACACTGCTTGCTACAGTAAGCCTCATCTACATACTTGCTGCACACTGCTCCCCCCAACCCCCCCCCCCACATACACAGCACATTGTCTTCAGGATCTTCTCCAACACACATCCTCTACATACTTACAGCACACTGCCCCCACCTACCCACACACACACACACAGTCACTGCTCCACTCCCCTCCCGCCCACACACACATCTTCACTGTCATCACTCACATACATCATACATACAGTACTCTGCTTGCAATATTAAGTCCCTAAGAGTGCATGCTTTTTAATATTGAGTTAAGTTTAGTAAATAATTATATACTATAATATAGCTACTAATAGCTAATAGCTACTATACTATTTGCATAATGTAATTAATTGTCTTGAGAAAATGTAGAGACTGTAGTCCCTCAGCAGGTCTCCAAGAGGGATGAATTAGCCGGCCTAGCATTTGATTTCTTCTACAAGCAAACCTTCCTTGAAGGCCTCTGGAATGTGCAATTGTGAGTAACTATAGCAACTGTTGTGGAAAAACTAGTCCACTTTCGAATCCACTAGCAATTTATCACTTGACTATTACTAATTAGCACTCTGGGACAAGGCGTCCGAAGGAGACAGAATAGACAGGAGATCTCTGAAGACTGCTGAATCTTTATTCACCGTATTGCAGTGATAATCCAGTCTAAACAATGTTCAGACCAGGTGTCAAGCAATAGGGTGAGGTGAGATGTCATCAGATGGCGGCCCCTGATGAGATCTCTGATCAAAATGGCTGCGGCCTATCTTTTTATACTCCTTAACCTTGAAGTTGGGCCTTCTCGCCTCCCTCGAAAGACACCTGTTGGCCTATCAGCATCCACCAAGGTTATGGATATTGGTGGGACCCCTTGTCATATCATGCATAAAAATTATATGCAAAACTGTCTGATTCTGGTTTTTTCCAGTTACCATTACCTCATCCTCTTGCTCTTGACCGTCTAGGCCCAGTGTCACTGTGCACTCATTCACCCCACTCTTTGACACCTGGCCTTGAACTTGTACAGGCCTTGAAGTCTCATAATAATTGCAGTAATATCAAAGTTTATAAAAAAACATACATGCATCCTTTAAGTCATAGAAATCCACCACACAACACCACAACCCTAACCTGCAGACAATTGAGGGTTCTGTCAGCAGGCTCCTAAACACAATAGTCCTGCCATTTAAAAATGTGTCTGTTCTCTCTACAACTCTTCAGATCCATAGCAATACTGACTGAAAAGAGTGTAGCCTAAATTATGTAAGGTGCAGACAAAAAACAAAATCCAGCAAATTCCTTATTTGGAACACTGGGTTTCATAATCTGAGAGGATAAAACTGAAAGTAGCATTCTCTCAGTTTTGTGTGTTATAGCTGCCATTAGCCTTAAAAGCTAAAAGCTTACAGCTGTATAATTCAGTACATTGTACCACTGTTAATGAAAGTCAAGCTTCCAGGGACTGATGAGCCATATCAGACAAATGTAGAGAAATTACAAGGTTTATTAACCTGTTAAGGAGTACGGTCACAAATATGTGATTAGAATGTTCGCGAACCGAGAGTTCCACAATATGATGCGACAATTACCCTCAGAGATTTTCCCCATAGACCCTTTCAACAATAAAAACAAAAACAATGCTTGAACGTTCTATTTGGTTCCCAATCTACTTCCTCTGCATTAAGATAACATATGGAATGTTAATAAGGAAGCCTTGTGGGGCCAACTATGATGCTGATAATGGAACTCTCTTGAAACGGTCTATTAAGGTTTTGCACCTACGTCATAATGTCATGTGACCGTTTGTTTAAAACTAGAGTGGTAGGCAAGAATGGTAGGCAAGGCACTGCAGAGAGTGGTAGGCAAGCCTACAACAGTCGGGTTGCATAGGCTACACATAGTTACAAATAGCTTCAAAATTGAAATTTTAATATCAAATATTGACCGGGATGCCGACCACTTGTGTAGGCCCTAACAGTTGGTTTTACAATAAGAAGCAAAAAGGCGACGAACGACCGTTTAGCCTACCTATCCTCGTGGTTGTGGAGGATGATCATTAGCAGCTGTGAAGTCTTTTATTCTCAAGATAGCTTAATGGTGTAGCCTACTGTCTACGAAGACGTAGGCTAAAATACTACTATCTACAGTCATCCAAAAATGAATTGCCAGAGATAGGCTATGAAGGGAAAAAGTGCAGCATTTTAAACATGGCAAGATTATTTTTACCGGAACAGTTTGTTCTAATTTGTCTCGTGAAATTCATGCTTGTGGACATCAATCACCTATCTTCTGTCCTTCTATTTCAAGTTATCATGAGTGTCATTTGATTATATAATCACAACAAATGCTAATAAATGAAAACAGAATAGGCTTATGTGCTATAGGCTAACGTTATAGGTCAGGCTAACTCCCATATGTCAAAATAAACTGATTTGATCCTAATTGTTTAGCGATCACACACAACATCTTAACACAGCAACCTCAAACACCACTGTTGAACCTAGGCTACTGCTTCAGTCATGTAAGAAATAAGCAGTTTATGAATTATCTTTATTCGTTTAATCAAGTCCACATGACCAAAATAACAACATATTTAAAGGCTGAGCTAGCATAACAGCCTAATATAGGCGATGCTGCAATGGATAACTAATAAAAAGTTTCATACAATTAATGAACTTTATCACTCACATTCTGAGTTTTTCTGGGTGGTTATATATCCATGCAGATCGTCTTCGAATAAGCCATCGCTGTTATATGATATAATATGTTACAGGATTCATGACTAACGCCATTAATGTTACATGATGCTGACTGACTCTGGCTATAACAGTAGGCTACCGTTTTAACGTCTGCTGAGTCTACTGCCTACCAAGACCTGTCGCTGTTCAGTTGAAGTTAAATGATCAAATATTGTTTGATTTTGTGTCAGCTTTCAGAAGGAAGACATGTTCCTTTCTGGTCAAATTTCACAGCTTCTAAGAAAGGCTATTGTCTTCGTGTAAACCGAGTTTTGAACAGAGAAAAAAAGTTAGGCTACCATTAGGCTACATGCAGGTTCTCCCATAACGTTATCGATACAGATCAATGCACCAAATCAGGGCGATTTTAGCGAAACAACGTTCCTGTGACAGGCTATCAAATATTGAACAATGGGATAACGTTTCATCATCACCTTTATTGATGCCTGAAATGTTGACATTGCTGAAATACAGAGATGTAGCCTACTGAGAGGCAGCTGCAGACAACGATGTTCAATGGGTTCAACTTGTCCCTTGCCTACCAGCTGGATGTAAACAAAGCTATAGAACCTAGAATACGTCACATGAAAAACGTTAATAAGGAACACTGAAACTATAGATCATTTGCGTAGAATTCTAGAAGGAACCAGGAAAATAATTCACTCTTCAACAGGTTAATGCTCCATTTGCAAATGTCCACAGGTGGCATAGAACTACATCCCCCAGACCCTGCCAAACAAGTCTCGCAAAAAACTAAATCTTAAGAAAGCTTCACAACTCTGACTGGTTGCAAATTAAGTTATATGTCATGACCAGAAATTCTGCTATCAAGCATCTCTTCAACCAAATAAGGACTTACCTCTGACCAGAAGCTGAATGATAACCTTTAGAAAGCTCTTAGCACTTCTTGCATGCTCTCTTCTCCTAATACACCAAGGGCATGATGATCACTCAGATATCAAAATAGAACGTTTCACTACCCCTCATGGTGCCACATAGAGACAACAAGCACTTCTGCTCATAACCAAAGCCACAGAAACCTTTGGTTATGAATCTGAAATGCTCATGAAAAATGAATTATGTGGTCATTCTAATATTCGACATTTCTACTTTAACACACACAGTATGCTATGCAGAATTCAACCACATTTACAGCACATTTACAGTAGCATCAAAACATGTAAAAAAAGAGTGCCGCAATTTTAAATTATCTCTTTTTCACACATTTACAGACAAATTGGTGTAAAAATGACAATATATTTTGTGTAGGATAAGATTTTGTACAAGGGAAAAATATGAAGTGAAATATTAAATATAAATGTTAAATATAAATATAAAAGTTAAATATGAATGCTAAATATAAATATCAAATTTAAATGTTAAGTATAAATGTAAATGTTCATCAGAGGATATAGCAGGAGCCATCGAGCGAGCTGTCAGCAGCAGGGGTGAGGGCGGCTCTTCAGTCCACAACACCGGCCGTGAACTCCTCAATTCCCTCATTGGTAAGTTCTGATTTCACCCTCCCTTCATGTTATGTTAATCAACAGGTAGGACTAAGTAATAGCGAGAAGGCGAAGCCGATCTTTGTATGGATATGCTAACCTCGTTAGCCGTTACCTAAGTAGTGCTATAGGCAAAGTGACAGAGGGCTAACGTTACCCGTTGTACCTTATTCTTAATTTCTATCGGTTAGAGTTGCTTTTGCATTTGAGTTTCACTGGTGATGAAACGGGATAATGATACTGAACTGTCTAACTATCAGCAATTAACATTACTTGGTAGTTATACATGTCTTAAGCTACTTAAACAGTAGTTGGTGGAATTAGCAAGACCCACTTTGCCAAACTAACGTTAACGTTAACTTACCAGTGCAGATCTGAGTGCGCGAAAACAACTTAACATTATGGACAGTGCTCATGACACTCACTAACCTGACTCCGCCAGATGGATTTGCTCCGCATATCCATCTGGGAACTTTTCATTGAAGAACTTATGGGAAGGGGCAGAAATACTGGTTAGCTGATTGGATAAACCATCTGTCTATCACATCGACGGGCCAAATCAACCAATTAGATAAACAAAGTGTTCTTCTAATGCCTTCGTTTAACATACAATTAAGTTAGGTAACGTAACTAACATTAAGATGTTTTAACTTACCATTTGTATGTGACATGAACCTAATCAACGACAATTCCCATCAAGTTTTCACGGTAGGCCCTACACTTCTGAAGAAAGTATATTCCTCCATTATGAACTGGAATTGGCCGTGGAGGATGTCTGTGTCGTTCATTCCTCCCAGCTGCATGGCTGAGACTCATAGCTTCACAGCTTACCCAGGAATACTTTCTAATTTGAATAAAACTTGCGCGATATAATAGCTATGCTCATCTCATCTGTGGATGCAGTCATGTTGTCCGCTGATTGGACGTTCGTTTGGTGAACTGCTCCAAATTCTCTTTAACGAAAAGTTGCCAGACTGATCTGCGAGTGAAACCTTGAAAGCTCGTGAGATCAGGATGGTCTCACGAGACTAGACACTCACATCTTGATTCATGAAACATTAATGTTATTTCCAATCAGAATAAGAACAGTGTTGGTCAACTTTACTTTATTACATTATCCTTAAGGAAAGGCTATGGGCTAAAAGTGGAGGGAAAGTGTTGCCCAATATTTTATTTTTCTTAACTTTAGGCTATGTTCCTTAGCTACATCAGCAGGGCACCAGAGCAGAGAGGATCAGGGGCCTCATTACAGAAACTCTGAAATCCCGTCTATCTGGTATGATAGAAGCATGTTTCCTAACTGCATTTAGGAAAAAATCCTATCTTAACTTAAGATAGGAATTTGGCCATTACAGAACCATCATAACTCAAGAATTTCCTAACTTAGGAATCCTAACTTAGGATGGCACATATCGTAACACCTGCATTTCTATCTTTGAAACTTAAGTTAAGATAGGACAAGCAGTTAGGATATTTTTCTGTTATTCTGTATTTCCTCATTTCTGTAACGAGGCCCCTGAACTATCCGTTTTATAAAAAATATGTTTTGAACACTGTTCTGTAATTTGTTCACTCATTTTAGATAGCACCAGCTGGAACCTCAGCCACCACCTCATTGAGATCAGTAAGTTCTTTGAAGAGTGACAATGTAACCTAATCTGCCCATGACACTTTAATGAGCTACAGTATCACCTGTAATTATCACAGTATCTATACGTTATGACTGGGCACATCAAGGGCGCCAATTTGTTAACATGCAGTGTGCACTGCTACCAGATGCACATTAATCTGTTTAAAATGATGCCCTCTCAGCAAAACTTCTATTATACACCACAAGGTCTCATTTGAAATCAAAATTGTTTGCATTTCTTGATACATGCTGAATAAAACACTACTATTTTGATATTTTTTACTCCAATATAGGTACCTCTTCCGTCTTTCCCGCAACAAAACTGGAGCAGACGACAAAGTAATCATCGAGGGCGTGGGCCTAAGACGTTCACAAAGGATGTGATTTGTTTGCCCTTCTCGACAGCATCCATGTTCCCAATACCTAGAGGGATCTCTAGAAATAGTTTGGCTGAAGCAGGCCTAATCGGGAAGATTTCTTTTTCATCTGACTGGTCGGAAATGCAGCTGAGAGGGGAGATAACAGCTATTTTCAGGAACATTTAGACTTTCTGAAAACCAAATATTGCCATTTGAGTACTTGGGTACAATCAAAGGTTGCAAAAAATTGATGAAACCCAAGGTGACCAGGTCCTTTCCATGGGGAGGAAAAGAGGTGGCATCAATTTGTTCAAACACATGCCTGTACATTTTGGCAGGAATGCAGAAACCAACTCAGGTAAAAATAATAATTAATAATAATAATGCACTCTAGTCCTTATTTGGTAACATTATTTTAACATTAACATTTTATGTTTGATTACATTTGGTCACAACCCTCATAGGATGCACAGGATGAATTTCTAGAACTATCGGATGATGATTTCGAGTACTCAGTGCCACAGAGAAGGCAATGTAAGTTAATACTCTTTGTTGCTATTGTAGTTATCATATCTGCTATGTTTATCTCCTAGGCACTTCATAAAATACAACGATTGGTCTATCAGCCATTAAACCTTTACAGATGTTGTTTGCTGTTCAATAATTCACCTGATTTGTCTTATTAAGGACCATGTTAATGACCCAGCACATACAGAAATGGATGAGGATTGGTTAAATAAACTTACTGCAAGCTAGTAGGCTAACACATCTTACTTTACTTTGTATGGCATCAATGCTACATTAGTGTCAACCAGCTACAAATAAAGTTTGACAGGTTTGTTAGGTTGGCCGACAAAACAACAATGTACTTTCTTACGCAGTGTTTTTGTGAGCGGAATAGAGAAAGTACTATAATGTATTATCGCTGGCGCGTCGGGGTCTGGTTCGCCCTGTCGGGACTTATTTTCCAAATAATGACCGGCGTTCTTTACATTAT
This sequence comes from Alosa sapidissima, assembly GCF_018492685.1. Classification (NCBI taxonomy): domain Eukaryota; kingdom Metazoa; phylum Chordata; class Actinopteri; order Clupeiformes; family Clupeidae; genus Alosa; species Alosa sapidissima. Next base: position 2,782,249 of record NC_055960.1, read on the forward strand.
CCCTTACCTATATTACTGTCTTTCTCTGAGTTTGGTGCATATCTCAGATCTCTCAGTTTTAAAATTTTCACAATTGTACTTAACCTCCATGTAATGGAAGCACATCTTGGTAATTACTGTAACCGTATTTTGTACATACTGTATTCACCAGTTTTTAATCATCACTTATTGTCAGTGTTAATCTTCTACTAAGGCAACTTTGAAAAAATAATAATACCCTAAGTTCTAACTTTTCATACAAGGTGCTGCCACTTTTGAGGGAAAATCCTAGCATGCGAGTCATTCTTGACATGGCAACAGAAAGAAATCCTCTGACTCCTCTGAATTGTGACTGGCCTTTTAAAACCAAGCTAACAGAAGGGCCAGAGAGGAGTTGATTGTGGTGAAATTTAGAGAATTTCTACAATGTGTGCACAGTAAGTAAACATGTGAATTTTTACTTACATGTAATACTTATGCTAATATCTACAGAGAACACTGATAGAGCCCTGTTGATAGAGGGTCCGTGTAAAGCTTATCAGTTTTCTATTGAAGATGGAAAAATTGGATTCATTTTTCTAAAAAATTTTTTTTTGCTTGTTAAATAAATGCATAAATGTAGGATTTTGGAGTTGTATCCGGATTTTGTATTTGTGTAACTTTGGATAGAAAAATGGATAATTGAAGAATCGGAAATAAGGTTGTTTCTATTTGTGCCTGGGGTTACCTGAGAGGGGCACTGTCTTGCGTCCAACTCAAGTTAAAGCTGATAGGCTGGCGAGGGCCTAGTGCCACCTTTCACCATGCTTGCATTCAAGGGGTTATGGCTCGTGCAGGTTTTGCCATAGACCTAGCTATGGCATGTTTGACAGAAGGTAAAGCAAGCGTGGTGAGGATGGGACTCGGCCCTCGGCAGCCAATCAGGTTTAATTTAAGTCGAGAGCTCAGACCATGTCCCTCTCAGGCAGCCCCAGGCACGGATAGACACATCAGTTCCTATTATTCAATTACCTTTTTTGTATCCACCGTTACACAAATACAAAGTCATAGAGCTGCAACAATCCAATGTTCAAATGTTCATTAGATCTAACATCCATCCACCGTTCTAACAAACATCCATCCAACAATTTTTCTGTTTTTTGTTAGATAAAGACCTTCATGAAAGGTTTGAGGACAGGACGTTAACAGAGGAGGAGCAGGAATTTGTACAGAACCTGTCTTAGGGCTGTGCAGTTAATTGAATTTTGATCAGGATTTCGATTCTTGAGTCAAACAATCTCCAAATTAATAAAATCGAGTTGGAACGATTTTTTTGGCATTTTCCGTTGTGGTTTTCTGAAAGAGATGCGCATGCACAATTCAGCCGCCCAGAGCATTCAATTCGGCCCGCGAGCTGTGTGTGTGTGGTGTGACCTGCAGCACCAGCATTTGATTCAGAAAACAGCGCGAGCGATATGGCAGAGGGAGGACAGCCCTGTTTGCTTGAAGGGTAAAACAAGTTCTCTTGTATGGCAACACTTAGGATTTGAAGAATCCGACGAGGCACAGGCCCACATAATGTGCAAAATGTGCTACAACGTGATATCTGCACCCCTTGGCAACACAACAAACTTGTTCAATCACCTCAGACGTAATCACAAAGTCGCTTACGACGAATTAGGCCTACTAAAGAAACAAAAAGAGAAGACCACAACCCCGACGACATCAGTACAGATGTCCATTTCAAACACTGTATAATGTGATTCCCTATCCATCAAATTCGGATAGGAACAAGCAAATCACAGCTGCTATCAGGTATTTTTTAGCTAAAGATATGCACCCTATCAGTACAGTCGAGGGCGAGGGTTTCAAGAACCTTATGCAAACTTTGGACAAACGGTATGCGTTGCCATCTCGGCACCATTTCAGCAGAGTGGTTCTGCCAAATATGTATGACAAATGTCGAAAAGAAGTTGAGGAAGAAGTGTCTACAGCGGACAACTTCGCAGCGACGACAGATCTTTGGTCAAGTCGCACGAGGGAGCCATATATTAGCCTGACCGTGCACTTCATTGATACCGAATTTACTTTGAGAGTGAGGTGTCTCCAAACAGCGTTCATGCCCGAAGACCATACTGGACGCAACATCACCCATGGACTGAGGGAAGCTCTGCTGGAATGGGGATTAAACGTGGGAAAGCTCGTCTGCATAACCACAGACAATGCCGCTAACAAAAAGTTGGCGGCGGAGGTCAATGGATGGCGGAGGCTCCAATGCTTCGGGCACAGACTGCACCTGGCTATAGGTGAGTATAAACTACAATTAGGCTATTTTTGTGTACAAAAACGATGAGGGTTAGATAAGTGATGATAGTGAACCAAATAATTAAATTATTATGACAATATCATGCCATAGCCTACTAAATATATTATGGTTGGTACTTTATATATTATGGTACCCCTGGTTGAATTCACGGATGCACTTTCTGGAGAGAAATATGTAAGTGTCTTTTGTGAAGCTGACCCTTCACCTCTTCAACAATTCAATCTTGGAAGACCAGGAGGATGACACAGAACTTGCCAAAACCATCAAACACAAGGTACTGGAGTATCTCAATGACAAATACAGTGACCAAGCAACACAAGAGTTACTTGACATGGCGTCTGCCCTGGGCCCAAGGTTCAAATTAAAATATGTTGATGAAGACCTCCGTGAATCCATTGTAGACCAACTGAAAGTGGAGATGAAGGATTTGATGGCTGACAGTGTCACAGTAATAATAATGATGATGATGATAATAGTTATAATAACAGATTAAGTGCAGATTGTAAGCAAATATTGTGATATTAACACCACAACTGGTTCCCAATTTCTTTTTTTGCTTCTAGGAAGCCCCTCTTGAAACAGCAGCTAGGCCTGCTGATACATAATATGCTGGTGCTTCCAAGAAGAGGAAGAAGGGCCTGGGCAGCTTGTCACTGGATATTTGACTTCCTCACCAACCGTTCACAAGTGGTTAGAGTGGGGGGTCTGACATCTGACTCATTAACCATCAGCACTGACTCCCCAAGGCTGTTTTGAGTCCACTGCTGTACAACATCTACACACATGACTGCAAAGCCAACAGTAGTCATACCTCCATCATCAAGTTTGCAGATGACACAGTGATCTTCGGCCTGATTAGGAACAACAATGAACAGCTCTACTTGGATCAGGTTGATGAGGTGGCACAGTGGTGTCAATCTAACAGCTTGACACTGAATATCAATAAAACCAAGGAAATGGTAGTGGATTACAGAAGGAAGCAGCAGAACTACAGTTACACCCCACTAATGATCAGCGGGCAACCTGTAGAGAGTCACAAGTTTTAAATACCTTGGTGTCCACATTACTTAAGACTTAACATGGACTGTTAACACTCAATATGTTCTGAAGAAGTCCAGACAACGACTCTACTTCCTTCGTCAGCTAAGGAAATTCAAAGTTTCTACATCCATCATGAAGGCCTTCTACACTTCAGAGGTTGAGAGTGTTCTAACTGGTAGCATCATCACCTGGTATGAGAACTCCACAGTTAGAGATTGTAGTACTCTGCAGAGAGTAGTGCGCTCAGCTGAATGTACTATAAGAACTCAACTCCCTGCTCTACAAGATATCTATTCCAGAAGAGTACTCCTAAGAGCCCAAAAGATTCTGAAGGACTCTTCTCATCCTAACAATGGATTATTCCTACCGCTGAAATCAAGAAGACGCCTATGTAGTATACTGTACACTATACTGATTTTGCACACATTCACTCCTCAGCACTCTCAAACATTTCCCAACTCTGAATTCACACTATACTGAATTTGCACTCATTCACTCCTCAGCACTCATGACCCCCCCCCCACACCCCCCCACACACACACACACCTACATGACTTTTAGCACTTTTACATCCCTCTCCCTATGCTACAGACCTTTTATTTATTTTCTTATTTCATCACACGTCAAAACACACACACACACACATCTGACTTTCTCCAACTTTTGCACATCTCCATAGAACTTTTTATTTATTATTTTTGATTTCTCCTCCAACTATTTACCCATGTCCTTGATTGCCTAGCCTTTCTGCCCCCCCACCCCCCATCCCAAACACACACACACACAAAACACATACACTTACATCATCGCTGTCATCACCTCACATACATACAGCACACTGCTTGCTACAGTATAAGCCTCCTCTACTTGCTGCACACTGCCCCCCCCTCCCTACATACACAGCACATTGTCTCCAGGATCTTCTCCAACACACATCCTCTACATACTTACAGCACACTGCCCCCACCTACCCACACACACACAGTCACTGCTCCACTCCCCTCCCGCCCACACACACATCTTCACTGTCATCACTCACATACATCATACATACAGTACTCTGCTTGCAATAGTAAGTCCCTTCACCATACTTGCAGTACACTGCCCCCCCCCCCTCTCCCCTACCTACACAGCACATTATTTCATCAGGAAGCTTCTCCAACACACATCCCCAACATACTTACAGCACACTGCCCCCCCCCCCCCCAATACTCAGCACATTGTCTCACAAGGAAGCTTCTCCAACACACATATTGCACACTGCCCTCTCCCCACATACACAGCACACTATCCCATCTCCCCTGTCATTCCCCCAACACACACACCAAGACCCCTGGCAGTTGAGTTAGCCCCTTGAGCCGTGGATCTGCCCAAGGTTTCTTCCTTGGTAAGGGAGTTTTTCCTTGCCCCTGTTGCTCTTGGGTGCTCCTTGTTGGTGCCCCTCCCCAATCCCAATCCTCCCCCACCTTTCTTATGCAGCCCTTCCCACTTAATCTACTAAACCCCCCCATAAATGCACAAATAGGCTGACACCAGACATAATTTCACTGCATTTCTTACTTCCAGTAACTACATGCATGTGACAATAAACTTCCTTGTATCCTTGTATCAAGGTCGCCACAGACAAGGCTGCAGGAATGCATGGATTCCAGTTGCTGCTACTGGAAGAAACTGGAATCCACGCATTTCCACTGAATTATTTTTGGAATCTGATCCCTTATCATACCTGTTCATTCTTACTCGTCGCTCGACTTATCGTGACTAAATTCAAGATGGCTGCAAACGCTAAACTTCGTGAAGATACTGTCTGTATAAATCGTCTTGTAAGTAAACTACCAGTGCTTTTTCAAGTTCTCAATGTCTCGTTTTAAGTGTCAGGGCCCTCGGAAGTCTACCAATGAAGTGTGGAGATACATTGAGCCTCGTAAATGGTGTGATTTATTTGCATGGCTAGCCCAATGCTGAAGCACCACCATTGAAAAAGCTGTTGGTAGCATCGGCTAACTAGCGCCAGATTTTGGAGTGCAGAGGACAAGCCGAGATGGGCTATGAGACATACGTTCACACTCGGTATCATGTTTCAACACACTTTAGGTCAATATCACACCGGAATTCTCCTTTAAGTTCTGTCTTATTTGATTTTCTAGTATATTTATTTTATTCATTGGAAGTCTTATAGAAATTGCAGAACAGCTGGAATTTTGAAAGCTCAGTTACAGTGAGTTTTTTTTTGCTGAAATGCCGAATAAATGCATTTTATTTTCAAACTCAAAAAGAATCGTTTGAAGAATCGTGATTTCAATCTTGACCAAAAAAAAATCGTGATTCTCATTTTTTCAAAAATCGAGCAACCCTACTTGGTCTGATACTGGCATTTGCAACAGGCTGCAGCAAAGTTCCAGCAACTGGATTTCAGCCAAGTCCAAAGATATCCTTTGTTCATGATGATATCAAACACCTCCCCATTGCACACACCTGCTCAAATGAACTTCAACTGTTTGTAAATGCTAAAACAATGGCAGACGATGATTTATTTGATCACAGTCTTCTGGTCGCACTGATGAATGGTGGCATGTTCAGTACAGTCTAGTGGCACAATAACTCGTATCAGTACAATCTAGTGGCACAATAACTCGTATCACAGTACAATCTAGTGGCACAATAACTCGTATCAGAAGAATGAATATAGCGGTGCAGCTAGTTCTAATGGATTGCCAGGTAATGACATTAAGTTAAAGTGTTACTCATTAATGTGTTTTCATATAATTGTCACTATTTTTTTTTTTCTTATACAATAGTTCTCAATAACAAATTCAATGCATGTTACATTCATGTATGTCATCTGGCAGGTGTGGCTGCATACATTAAGACCTGCCACACCTGCCAGATGACAGGGAAGTCTAATCAGACTAATAGTCCGGCTCCTCTTTCGCATATCCCAGCTATAGCTCAGCCGTTTGAGCATCTGATAGTAGATTGTGTTGGCCAATTGTCTAGTTCTAAGTCGGGGAGTAAGTACAGTGGGCATCGCTTTCAAATGTCCACTTCATTCGCGCATTACGCGGCGTGAAGCTGCGTGAAGCTTTAGTACCACTTTCAGCCACTGTGCGTCGCTCTACCACTGTACATCGCTCTGCCTGCGGTCTCTTCTGAAAAAGCAGGATCTACCATTAAACATAATTGTTGCCGAGAGTAATCCCAGCCTACGAATTCAATAACAAAATAAATCATGCATAATTAAACATTACCTCGATTTAGGCTACTTGGGTATGTCTTAAGGCTTGACTACACGGTGGTCGAAATCGAAATTTGCTGTCTACATTATTGTCAGTGTTGGGGTTAACGCAACTACGCAAATCAAAACAGTGGTGTGATAATTGAGCCAGTAGAGAAATAACTGTTCAGAATTAATCTGTAGCCTTGGGTAGGCTTCTGCAGAAAACAATGTTGTTGCCGATTTAATACTATCTGGCGACATTTTTAACAGACTACGCAATAGAGGCTTAGACAACTATGACCCACGTTTTGGTTTCGTAAATTAATTTGCCCTACTTCTTGACTGCAATGTAGTCAATTGACTGCTTGACATGTCATTTTTATTTTTCTGTACAATAAACAAATACATCTGCTTTATGCCGCAGAATTACATTCATATTTGGAACTTACATAGTCCAATGCATCGTTCCACTACGTTAGTGTTTCCCAAAACCATAGTAGCAACGAACGTTCGCAACCACTATCGTAAAGTTGTGTAGTTACAACTACACCTCTCGACCTGTGGTAGAATGCTGGAAGCATAGTTCCAGGGATCTTCATGTCAAAGACGTCACTGGCGCCAGTTATTTGTTTGCAAATTAATAATTATAAATATATTTAGGTTTCTAATTGATATTTACACTTCTAACCACCATACATCCATATTTTAAAATGCCCAAGGCAGAAAATACATAAATTAAAAGTCAATTTGCAGCCATGTGCACGTAAGTAAAAGTCACACACTTGCAGATAATAATAAGGTGGTGCGCACTTTTTGACGAGTCAGCAGAGAATATGTAGCCTTTGATTTTCATGGAGGGGGGGTCCTTGTTAGTTTACACAAACCAAGCCAAGAAGGCTGATTTTGATAATATGATCTGCACAAAAGATAAACTTAGGTAAACAACGATGTCAATATTGTTGTCAACGTCTTAACCCAGATTCGAACTCTTGGACAGGGGATTGGTAACTGCTGTGCAACGGCAGCTGTCATCTGCCGGCCTTAACGCAATGCGCCACAGAAGTATGTGCAGGTGCCCGTTCACGTGCTACTAAACGTCATTAACCACCTTAGACTACTGAAGTTTGGAAACTATCATGGTCCAAACTTACAGTACTATGTAAGTACGACAGTTTTGGGAAACAGTCGTAACTTACACGTTGGTTAGTTGAACGATGCATCCTGTTAGTAAAAAGCTAACCTCCGTAGTTGTACGGGAAACGCCCCCCAGATCAGCTTGTAGGCCATTAGCAATCTGTTTATTTTATTTTATGAAGCCTACACAGTATATCACATGCCACATTCTCACTTTCAATAGACAGATGCAATAGCCATTGGTCAAGTATTGAGTATAAAGCAATTAAGATAGTACCCTATACAAAAAGTACTTCATACTATCATAAAAATTTGTTAAAACGAATAGCATTTTGCAACTTGACAAAACACTGGATTAAATATCGTAGGCACAGGAGAAAACTTGTACATCCATTGGCCCGTGGGGAGATCACATGCCAATTGCCTTTCCCTTCAGTATGACTTGTTCGGCTGTGAGCTTGTTTCGCCAAAAAAAAAACTATTGCAGATATCAATGCGTCTTTGTTCATGGGTTTGGCCTCACAGCAGAGGCTTAGACAACTATGACCCACGTTTTGGTTTCATAATTTGCACTACTTATTGACTGCAATGTAGTCAATTGACTGCTTGATAGGTTATTTTTCTGTACAATACACAAATACATCTGCTTTATGCCGCAGAATTATGCACTTGGATAGCCTTTAGAATGGGCACATTTTGGAGAGAACGCACGCAAGAATCTGTAGGCTATTTGTGGCTGGTTACCAGCAAACAATGTTTAATGCATTAACTCAAGACGTCAAACATTTTCTAAACAATACAAACAGAAAGGATGCAGCAGGCAGCAAATGTAGAAGAGTCATTTCCAGTGGAAGAACAAAATGCTGAATGAAGCCCAAATTTATGAAGGCATATCTGGCAAGTTGTTATTTTTTGAAGACGTAAATGGTTGGGCTATAGGCCTAGTTTGCAAGAAGGAGACATAAAGCGTGAGCATGCCACACTATCCACAGCTGTGGTAGCGGGGGTAGGAGGATTACTGTTAGCGGAGGATTTATATAAAATTCTTCAACAGAAGGCCTGCCTCGAATACAGGCTTGTGGTTTGCGCAGCCTACAGTAAGTAGGTCTAGTGAGTTAGGAGTCCTCTAGACTTCTTTTCAGCTATCTCAGAGGTGGAAAGTTGCGTTCGTTGGGGGCAGGGCCGGGTTAACAATTCATAGACCCTTGGGAACAAATGTCTGATGGCCCCCCCTGCCCCCCAGCCAACGTGAATCGGGCAGTCAGTTAATAGGCCTATCGTGAAGATTTGTATTGCCATTTAAGGCACGAGCGCATCGGTGAGGCCAAGCCTCACCAAGTAGCCCGTTTGTTTACAACTAACATTACATTTAATTAAACTGCTTATAGGCTATGCCGAAATAGTTTCAACATTTTGAATATCAGTGTCAGGTGAATTAGGAAATGCCTTATGGCTGAAAGCTGCTTGGGATCCCCCCTGTCAAGCAATAACCATACAAAAAGTTAAAAACAGATGACATGATGCGCATCACTGACATAATGCGCAAATAATATAGCCTAGATATTCCAATATATTCGAATACATGTGTTTATTTTAGAGGGGATATTCAAACGTCATTTTTGAGCAATTTTGACAGCCCTAGTCCACTGTAGGCTACGCCAATCGTCTATTAACACCTTCCACTAACCCCGGTGATTGGGGATCACTATAATGCGTGTGAAATAGCACCATTGAGTAGCCTATGCGAAATAGCCTTAAAATCATTCCGGTGTTGTGTGCCTTCTGGTTTCTCCACCTACTGGTTTCCTTGTGCGTGCATGCGCAGCAGCAGTTGTCAGACATTCACAAACAAGTTGTTTTAGGCGGTTTGAAGTCGCTTTTCATACGCCATGAGCGCTCGGCTACATTACAGCCACTCTGACAAAAGACATGTAAAAAATATATGTTTTGAAAACTAGCATTAAACTGGATTCGATCCCGCAAAAGCAACACACGCGTGACTCTCTCCATCCTGATTCCCTACTCTTTGAGCCAACTAATATGTTACGCAAAACAATTAACTATTGTAGGCTACCATTAATTAATAATGTAGGCAACACCCAGGTAACATGTTGTCCAGGCTATCTGAAACAAGGGGTTGCCTCTCATCTACAACAACTGGTTACCTTGGGCTGCTACAGTCGTCAGTGCACTGTACACAGTAGGCCTATACTAAAAATAAAAGATGTATTTGGTGATGACGTTATTGTAGGCCTAGTAGACCTAAATTCTGAGAAATTAAATGGTACGAGAAACGATCTACATAGCGCACCAGACCGCGATGTCTTCAAGGTTTGAATGAAGGGAGTTTGCAAAAATTAGTGTATTTTTCAAGTCAATAAACATTTGACTTTTAAAAACCATAGGCCTGGTAGTCGCTCAGACAAGGAGTTATAAGATAAAGGCAATACCATTTGTGTCACCTAATGCAGTTCAGTGAATTAGCAAGATACCATCAGAAGGCAACAATCATAAAGCACAGTGCACGCGTGCACGCTCTCTCCCCTGCGCATAAAGTTGTCTGCGTGTTGTAGGCTAGATTTGCGTGAGTTCTTTCTATCTGCTTACTTTTGTGAGTTGCGACCACCTAGGCTATGTTATAGACGTTCTATGAGGTACCAGTGTTTAGGTGTGTCACAAAACAATAAGCTTTGTCAGACTACTTTTAAAATGATATTCAGGGCTATATACATTTTAAACATTCGGGGCTGAAGACCCGACAAAGCCTTGCGTTAATTCTTCAGGTGGGAAATGTCAGGAATTTTCATACGAGAGACGCTCTCATTGGTGGTTAGTATATGAAGTAGGGAATTGACAGCAACATATCCAATCACATTATGAGAGATGCTGAATTTAACATAAACTGCGATGTTTGATTTTAAATGAATGTAAATTTAGCCGGGACTGTAAGCTGTCACACGTGGGTGCTCGATGTTCTCAGTAGGTGCCCGAGAGACGGAGCACCCACGGTATCGGCGCCTATGACAAGCGTATCTCGTGGTTGCATCCATTACAAACAAACATGCAATGTGAACGTCTGCGATTGGGAAGAGCACTAAATGCTCTACTGAATAAGCACAAAGTCAAACCTTTAAATGAAAAACACTCTTTAATAATAAAAAAAATAAACCGCTAATGAAGTAAACTTGTGACCATGAAAAAACGTTTATCGTCTGTAACTCCGTGATAACAGGACGTAACAGGAAGGCATTTGGCTGAGCAACGGAGGTTAATATGCTCAATATTTTGTCCAAATGATGTCTGTCTATAATGGTCGAATATTAGGCTACTGATGATCATTGTTATTTAAGAACATGCAGAGCACCAAAAACATCTTGCTCGTAAAAAATCATCATACCGCACATTGTGGCGGGTCTGTTATTTAACCTACTTACTCTAGGCTGTGCAAACCACAGGCCCTTATTTTGGGCAAGCCTGCATTCGAGGCAGGCCTTCTGTTGAAGAATTTTATATAAAGCCTGCGCTAACAGTAATCCTCCTGCCCCCGATACCACAGCTGTGGATAGTGTGGAATGCAAGTAATAACACAATCCAATGTGTGTCTCAATTGTCCCCCGCTGACCACCTCACACATTTCTCTAGATTTTGCAATGACCTTACATGACACAATGCCATAAAATGCCAGTGTTTAGGACACCGAATAATGTTTGTAATGATACCAGTTAGGCCTACGTTCAACAGTAACATAAGTGTAATGAGCTATTCATTGTCGAAGGTGCATGGTGAAGTGAAATTCTTACTTTGGAAAACAAACATTTGCCGATATCATTGGATAGGGACATTGCCTACTTGTTTATTTTTTACGTAGCCTACAATGGCCAGTTCAGACAAAGCCGAAATTACTCATTTTGAAACATTTGTATGGTTATATTGCTTGACTTAAATCCCAGAGAGTAGGCTAGGCTACCGCACCCCACAGTGATGGGCCTAGCGGTCTTACGCGTTCAGTGTGGTGTATAAACAAGCTGAGAATTTAGCAGTGTCACGTCTGGCTGTCACAGACGTGGGGAGCTGAAGCTTGGGATACAGTTACTACAGTATTTTATTTTACTTCTTATGGAATATTTTTTTTTTTTCACTTTTATAAAGGCTTTGTTTGAATGCTGTTGGAACAAATAGTAGTTGATTATAAAGGCAACTTTCTGTTGCAATATTCTGTGTGTTCTGGACTGCAGGTAACTTGTTAAGTCAGTGGTTCTCAAACTTTTTCTTTCATTCCCCACTTTGATCAAGGAGGCATTGACTGATGATAGTGGAGATAACGTGTTATCCCGAGGCCTTTGCAAGTCAGCATCTCCGACGGTAGTCTACCCTATTAAAAATATAACTTTTTGATGTCCCAAACGGAGAGCCATACTTTATTGTTTTAACCATCTCTATGCTACTCACCAAAATGTAGGCATTGGAACATGATGAAGTATCCAACTGTCGTGTGTTAAATTATTGTGATTACGAGCCAGTGGTTTTCAAACATTATCCGTGACTCGGACATATATGCAGAGTTGAGTCGAGATGTTTGTGTGAATGAAACAAAGCGTATACAGTGGGTCCCAGTTAAGTTTGGACGGGTTCCTTCATGAATCACGCACCCCATTTTCTCAGCAGAAATGGCACAAACTGCAGTTGACACAAACAACCACAAGGTGTCACTTGGGAATCTATAGTACCACTACTATTTTTGATGCGACTTGACTTAACTGCTTCCATGACGCAGTGAGCCATTAACAAACATATATGATAATACAGTAGCGTGAGTTTAAATATCTTATACCATATTTGTCATGGTTACTTATAGATTTGATAGTGTAACGATAAGCGCATGAGATTTTCAGCGGGGGCACGGGAACTTAAATTGATCACGGTAGTTTAAGCTTACACTTAAACAGACAAAACATTCTAATATGAAAATGTAGATGCAATTGTTGTAAAATGGTGCAGCTCCTTTAAGAAAGCCCTGTGCGCAGGGATGGAAAGAGAGAAAGCGAGAGGGGATGTGTGTTAGAACTTAGATGCGTGTGGAAAAAGTAGACGTGCTGTTGAGACTGGAGCGAGTCATATTCAAAATAATGCAAAAAACAAATCCGCAGATAACAAATTATCCTCATTCATTGCAACCGCAGCATGCCTGCTTGCCGACGTTCAAACGAAAAAGATATCAAAGCACCTTTTGCGTTTGAATGTAATATAGCACGATTTTTTTTTTAACACCTGGACAAATGATTTAGCTAATTGATTATAGCCTGCAAACCAGTAATTGTTGAACATTTACCTGTACAAGACAGTAGCCCAGCCTAACAAGCATGTTGCATGTTCCTAGAAATTTCACTTAAATTGCAACCGCAACATGCCTGCTTGCTCACGTTCAAACGACAACGAAAAAGATATCAAAGCAACAAGAGGCTTGAGTCTGAATGACACGGAGTTCAGACTCATATTGCTCCTCATAACCATCTATAAAAAAGTGTTTTTTATTTTCTTTTTGAGCACGTCCGAATCCCAGGACATAACGCACTGGACCTTATAGGCTCGAGATATAATTCCAAAGGGGGCAGATAGGGGCCTACTGCACTTAAAACTTAAAAAGATTGAACGAAGCTTCCCGAAATTTGACATTGCGATCAGTGACTGGCATCGGGTGAAGCTTTTCGAAGTTGAACAGGCTATTAAAAACTATTTGCGCACCTCAATGTCACAGGAGAGACTGGGCTCTGCCTTCTATGAATTGAAAAAGACGTTATGCTACCTGCAAACTGGCCTATGATTTCATTGCTGAGTTTGCGGCAAAGCAAGACAATGTTTTTTCAGAGTCAGGATATGGCGAGTCAGTGTCATTTATTTGTACAATGTTAGCCTACAGACCAGTTTCCATAGTGCACATCTTATCAACAGTTTGAATGTCGTGTGTGTTTCTGCTCATTGACAAATGCCGTTCAGCACAATGATTCATGCCCAATTAATTTCCTTTGTTAAAGTGTTCGCCTTTGTTATACTATTTGGTTTCGTGATATAGCCTATGATAAACACCATATGGCCAAATATGTGACTGAGCTAATGTTATAGGCTATACAATTTTCCCTCTTAAAGACAAGCTGGTGTAGCTTATTAGACTAGGCTACTAAAATGCACAGACGGTAGCCTTGGCTATGTGTAAAGTAAGCTATCGCATGATTTCATGCACGTAAGTTCATGCATCTGTCAAGTTCGCACATGGAGGGCCTCGCACCATCTGTCAAGTTCGCACAGGGCCTCGCACCCCCTTGCGACGTCCCTGCAGCTCCTCCTAAGACAGCGAGGAAAAGGTTAAAATACGCGATAAACCCGGGAAAAGTTGACAGGTTTGTTTCGGTCCCGGTGATTATTTGTGAAATTGTGCAAACGACAGCCTTTTCAAGGCATTTCAAGGAAGGTGTCGTAGCATGCAAGCTCCCAAATTGACCCAGTAGCCTACAGAAGGCATCAATAAATTGCTGGGAGGGGAGGGTCATGCGTTTTTTCTCAATCACTTTGGAGGGTCATAGAAAAAATTCTTGCTGGCGAGGGAGGGTCACATCTTTTCTGACTAACGCTCCCAAAACTCCTCCGGTAGCCCCTTAAATAAATAACAAACAGTCCCTAATTGATTATAGCCTGTAGGCCTACACCAGCCAGTTGAACATTTACCTGTACAGGATATTGACAGTAGCCTAGCCTAACAAGCAGATGTTGCAAAAGTCATCAAAAGACTCAATTAATCAGAAATAAATAATGTAATCTGCATCGCTTTATTTAACAAACTGCAAGCAACAAGAGGGTTGACTGTGAGGCCAAACCCAAGCTGTTAAGGCACTCGATAGGCTATATTTGGAAAGAGCTGTGTGCGCCTGGAAAGACAATAGATGCTTTCTAGCTAAGACGGCTCTGGTCATCCCATACCCTCCCCCCACTTCCTGTAGCCTACCATTATGACTTGTTGCCGTTTTGGGACATTAAGCTTTTTCACGTTAAGCCCCCCTCCCCCACCCCCTTCTTTCACAAGCAGTGGGGGAGCGCGGGGTACAAAGTAACACTTATTGGTAGACAAAGGAGGGTTCTCCGCGCTTCTGTCGTTTGGCGACAATCTGGTGCAACCAGGCCAGGACAGATATTTTGGAGAGAAGGAGAGACGCCGGTGCAGCTCAGATGTCTTCTTAATTTTCTTTATTCTTTAGTAATAATCGGTCATCAGTACTCATTCTGCTTGACTTATCGGCTGCCTTTGACACGGTTAATCACCGTATCCTTCTCTCTATACTCGCTGACATGGGAATCTCCGGTTCTGCTCTCTCCTGGTTTGAATCCTACCTCACAGGACGCTCGTTTAACGTATCATGGCTTGGTCAGCTATCCGCACCTCACCATCTCACCACAGGGGTCCCCCAGGGCTCAGTGCTGGGCCCCCTCCTCTTTGCTATCTACACCACCTCCTTGGGACAGATTATCCGTTCGCACGGCTTCTCATACCACTGCTATGCAGACGACACACAGCTCTATCTGTCCTTTCCACCTGACGACCCCCTGGTTTCAGCACGGATCTCGGATTGCCTTTCAGACATAGCTACATGGATGAAGGCACACCACCTCCAGCTGAACCTCTCAAAGACTGAACTGCTGGTCATCCCAGCTAAACCTACCATACACCACGACATCAACATCAAATTTGACTCCCTGTCTGTTTCACCGACCAGGACTGCAAGAAATCTAGGAGTTGTTCTTGACAACCAACTAAACTTCTCAGATCATGTTGCCTCAGTCGCCCGGTCATGCCGTTTTGCACTCTACAACATACGGAAAATCAGGACTTACTTGACTCAAGATGCTACCCAACTTCTGGTTCAGGCAATAGTCATCTCACGACTCGACTACTGCAATGCCCTCCTGACAGGTCTCCCAGCCTGCGCAGTGAAACCACTTCAGATGATCCAGAACGCGGCGGCGCGCCTGGTCTACAACCAACCCAAAAGGGCACATGTTACCCCGCTGCTCATCCAGCTACACTGGCTACCTGTGGCGGCCCGCATCAAATTCAAGTCTCTAACGCTTGCCTACAAAGTAGTCTCCGGCTCTGCTCCCACCTACTTGAATGCCCTCATACAGACTTACACTACCTCCAGACCGCTGCGCTCCTCTGACGAACGACGTCTAGCTCTACCACCGGTACGCTCAAGCCAATCCAAACTTTTCTCATCTGTTGTTCCTCGTTGGTGGAACACACTGCCAGTTCCTACAAGGGCAGGGACATCCTTTTCCACTTTCAAAAAACTCCTGAAGACCCAGCTCTTTAGAGAACATCTACTCTCATAGCAACACTTACAACAAGTCTTACTGATCCTAGCACTCACCAGCCGTTTTAAACTGACAAGTAACTGTTAAAAACAGCACTCACCGACGCACTTATTCTTACTGTACTCTAATGTTTTTTAAACTGTCCTAAAATTGTGAGAATTGTTCTAAAACTTACTGTTTACCATGTTGTTAGTCGCTTTGGTTAAAAAGCGTCAGCCAAATGTAATGTAATGTAATGTAATGTAAAGTAAAAGGTGCAGAACATTATTAAACTTTGACTAACGTTTCGATGTGTCGATGTTTTTGACTAACGAACATCGAAACGTTAGTCAAAGTTTAATAATGTTCTGCACCTTTTACTAAAGAATAAAGAAAATTAAGAAGACATTTGAGCTGCACCGTCTCTCCTTCTCTCTAACACTTTTTGGCTTTGGCTAAATATTTCTAAAATCATTTGAGTTTCACTAGTCACATTTTAACAAGGAACACTTGTTATTGAACTAATAACAGATGTGTGTCAAAAATTGACTTAATTTTCCATACGGAGAAATAACATATGCAGAGTCTAACCAGGGTCAATCTTGCCAAAAAAGCCCTCAAACCTGAAAACACATGAGGCAAAAGTGCAAAACATCACAAAACTAACTAAACTAACACGCGCATATTTTTGTATTGCAATCATTGTAGCCTACAGTTGTAACGCCGCGTAACAGTCGTTTTACTCCCCGTATGCGCTCATTATAAAGAACGTTTTGACGTGTCCCAAAAACAGCTATCAACACCTTGCAAAAAATGATAACAATAGGCCTAGGCCTTTATATGGCTCTGCTCCTGCCTAGATTCGAACTCAGAGCTGCCTGAAAGTTGCAGACCTGTTCTGGAAACACGCGCATTAACCCACTCGACCGTCAGACAACGCTATCTGCTTCGAGTAGGCCTATTGGGTAGGACTGTAGCCTACACTGGTTGCTGTGGCACAGTCTTGAGTGACCGAATTCGTTTTCCTTTTGTCATATGAATGCTGTCATTTTGTTATCATTACTGTTAAGGAGATGCTGTAGGCAAAGGCTATATTTAACCTCGTTAGTGTAGTAAAACAAATCAGAACTATTCACAAGGTTTCTGGGCAGCATATGTTCTGTTAGCAAGCGAACTTCTCATGACTGCCGACAAAGTAGCCTACTGCCAGCTGACGAAGCACTCATTTTAAAACATTACTGAGAGACAGGCACTGTACAATCAAGACATCTTGCCACTGAATCCAAAACTATGTTTAACATTATGTACAAAGCTTATAGGCTACAGTGGACTAGCATGTTGCAGGGGCTGCTAAAAACACAGAGAAACGCACTGAAAACTCGGCCAATCACAGCCCTTGCTGTCGAATGCTCCATCCGGTTCGACCGTGGAACGCCACAGCGGACTATGCTGCCCCCAAGCGGCTGCAGTTGTACTTACATTTCACCCAGCTGTGTGAATCACCTTGATGGTGAATGAAGTGTCAATTCTTAGTCAACACTTAGCCATAGTGTGACATGCGTAAACCAATGGTGTAGAGATGACGCCACAGGGTTTTATTTAAGAGAGCCTACGTTTGTATGTAGGCAATTTATATTCACAATACTAAAATATAGTATTTTATTTGTATTGGTTGTTTAGAGTAAAAAAAAAAAAAATCGGTCGGTCTTAACGCAAGTTTACAACCGGCAAGTCGGTCGGACTAAAAGGGGGAAAAAAATAAATATTTGGGTCGGTTCTAAATTGACAGGGTCGGTCGGGTTACGGCAAACGAAAATATTTTTAAGGATGGCTGGCAGTGTTTTTTTGCGCGTCTGCAGAAGTCAGCCAAATATGAATGTAATTCTGTGGCATAAAGCAGATGTATTTGTTTATTGTACAGAAAAATAAAAATGACATGTCAAGCAGTCAATTGACTACATTGCAGTCAAGAAGTAGGGCAAATTAATTTACGAAACCAAAACGTGGGTCATAGTTGTCTAAGCCTCTATTGCGTAGCCTGTTAAAAACGTCGCCAGATAGTATTAAATCGGCAACAACATTGTTTTCTGCAGAAGCCTACCCAAGGCTACAGATTGATTCTGAACAGTTATTTCTCTACTGGCTCAATTATTACATTACATTACATTACATTACATTTAGCAGACACTTCTTGACCAAAGTGACTTACATATGTCAGCTATATTACAAGGGATCACATTGTCCCCGGAGCAACTTGGGGTTAAGTGCCTTGCTCAAGGGCACAACGGTGGAAGCTGGGAATTGAACCGACAACTTTCAGGCTACTGCACACTAGCCCAGCTCCTTAACCACTACACTACCACCGCCCCTTTTTTATTTTAATTAATCACACCACTGTTTTGATTTGCGTAGCTGCGTTACCCCCAACACTGACAATAATGTAGACAGCAAATTTCGATTTCGATTTTCGTTACCACCGTGTAGTCAAGCCTTAAGACATACCCAAGTAGCCTAAATCGAGGTAATGTTTAATTATGCATGATTTATTTTGTTATTGAATTCGTAGGCTGGGATTATTCTCGGCAAATCTCCTGCTTTTTCAGTAGGGGCGGCAAGCAGAGCGATGTACAGTGGCAGAGCGACGCACAGTGGCTGAAAGTGGTACTAAAGCTTCACGCAGCTTCACGCCTCGTAATGCGCGACTGAAGTGGTCATTTGAAAGTGATGCCCACTGTACACACTCACACACAAAAAAAATCAAATAAGAATACACATTATAAAAAGAACATATCAAGCAGGGCTTGAAAACGGAATAATTTTTCAAACGTTCCGTTCCGAATGGTTCAGGTAGGCCTATGTTTAACGTTTTCGTTCTTGCACCAACGTGCATCGTTCTTATCTTTCGTTCCTCCACCAACATATCGGTCCTGAACCGGTTCGGAACCCAAAATATTGTTCGTTCTTAAAGTTCCGGCAGTGTTTGGTGGGCCTATCAAGTCTATTTTTGTGGACTTTACCTTAGAATAGACATACTCATTATTTAGCCTATACCGTAGCTATGCCCAAAAATAATAAATCACAGGCGGCATCCAAAAACATTCAGATGGGCTATCCATCCCATAGCCTACAGACTTACTGTAGGCCTAACCTATGCCTATAAATAATTTCTTATCAAAAATATTTCTGGATACGTGCTAAACTCCTTACCTGGTTGTAGCCTAAGTTTTATCCATATGGAGATCTTCAAAGGCTTGCGCTATAATTCCAACCCTGTTTATAAACGAACCTTTCTGTTGCTGACAAGGCCTATCTCAAATTTCCCGTTTAACTCTTCTACATAAAATAGGCTATAATTGCGCAAACATTTCAAATCCCGACTTTGAAACGACAAGGCGTGGACAGGCAAAATAGGCTATTACGCATAGGCTACAAACAATTTCCAAATCAGTTTCAGTAGCCTACGCTACGAGCTGGCCTAAGATCCGAAGTGGCAGACGGATAGGTTACATTACAACAGCAAGACAAAATATACACATTTGGACCAAAGGTCCATTTATTTTTTTTTTTTTTTTTTTTCAAACTGCAGAAATCAAATTATTAGGCTGTTATATAGAGAACGAAAAAAAAAAACGTTATTAACCGGTTTTGTGGATTTCAGAATAACGTTTCTGTTCCGGAACAGTTGAAGACCATTTTGTTTTTGTTTCCGTTTCCGCTCCTCGTAAAATTCCGTTCGTTTTCGGTTTTCGTTTTCGTTCCTTGAACCGGTTCGGAGCCCTGATATCAAGGCATTAAAATGGTTCCATTGCTTAAAGTCCATTTTAAAGTGCATCTGTGCAAGCTCCCATTGCTTAAAGTCCATTTTTAAAGTACAACTGTTTTGCTTTGTTTTATAAAATAAAAGTTTGAAATGCTATGGAGTGCCCTATTTTTTGACCCTCAAACTGATATCTCAATTGTAACTCCTACTTCTCAACAGTTTCCCAGTGCAATGTCTCCTAATTTGCTCTATTATTTCTCCTAAGGAGAAACAAGTTGTAAATGAGACTACACTCATACATATAAGAGATCTCCCGTATTTCTCCTGCTTCTCAAACTAATATCTCTTATGTGACTCCTACTTGTTTTATTTCTCCTATGGCAAAATTAGGAGAAATAATTGTGAAAAAAGTAATACTTAAATGATCCTTAAAAGAGAATCACCATTTTGCCTCTTTAGCAACAGAAGGGATACAAATGAGAAGCAAAAGTTTCCTCTGGGAGGCAGTTCATCAACCATAAAACACTCCAAAATGAACCATAAGCTTTTTTTCCATCATATTTGTATTTATAATACCCTTTCCACTGGGAAAGAGGCAGGAATCAGAACTTACCAATGAAGAAATTGAGGAGTTTGCGGCAAATTAAAATTAATGTAAACATTGCAAACCCTCTGTCACTTTGCTTATGTAGCGCTAACGTTACTTAGGTAACGTAAGTGTGGCGCACCCAAATAGGTGACCACAAGTGTTGTGGTTTATTAACTGCATTTGTATTTTTATATGATTCATCTAGAACGGCACTATGCCTAGTAGGACTTTTATTTGTCAATATTAGATTATTACTGTATTTTTATATTATTACTCTAGAACGGCCTAGTGCCTAGTAGGAACATAAGCGCGTGACACAGGAGGTGCAGTTGCGTCTGGGTTGCTATGGGAGCGGACCACCGCTCTGCCCACAGATGCACTTTGGATGAAAAACTGACAAGAAGCAGCCTGTGTCATCTCCTTGTTTTTCCACCTGTTTCACAGGTTAGTACTGTATAAACGCCATCCGTTTCATGATGTCTGCAACTCATGACTGATGTCTATTTGATAACTTGTTTTTGTGTTATTGTGAACTTTTAAATTTAAATGTTATATTAGGTTTGCCATCGTATGAAGCAGCTAGCTGAGGTTAACGTTCAGCAGCCGTCTCGCGAGCTGTCTGTGGCGGCAAACTGATGTGCTTCAGACGGTTAGCTGCCGTCTGTTAGCTAGCTGGATCCTTTGAGATCCTGTTGACATCCACATAGCTAACTGCTAACTTAGCGTCGTGAACTCCCGTACACTGTTTTTAGACACGGTTATTTCACAAAGTTTGATGAGTAGAAATACGTTCACCCACTGCTTTTATAAAACGGATATTTTATGATGTTTGAACATAAATAAGTTAAGACACACTGGTTATAAGATATAGAATTTAACAAAGTTTTGAGAGTATAAATAGATAAATACACACTGGTCATAAGACATGATTATTCTGATAAGGAATACGAGTATACAGTAAATAAATAGATAAGTTGATACAAGGAATAGTATTTCGTAAAGTATGAAGACGTATGTTAAAAAACACAGTTTTGATATAACAGTTATCTTGAAGTAATGAATGTAAATATACTAAGCCATGACACTGGAATGAATGTTTGTTATCTGAATCATATTGAGTATACGTAATGTAACTAGTGCCTTTAATATTGCTGTTTTGTATGTACTGTATATTTAAACGGGTTAAGTGTTTTATAATATTGAACTGAATCTTTATGTGCTATTCTCTGACTTTTGCTACGTTAGAATTCTATTCAGTATTGAATGGTTAGTCAGGTGGTTTCCTACAGGTAGCCTGTACTTAAATACAATGGTACAGTATGTCCATGTTATTGCACTATTCAGCCATAGTGGCCTATTTCTCACGGGTGTGAAAAATGTGAATGTATGAATGTGTTTTTGGGATACATGAGTATGTGATGAATGTATTGAGATACATAAATGTAATGTTAAAGAACATGTTACTGTTGAAACAGACTTATTGCACAGACTTTGACATGATTGCTAGTCAATAAAAGATGCACTTTGGATGAAAAACTGACAAGAAGCAGCCTGTGTCATCTCCTTGTTTTTCCACCTGTTTCACAGGATCTACTTATCTTTGTTACGTCAGTCCCACACTTGGGACCTGTAACAAATTTTGGGGGCTCGAGCCGGGATCGTCTTCCGTCACCATCATATGGGGAAGTTGATCCAGTGATAACAGAACCACGAGGCCACAGCAAGGCGACGTGACGTTACTACAGCCGAGACGACAGCTGGTGGGTATCCACAGAGGGCGTTTGTGTCTTCATTCTGCCAGAGGGAACCGCACTGCTGCCTCATCAGAGTACGTCATGAGTACCGCACACAAAGAACTCGTCTGGAGCATCAAAAAGAACTTGTACAAACTCTCAGGTACTGAAGCCTACCATCTCGCAAAAGACATCGCAACGGCCAGTCAAGGTACCAACACACTGGAGCCTTCTGATGAAGAGGGATGTGTAGATTATATTCTTAGTTATATGAAGTCTGATAGCTTGTCAAGTTCTGAAGATGAGGGTATGAGTCAACTGCTAATGTTAAATGACCTTGTATGTTTTGCTATTGAAAATCGTATTCCAGCTGTCATCACAAAGGGTGTAGAAAAGGTTAAAGACATACCCACTGCCCCATCACCAGCAGTAGGCTACACACACACTACACCTGACCTGCCATCTCCCAGCAGCACACACACACACTACACAACTCTTCCATCGGCTACCACCACAGTGCATACTACGCAACAGCACATTGGTCTCAACACAGACACTAACATTACGAGTCAGCATGTCAGTCAGCCTCATGTTAGTGTACCGGACAGGACACAACACTTCAGAAATATGACTAGCACTGACTGTGGTATACTTTATAATACAGGGGCACCAACACTACTCCCACCACCACATCATACTCAGGCACAGACTGCGTTAGGGGGCACAGTTTCTTTAAGGGATCTGTCTTATCTCCAGCGTAGAGAATTTAAGGTACATGGGGGACAGATTGGGGACCACAGCTCTGACATCACATTCAATAGTATTTGTAAACAGATTGATGAGGGAGTCAGGGAGGGGTTCACGGAGACAGAGGTGGTCAGAGGGGTGCTGAAGATAGTCAAGCCAGGTGTTTTCAAGGACATGCTCATCAACAAGGATGAGATCACCACCAATGAAATCAAGGGCTTCCTCAGGTCTCATCTGTGTGAGAAGGCTAGCACAGAACTGTTCCAGGAGTTAATGTGTGCAAAGCAGAACGACCAAGAGTCCCCTCAGCAGTTTCTTTACCGCATGATTGGGCTCAAACAGAAAATCCTCTTTCAGTCAAGGCAGGCAAGTGCGGACATTCGTTATGATCCCAAAACCATTCAGGAAGTTTTCCTTCACACCATCTATCAGGGCCTAGGATCAAAACACACAGATATCAGGCAGCGACTCAGAGTATTCCTTTCAACTGGCCTGATGAGGAAATTCTTAGCCAGGTTATGAAGATAATCAGTGATGAGAATGAACACCAGCGCAGACTCGGTCAGGTTCCGCGCCAGATGACAGCTCATACACACAGTGTCCAGATGGATGGAGAACACCAGTCTATGGACAAAAGAGACAGTGAGTCCATACAACAGCTGAATGCAAAAGTGGAGGCTCTAACTAACATGGTGGCAGCCTTGATGGATCAACAGACAGCTGTCATGCATGCGCCCCACTCAAGGACTGTCACTGGTCAAACTCCAGTTCGCCATCAGACACACCATGCCTCACGCACACCTCCCACTCAATTACCCCCTTCTTCAACAAACCAGTCCGCCACAAATAGAGGTAGAACATCCAGCTGCACCGACTGTACACAACAAGGTTTACAGAACTGTAATCACTGTTTTGTGTGCGGGGATCCAGGGCATCGGGCTATCGGCTGTTTGAAGAGAAGCCAGCAGCAGGGAAATGGGAATCGGTCTCTGTTGAGGGACAATCAGAGGCCATTCCACAGTTCCAGTCCCAGCCACTAACATCAACGCGCCAGCAAAGAGAGTCCAAGGGGCACGAAGGTGATCAAAGAGCTACACACGTTCACTCTCTGAGGACACAGACAGTTTCCAAATGTACAGTTCACACAGTGCCATTGATTGGTAGAAAGAGCCTGCTAAACTGCTTCATCAGTGGTTATGCTGTAACAGTTCTATTTGACTCTGGGTCACAAGTAAGCATCATTGACAGATCCTGGAAAGAGACATTCATTCCCAATCATCCAGTAAGACACTTACAAGAGCTCCTTGACCCAGGGGAAAGCTTGAATTTATGTGCTGCAAACGGACAGGCCATTCCCTGTGACGGATGGGTGGAGCTAACAGTCAACCTCCCAGGAAATGACAACCCCAGCCTCACCATGCAGGTTCCTTTTCTGGTCAGCCAACTTCCCCTCCCCCAGCCCCTACTTGGAGCTAATGTTCTGCAGGAGATGGTCAACAGTCAGGCATGTATCGCAGATGCACAAGCCATTGTCATCAGCCTTCTGCGTAAAGCTCTTGGCGTGGGAGAAGAACAAGCCAGCGCCATGGTGAACTTCATACAAGCCAAAGAACGACCGAGCTGCAGTACTGCCACCATAAGAGTGTGTAGAGACAATGTTACCATCCCACCTGGGAGGACAACACATGTGCAATGCAGAGTTCCACCTACCTTTGACATGACTAACTGCCTTGTTCTGTATGAGCCAGCAGAGGAGAGTGCCATCCTAGAACAGCTCAGTGTTGGTGAGAGTCTGCTAGAGATCAGTCAGGGCAGATGGCCGTCTGTTAGTGTGCCCGTCGCAAACTACACTAAACATGAGATCGTATTACCCAAGAGAACTCTGTTAGGCTCCATCCAACAGGTTGCAAAAGTCCTTGAAATAGGCAAGCAAGAGACACTCAGCTGAACCAACACCTACTAGAACAGTAAGGGCTGAAGTTAATAATGTCACCGCACCTAACACTACTCCTTCCACTTTGTGGCACCCACCTGTTGACCTCAGCCACCTCAGTCCAGAACAGCAAGGAGTGCTTGGGAAAATGTTGTATGAGTCTGCTGCATTCGCTCAAGACAACACTGACATTGGGTGTATCCCCTCGCTCCAGATGTCCATCAGACTCAGAGATGATATCCCTGTTCAAAGGGCTTATGCATCAGTCCCAAAGCCGTTGTACCGGGAAGTCAAAGAGTATGTCCAAGATCTATTGGTGAAAGGATGGATTGTAAAGTCTCAGTCACCCTATGCCGCACCTATCGTGTGTGTGAGAAAAAAAGATGGATCACTACGGCTGTGTATCGACTACCGGCTCCTCAACAAAAAGACTGTGCCAGACCGACACCCACTCCCACGCATACAGGACCTGCTTGACTCGCTTGGAGGTTATAGTTGGTTTTCCATCTTAGACCAAGGCAAAGCCTACCACCAAGGTTTCATTGCTGAGGGATCCAGGCATCTGACTGCTTTCACAACTCCATGGGGGTTTTATGAGTGGGACGAAGGTGATCAAAGAGCTACACACGTTCACTCTCTGAGGACACAGACAGTTTCCAAATGTACAGTTCACACAGTGCCATTGATTGGTAGAAAGAGCCTGCTAAACTGCTTCATCAGTGGTTATGCTGTAACAGTTCTATTTGACTCTGGGTCACAAGTAAGCATCATTGACAGATCCTGGAAAGAGACATTCATTCCCAATCATCCAGTAAGACACTTACAAGAGCTCCTTGACCCAGGGGAAAGCTTGAATTTATGTGCTGCAAACGGACAGGCCATTCCCTGTGACGGATGGGTGGAGCTAACAGTCAACCTCCCAGGAAATGACAACCCCAGCCTCACCATGCAGGTTCCTTTTCTGGTCAGCCAACTTCCCCTCCCCCAGCCCCTACTTGGAGCTAATGTTCTGCAGGAGATGGTCAACAGTCAGGCATGTATCGCAGATGCACAAGCCATTGTCATCAGCCTTCTGCGTAAAGCTCTTGGCGTGGGAGAAGAACAAGCCAGCGCCATGGTGAACTTCATACAAGCCAAAGAACGACCGAGCTGCAGTACTGCCACCATAAGAGTGTGTAGAGACAATGTTACCATCCCACCTGGGAGGACAACACATGTGCAATGCAGAGTTCCACCTACCTTTGACATGACTAACTGCCTTGTTCTGTATGAGCCAGCAGAGGAGAGTGCCATCCTAGAACAGCTCAGTGTTGGTGAGAGTCTGCTAGAGATCAGTCAGGGCAGATGGCCGTCTGTTAGTGTGCCCGTCGCAAACTACACTAAACATGAGATCGTATTACCCAAGAGAACTCTGTTAGGCTCCATCCAACAGGTTGCAAAAGTCCTTGAAATAGGCAAGCAAGAGACACTCAGCTGAACCAACACCTACTAGAACAGTAAGGGCTGAAGTTAATAATGTCACCGCACCTAACACTACTCCTTCCACTTTGTGGCACCCACCTGTTGACCTCAGCCACCTCAGTCCAGAACAGCAAGGAGTGCTTGGGAAAATGTTGTATGAGTCTGCT
The DNA here is from genome assembly GCF_018492685.1 of Alosa sapidissima. Lineage (NCBI taxonomy): Eukaryota > Metazoa > Chordata > Actinopteri > Clupeiformes > Clupeidae > Alosa > Alosa sapidissima. The sequence continues at coordinate 2,808,655 of NC_055960.1, forward strand.
GCATTCGCTCAAGACAACACTGACATTGGGTGTATCCCCTCGCTCCAGATGTCCATCAGACTCAGAGATGATATCCCTGTTCAAAGGGCTTATGCATCAGTCCCAAAGCCGTTGTACCGGGAAGTCAAAGAGTATGTCCAAGATCTATTGGTGAAAGGATGGATTGTAAAGTCTCAGTCACCCTATGCCGCACCTATCGTGTGTGTGAGAAAAAAAGATGGATCACTACGGCTGTGTATCGACTACCGGCTCCTCAACAAAAAGACTGTGCCAGACCGACACCCACTCCCACGCATACAGGACCTGCTTGACTCGCTTGGAGGTTATAGTTGGTTTTCCATCTTAGACCAAGGCAAAGCCTACCACCAAGGTTTCATTGCTGAGGGATCCAGGCATCTGACTGCTTTCACAACTCCATGGGGGTTTTATGAGTGGGACGAAGGTGATCAAAGAGCTACACACGTTCACTCTCTGAGGACACAGACAGTTTCCAAATGTACAGTTCACACAGTGCCATTGATTGGTAGAAAGAGCCTGCTAAACTGCTTCATCAGTGGTTATGCTGTAACAGTTCTATTTGACTCTGGGTCACAAGTAAGCATCATTGACAGATCCTGGAAAGAGACATTCATTCCCAATCATCCAGTAAGACACTTACAAGAGCTCCTTGACCCAGGGGAAAGCTTGAATTTATGTGCTGCAAACGGACAGGCCATTCCCTGTGACGGATGGGTGGAGCTAACAGTCAACCTCCCAGGAAATGACAACCCCAGCCTCACCATGCAGGTTCCTTTTCTGGTCAGCCAACTTCCCCTCCCCCAGCCCCTACTTGGAGCTAATGTTCTGCAGGAGATGGTCAACAGTCAGGCATGTATCGCAGATGCACAAGCCATTGTCATCAGCCTTCTGCGTAAAGCTCTTGGCGTGGGAGAAGAACAAGCCAGCGCCATGGTGAACTTCATACAAGCCAAAGAACGACCGAGCTGCAGTACTGCCACCATAAGAGTGTGTAGAGACAATGTTACCATCCCACCTGGGAGGACAACACATGTGCAATGCAGAGTTCCACCTACCTTTGACATGACTAACTGCCTTGTTCTGTATGAGCCAGCAGAGGAGAGTGCCATCCTAGAACAGCTCAGTGTTGGTGAGAGTCTGCTAGAGATCAGTCAGGGCAGATGGCCGTCTGTTAGTGTGCCCGTCGCAAACTACACTAAACATGAGATCGTATTACCCAAGAGAACTCTGTTAGGCTCCATCCAACAGGTTGCAAAAGTCCTTGAAATAGGCAAGCAAGAGACACTCAGCTGAACCAACACCTACTAGAACAGTAAGGGCTGAAGTTAATAATGTCACCGCACCTAACACTACTCCTTCCACTTTGTGGCACCCACCTGTTGACCTCAGCCACCTCAGTCCAGAACAGCAAGGAGTGCTTGGGAAAATGTTGTATGAGTCTGCTGCATTCGCTCAAGACAACACTGACATTGGGTGTATCCCCTCGCTCCAGATGTCCATCAGACTCAGAGATGATATCCCTGTTCAAAGGGCTTATGCATCAGTCCCAAAGCCGTTGTACCGGGAAGTCAAAGAGTATGTCCAAGATCTATTGGTGAAAGGATGGATTGTAAAGTCTCAGTCACCCTATGCCGCACCTATCGTGTGTGTGAGAAAAAAAGATGGATCACTACGGCTGTGTATCGACTACCGGCTCCTCAACAAAAAGACTGTGCCAGACCGACACCCACTCCCACGCATACAGGACCTGCTTGACTCGCTTGGAGGTTATAGTTGGTTTTCCATCTTAGACCAAGGCAAAGCCTACCACCAAGGTTTCATTGCTGAGGGATCCAGGCATCTGACTGCTTTCACAACTCCATGGGGGTTTTATGAGTGGGTCAGGATACCTTTTGGATTGTCAAATGCACCAGCAGCCTTCCAACGGAGCATGGAGAATATGCTTGACACCCTTAGAGATGACTGTTGCATACCTTACCTGGACGATCTCTGTTTCTCCAAGTCTTTTGAAGAGCATGTTGAAGTGCTGTGCCATGTACTCCAAGCCCTGCAGCGCCACGGGGTTAAACTGAGGCCAGAAAAATGTGAGTTGTTTCGCAAAGAGGTCAGGTACGTGGGTCGGTTGGTGTCTGCAAACGGTGTGAGGGTGGATCCAAAAGACCTTGAAGCGGTGCGAGTGTTGAAGGAGAAAACACCACAAACAGTTGGGGATGTCCGGAGGTTACTTGGCTTTCTGAGCTACTACCGGGCATATGTACAGGACTTTTCTCGAATAGCAAGGCCGCTGTATGAGTTGCTCCAGGTGAAGCACGGGGTACAACCACCCGAGCCCACAAAAGGGAAGACAAAGGGGCCCCAACTTCCTTCCCGTATGCCTGTTGAGTGGAAGGGTGAGCACCAGCAGATCCTTGAGCGCCTAATAGAGATTCTGACACACCCTCCAGTGCTGGCTTACCCAAACTTTGACCATCCCTTCATACTCCACACTGATGCTTCACAAGAGGGCCTGGGAGCGGTTCTTTACCAAAAGCAAGAAGGAAAAATGAGAGTGATTGGCTATGGGTCACGTACGCTAACATCAGCAGAACGGAATTATCACCTCCACAGTGGAAAACTTGAGTTTCTGGCCTTGAAGTGGGCAGTGTGTGACAAATTTCGGGACTACCTGTACTATGCCCCTCATTTCACTATCTACACTGATAACAACCCCCTGACCTATGTTATGAGTACTGCTAAACTGAATGCAGTGGGTTACCGTTGGGTAGGGGAGCTGTCAGACTTCCACTTTGAGATCAGATACCGGCCAGGCAAGTTAAATATTGATGCAGACACTCTTTCTCGTTGTCCCCTTGACATTGATGCTTTCATTAACCAGTGCTCAGAAAGACTGACAGAAGAGGCAGTGTGTGCTACCTGGGATGGGAGCAGAATGGCCAAACAGGGTGATGTAGCATGGGTGGCAGCCCTCAGTATAACATCAGAACAGCAGACTCAATCAGTGCCCTTTCCAGTGATCAGCCCCATTGAGCTGGCAAGTGAGCAGCGTAAAGATCCTGTCATTGGAAAAATCCTTGATTTAAAAGAAAGAACAGCAGAGTTGACTGAGACAATACGCAGGACGCTCGACAGGCCCACCAGAAAACTGTCACGGGAATGGAGCAGGCTGCATGTGAAGGATGGCCTCCTCTACAGAACAGCACTGGGCCGCCAACAGTTGGTTCTGCCTGCCATCTATAGACAGACAGTTCTCACACACCTGCACGACAACATGGGACATGTGGGTGTAGAAAGAGTTCTGAGCCTTGCCAGAGAACGTTTCTATTGGCCTTTCATGAAAAGGGAGATTGAAGAGTACATCACCAGGAAGTGTCGCTGCATCAAACAGAAGAAACCCACTACAAATGACCGAGCACCCATGGGTTGTGTAACATCAAGCTCACCCCTTGAACTCGTCTGTATTGACTTCCTCCACCTTGAGTCAAGTCGTGGTGGGTACGAGTACATCCTGGTGGTAGTCGACCATTTCACCAGGTTTGCACAAGCCTATGCCACAAAAAACAAGACTGGCAAGACAGCTGCTGACAAGATCTTCAATGATTTCATCCCTCGGTTTGGATATCCAAGTAAGCTGCACCATGACCAAGGGCGGGAGTTTGAAAATGAACTGTTCAGGACCCTCAGACAGCTGTCTGGTGTGAGCCATTCCAGAACTTCCCCCTACCATCCACAAGGCAATCCCGCAGAGAGGTTCAATCGGACCCTTCTACAAATGCTCCGAATACTTGGAGAGAAGGAGAAAGAAAGCTGGAAAGATCATCTGTCCCATGTCATCCATGCATACAACTGCACCAAGCATGAGGCGACTGGCTACTCTCCATATTACCTGTTATATGGCCACCATCCACGCCTTCCTGTCGACCTTCTCTTTGGGTTGGTAGCCGAGGAAGAAACAAACACGCCGAGAGGATATGCAGAGAAATGGAAAGAGAAAATGATTGAAGCATACAGAATAGCTGGCGACAACAGCCAACAGTCAAGTGCAAAAGGCAAACACTATTATGACAAGCGAAACAAAGGTGTGACCCTTCAACCTGGAGACAGAGTCCTTGTCCGTAACCTTGGTGTAAGAGGAGGACCCTGTAAACTGAAATCCTATTGGGAACAGACGGTCTACGTCGTCAAAGAGCAGCTTGGAGATAACCCAGTCTACAAAGTTAGCCCTGAGACTGGAGGTCGTCCCATCCGCACCCTTCATCGAAACTTGCTGTTCCAAGTAAACGACTTACCTGTTGAGCTTCCAGTCACGACTACACCTACTGAGTCACTAAAGGGAAAGAGAAAGTCGACACAACCACTAAGAACTGTTGCACAGCCACAGAGTGACACGAGTGATTCAGAGGCAGATGGAGAAGCGCCTTGTTACTGGCTGCGGATACCAAGGGAAGTGCAGCGAGTTGAGACTGTCACACCCCACCAGAGTGCTACCTGTGATACACAGATCAGCCATGAGCAGAGTGGAGCTCACCAGGGGCCTTTCGAGCATGACAGGCCTGAACCTGAAAGAGGATGTGGAGCGGAAGAGGTGCAAGAAGGACCAGATGAGGTTGCACTACCATGGGAAGAACCCCTGTCTTGCGAGGAGCAGGAGCGACCTCAGGCTAGAGACTCAGGTGAAGGTGTGCAGGCGCCTCAGTCTGATGTCCAGCCAACACTGAGGAGGTCTACCAGAGATAGGCACCCCCCCAGATGCTGACCTACACCTCTCTTGGGCAACCTACATATCAGCCACACACTAGTGTCAGTGCTATAGATGCTCAGACAACATTTTACACACACCCACACTCACAGTCTGCTGTCTACTCTGCTCAACCTACACTTTGCTCTCTCCAGCCTACACCTCACTCTCTTCAGGCTACATTCCACCCTATCCCACCTATACCTCACTCTCTCCAGCGTACACCTCACCTTATACCACCTACATCTCACTCTCTCCAGGCCACACCTTACTCTGTCCAGCCTACACCTTATGCTATGCAACCCACGCCTTATGCTGTTCAGCCCACTTCTTATGCTGTTCAGCCCACACCTTATTCAGCCCATCCCACACACACAATTCCCTTTACTTACCTGCCACCCCCTTACCTCATCCACTGCTATTGAACACGACATCTCTTTACACTGATCTTGAGGTTTCATGTTTAAGAGCAAGTGTCGGGAGCCACTTTTGTAGTTGGGGAGCGTGTGGCGCACCCAAATAGGTGACCACAAGTGTTGTGGTTTATTAACTGCATTTGTATTTTTATATGATTCATCTAGAACGGCACTATGCCTAGTAGGACTTTTATTTGTCAATATTAGATTATTACTGTATTTTTATATTATTACTCTAGAACGGCCTAGTGCCTAGTAGGAACATAAGCGCGTGACACAGGAGGTGCAGTTGCGTCTGGGTTGCTATGGGAGCGGACCACCGCTCTGCCCACAGATGCACTTTGGATGAAAAACTGACAAGAAGCAGCCTGTGTCATCTCCTTGTTTATCCACCTGTTTCACAGGTTAGTACTGTATAAACGCCATCCGTTTCATGATGTCTGCAACTCATGACTGATGTCTATTTGATAACTTGTTTTTGTGTTATTGTGAACTTTTAAATTTAAATGTTATATTAGGTTTGCCATCGTATGAAGCAGCTAGCTGAGGTTAACGTTCAGCAGCCGTCTCGCGAGCTGTCTGTGGCGGCAAACTGATGTGCTTCAGACGGTTAGCTGCCGTCTGTTAGCTAGCTGGATCCTTTGAGATCCTGTTGACATCCACATAGCTAACTGCTAACTTAGCGTCGTGAACTCCCGTACACTGTTTTTAGACACGGTTATTTCACAAAGTTTGATGAGTAGAAATACGTTCACCCACTGCTTTTATACAACGGATATTTTATGATGTTTGAACATAAATAAGTTAAGACACACTGGTTATAAGATATAGAATTTAACAAAGTTTTGAGAGTATAAATAGATAAATACACACTGGTCATAAGACATGATTATTCTGATAAGGAATACGAGTATACAGTAAATAAATAGATAAGTTGATACAAGGAATAGTATTTCGTAAAGTATGAAGACGTATGTTAAAAAACACAGTTTTGATATAACAGTTATCTTGAAGTAATGAATGTAAATATACTAAGCCATGACACTGGAATGAATGTTTTTTATCTGAATCATATTGAGTATACGTAATGTAACTAGTGCCTTTAATATTGCTGTTTTGTATGTACTGTATATTTAAACGGGTTAAGTGTTTTATAATATTGAACTGAATCTTTATGTGCTATTCTCTGACTTTTGCTACGTTAGAATTCTATTCGGTATTGAATGGTTAGTCAGGTGGTTTCCTACAGGTAGCCTGTACTTAAATACAATGGTATGTCCATGTTATTGAACTATTCAGCCATAGTGGCCTATTTCTCACGGGTGTGAAAAATGTGAATGTATGAATGTGTTTTTGGGATACATGAGTATGTGATGAATGTATTGAGATACATAAATGTAATGTTAAAGAACCTGTTACTGTTGAAACAGACTTATTGCACAGACTTTGACATGATTTCTAGTCAATAAAAGATGCACTTTGGATGAAAAACTGACAAGAAGCAGCCTGTGTCATCTCATGTTTTTCCACCTGTTTCACAGGATCTACTTATCTTTGTTACGTCAGTCCCACACTTGGGACCTGTAACATAAGTTACGCATGTAACTATGGATCTGTGAGACCGAGGGATAACCGTCACTACGGTCTAAAAAAGGAATGATCACCTTCGTTCTGCCTATCACCGAGACCATATGTCAACAAAGTCATGCCCATGACCTCCGGAAGCAGAACGACTCGAGCTTGTAAATAGCGGAGATTGCTCCCGGTTCAGTCTCCTACCTTGAGCGCCTCAGGATGGTCCGAGCGACAAGGATAGTGACGGTCATCCCTCGGTCTCACAGATCCATAGTTACATGCGTAACTTACGATCTGTTTCGACCTCACTCTGACCGTCACTACGGTCTAAAAAAGGGATGACACATACCAAAAAAGTCGCGAGGAGCTCTAAGCTAACCATTAAAACCTCGCTCGGTCACGGACATGAGGGCAGCGTCGCCAACCGGAGCTGGGCGAGTGACGTCCACCCTATAAAACCTGGTAAAAGTGCAAGGCGTTGCCCATGAAGCCGCTGCACAGATATCGCTTGCTGGTACCCCCTTAAGGGCAGCCCAAGACGTAGCCATACTCCTGGTGGAGTGAGCCCTTGTACCCGAAGGGACCGGCATTCCCAGAGCCTGGTAGGCATGGGAAATAACCTCAACCAGCCAATGCGACAGCCGCTGTTTGGAAAGCGGTAGTCCCTGCTTTGCCGCCCCATAACAGACAAAAAGTTGAGTGTGTTCCCTCCTCAACGACTGTGTACGGGCCAGATAAGCTCTCAAAGCCCTGACTGGGCACAGAGTGAGCAACTTGTCACGCTCTGCCTGTGAGGCAGCAGACGGCTGGAATTGGGTCAGCTCCAGAACCTGGTTGATAGACTGCTGACTTAGAACCTTAGGCAGGAAGGCTGGATTAGGCCAAAGTGACACGCCAGTGCCCCCTGCCTGCCACCTCAGGCAGTCTTCGCTGACGGAGAGGGCGCACAGCTCCCCGACGCGCCTGGCCGAACAAAGAGCCAGGAGAAAGCTAGTTTTCAGAGACAAAGATCGCAGATCTGCATCTAAAATGGGCTCATACGGGCCTTCAGTAAGAGACATTAAAACGGTGGGCAAATCCCAGTTTGGTGCCCGCAAAGTGCGAACTGGACGCAACCGGCGGGCCCCTTTTAAAAACTGACCAATCAGTGGATGCCTACCCAAGGGCCTGTTATCCGCACCCTGGTGAAAGGCTGAAATGGCCGAGGCATAAACCTTCACAGTACTGACCGCCTTGCCTTGATCCAAATAGGACTGCAAGAAGCGCAAAACTTGTGGCACAGGGCAAACCGCTGGCTCAAGACCCAAGCTGGCACACCAATCCGAAAAGATCCTCCACCTGAGTGCATAGCAAGCTCTAGTAGAAGGAGCCCTGGTGTTGTTCTGAGTCTCCTGCACAGACTCAGCTAGCTGTTCAATGACTGACTCTGCAGGGGCCAAACCCACAGGCGCAGGGCACCTGGGTTCGGATGCCAGATCTGCCCGTCTGCTTGTGACAGAAGATCCGCCCGGCAGGGTAACTGCCATGGCTGACCCCGCAGGAGCCGGAGAAGGTCTGGAAACCAAGGCCTCGCCGGCCACCGTGGAGCAACCAGCAGAACTGTGTGTTGGCCCTCCCTGATCCTCCGCAGGACCTGAGGTACAAGAGGGGATGGAGGAAAAGCGTACAACAAACCTGTCGGCCAGTCTTGTGACAGAGCATCCAGGCCCAAACTGCCTCCCTGTCCCACGAGAGAGTACCACTCTGGGCAGTGAGTCGTTTCTGCCGACGCAAACAGGTCCACTTGTGCAGTCCCATACTGATCCCAGACCTGGCTGACCCCCTCTGGGTTCAATCTCCATTCCCCCGGGAGTGGCCCGGTCCTGGAGAGAATGTCGGCCGCCCTGTTCTCCACACTTGGAACGTGTACTGCCCTCACTGAAGCCAGACGCAGCCATGCCCATGACAGCAACTCCTCCGCCACCTGGAGGCACCGCCAGGACCTCGTGCCGCCTTGGTGATTGACATGATACACCGCCGAGGTGCTGTCTGACCTCACCAGAACATGTTGGCTTCGCAACCCTGGCAGGAACCCCCTGCAGGGCGAGATGGATGGCCTTCAGCTCGAGGACGTTGATGTGCTCTGACGTCCAGGAGGGAGGCCACACGCCCCTCGCTGACAGCCCTTCCCAGACAGCTCCCCAGCCTGTCAGAGAAGCGTCTGTCGAGATGACTTGCCTCTTGTGAGGAAGGCCCCCCAGTGGAACACCCTGGAGTAAGAACCTCCTGTCCGTCCAAGGACGCAGGGCTCGGATGCAAGCAGGAGACACCCGCAACTTCACATGCCTGTCGTCTCTCGGGTGGAGCTGAAAGGCATTGAACCAACACTGCAGGGGGCGTGCCTTCAGCAGGCCCAATGGCAGTACCGCAGCTGACGCGGCCATTAAGCCCAACAGCCTCTGGACTTTGTGGGCGGTGACCAGTCTGCCTAGCCGAAAGCCTGTCAGAGCCTCGGTCAAGCTGTCTGCCCTCCGTGGAGTGAGAGACGCCGTCATGCTGACCGAGTCGAGGAGGACACCAAGGAAATCCGCCTGCTGGCGGGGCTGCAAGTTGCTCTTTTTCCAGTTGACCGTGAAACCCAGGGCCTGGATATGGGTCAGAACCGGGTTGGTGTCGTGCACCACCTGCACCTGAGATGGGGCACAAATTAGCCAGTCGTCCAGGTACGGTAGGATCTTTAGGCCCTGGACCTGCAGGGGGGCTTCTGGGGGCCAGTGAAAGGCCAAATGGGAGGACCTGAAACTGGAACACCCTGCCTTGGAAGGCGAAGCAGAGGAAGGACCTGTGTGCTGGGCAGATAGGGACGTGGAAGTACGCGTCTTTTAGATCCAGAGACGTAAACCACTCCCCTTCCTGGATGGAACGAATCACTATTCCAACGTGGACCATTTTGAATGGCAGCACCTTGAGGTACTGGTTCAAGGGCCTGAGGTCGAGGACCGGCCGGTAACCTCCGTCTTTTTTGGGCACAATAAAATATTTGGAATAAAACCCAGTGTGCCGTGCGTGCAGCGGTACTTCTGAGATGGCCCCTTTCAGAAGCAACTCCTGGACCTCCTTGACAAGCATGGAATTTAAAAGGGGGTCTTTCACAGACGTCATCTTGACCCCTGAAAACATAGGGGGCCGCCGTCGAAACTGTAGGCGGTAACCGTGAGTCACCGTAGCCACAACCCAAGACTCTGGCACAATCTCTTCCCAGGAGGTCCTGGACAGCTGGGAAGGGCAATCGACAGGCAGCCCCGGATCCCTAGGCAGGACCGCCACCGCGGCCTGCACCTCTGCCTGCGCCCCGTCGAGGTCTTTGCTGTCCTCTGGGCCAGGGAGTTGGGGCTGAGCTCTGGTCTGGTGCACGAAAGCGCCGGTCCCGTGGGGCAGCATAGTAGATACTTACCTGTGGTGTTCGGGCGGGCTGCCACCGCCCATACTTACCTGATGCTGCCCTGTGGGGAACCGGAGCCCGCCTGTGGCACACACGCTGACCAGTTTCTCTAGAAGCGCCAGCCTGTTCCACTCTGTCCAGCACCCCCTGGGAGTCTGGATGGAACACATGCCCAGGCACCACGGGGAGACCTAACAGGTCTGTCCTGATGGCATCAGGGAGAGAGGTTTGGGCAAGCCACACCTGTCTACGGCACAGCACCACAGAGGCCATAGCACTCCCCACATCACGCGTCAGCTGGGAGTGGGCTGACAGTGCGGCATCCACCAGGGCCCTTGCATCATGGTCCTCCGGGCTCATCGTTTTTCGCAGAGCCGCCAGAGTGATAGCCAGGGCGTTGCCCATACGGGCTGCCCGTGCTGATGTGTCAAAGCAGTGACTGATGAGACGGGCCGTCTTGGCACACTCCTTACGCGGGCAGCGTGGATTGGGAGATGCATTGGCAGGCCCCAGGGAAGTCCAGGCGGCGATGGACTGCTCGACCGGTGGCATATCCCCTAGCCCTGAGTCGGCCGGATAGGCAGCCTTTGCCAGCTGACGGCAACCTGGATTGAATTGGGGGCGCTGTAGCAACTTACCCCATGCCGTCTGCAGCACCTTCGTGTAATCCACTGCCACGGGTATACAGGGTGGTGGGCTGCTGTGCGAGACGCCTTCCCAGACGCCCCCAAGGGAAGCCATGTCTGGCATAGGGGCCTGAAGACCCAGGATCTTGGAGGCACTCAACACCCGTGACATCAAGGAGCCGACGGGGACCTCCCCTGGCACCGTGGATTCATCAGTTGGCTCCACCATGTCTGAATGTAGCTCATCCAGGAGGCCGTCCCCGCTTACGTCATCGATCGTAGAACGAGGGGCATGGAGCGACAGCACATCCACATCACCCAGATCAACATCCGCACCATGGCTCTCAGGCCTGGATGGGGAGAGACCTTCCTGGCCAGGGGGCAGAGAAGGGGATGACGTGCCCTGGAGACCCTTCAGCCTGTCCATTCTCCTAGCCAGAGCCTGGAGAGCTGAGAGAATCTGAAGCGACTCTGTGCCATTACCCTCGGTCATGGCAGCTGGAGCCGAGCGCTTAGCAGGTCCAGGGACCTCCACCTGATCATGCCTGGAAGGGGACTCATGTTGCCGTTTACGCTTGTGCGTATGCTTACGGCCATGCCTATGAGAGTGGGATGGTCGGTCGGGTGAGCGCCGCCTGTCCCGTCCACGCACGTGGCCACATGCCTGGTCAGCCCGGCAGAGCCGTTCCTCCCTAGGAAGGTCACAGGCTGCGCTGCAGGGGCTGTCGACATCCTCCAGGAGGTGGGCGGCCCCAAGGCAAGCGGTACACTCTCTATGCCCGTCATTGGGGGCCATCGTGGCCCTACAGACTGCAGTAGTGTGCCGCCATAGCCTACCACAGAAAAACACAATGCAATACAACACAATACAATACAATAAGGCACTTACCTTGGCCGTACAACACACTGGGTCTGCAAGCAGCAGCCCGTAAAGAGATGCAGCAGTGGTGTAATACAGTACACGGGTGGCCTGAAGCAGCGTGCGGACACGCTTAGCAGGCTCACACTGGCCCAGCTAGCTGCGGACAGCAGCGACGGGGTACACAACAGATACACAAAGAAGGCGGCCACCAGTGCGCGAACGCACGCGCCGACGTACACCAGTGGACAACTGGAGAAAAAACACACAGCAGCCCGCACCTCGTGCAAGACTGCACCTAGCAGACACAAACAGCTAAACTTACCTTTTGCAAGTAGCCTAGCACACAACAACAAAGCTAACAAGAAGCACACAGTAACATTAGCGCCTAAGCGGCCGAGCACATACGCGCTGATCAGGCCCACACAGGTTCCGGCTGCCAGAGCAGTAAACAGAAACAATAACGATGGCCCACGCCGGTGCGCGAACGCACCCAGCAGGCTCACACCAAGCCCAACTAGCCGTGAACAGCCAGATAAGGTACACAGTAGTTAACAAACAACAACCCGGAAACCTGGCACACACAAAAGGAAAATAACACTGAAACGGCAGCCCGCAGCAGTGCGCGAACGCAGGCAGCAGGCTCACACTAGCCCCTCCGCCGTGCGGTATGGGGTGAACTCAGGAAAGGCGTCAACAAGTTAAACAAAGTTAAACGAAGTTTCCTGAAAAAAACACAGGTTACTGCCACATGCAGACTAACAAACACAGTCAAAGCAAGAAAGCAGTGAAAGTACGTACTCACGTATCACAGGTCTCAGATGAGGCGATCAAGTTGAGAGACTGAACCGGGAGCAATCTCCGCTATTTACAAGCTCGAGTCGTTCTGCTTCCGGAGGTCATGGGCATGACTTTGTTGACATATGGTCTCGGTGATAGGCAGAACGAAGGTGATCATTCCTTTTTTAGACCGTAGTGACGGTCAGAGTGAGGTCAAAACAGATCGACTAACGAGGATAGTATTGATGCACATACAAAGATCGACTTTGCCCTCTCGCTATTATTTGTTCCTACCTGTTGATTAACGTAACATGAAGGGAGGGGGAAATCAGAACTTACCAATGAGGGAATTGAGGAGTTCACGGCCGGTGTTGTGGACTGAAGAGCCGCCCTCACCACCTGCTGCGACAGCTCGCTCGATGGCTCCTGCTATATCCTCTGATACAATCGCCATTTTATTCGCTGGTTCACTACAGGGAGAGACGGTTGATAAAGCTAACTATAGAATCTTTGCTACAGGCTTCGCAAGTTTTTCCTTGGGGGAGGAGAACATTGTGTAGTCGTAGGCTACTGGAGGCGGGGTTAATGATCCATTTCGACATTTAAGTCCAACATTTATATTTAAATATAAATGTCAGACTATCTATATATGTATATATATATATATATATATATATATATATATATATATATATAGATAGATAGATAGATAGATAGATAGATAGATAGATAGATAGATAGTCTGACATAGTATCAGAGTACCCTAATCTTAAAGTTTTGGATTTATTTAATTTTGAAAGAGTATTAACTGAATTTGGGTAAAATTGTCAACACGGTGTAACCACAAAAACATGAACCAAATAATTACACTTGCTGAAAAAAATGTGAAATTCTCTCCAAAATCCCTTCTAAAATAATCTGGCATGATCTTGCACAAGAACTGTTCTATATTTAATACAAGTAATGAAACCCCATTGTTCTGAATGTTTGAATTAATATGGGGAATCGTGTCTGTCACATCAACCACTTAAAATGTCAAGTGGTGTAACCACCATTTAAGGAGCAATTTTGTATGTATTATGTCAGAGAATCATGTGACAGGAAATTATGTCATAGAGAAGGACCCTTCAAGACCCCAACTGCTATGAGTCAAGGTTAGCAACTCTCTTAAAGTAACATAATAGTGTTTTTAGGCCATGGCCAGGCAACCTTAGGTTACATGTCAAATGGTATGATCTTTAAAAAATGTTGATAAATCATAATAATCATAAAATATTAAATTTAATGTAAAAACTGTGTTGGAATATTCACATAAAGGTGAAGTGTGTACATAGTTGTCCATAATAATGCCTGCAAATTTTGCTTTTAAATAGAAATGTCAAATGGTGTAACCGGTTACACCATTTGACTCTTTTCTGTTTGAGACCAGTTTGATCAGATTCAGGGCCAAGAGTATGTAATTTTAGGTGCCAATTATATTATTTTTATAATTTAAATAGTGACTAACTGTTTAGCATGAACAATAGCTTTAAAAGGTTTTAATTAGATTGCAATTTAAGTGATTTTTGAAATGTCAAAGCTTTTCATTTTAAATTTAAACTTCCATAATTATTTTTTAATATTTTATTATGATGTATGTAAACAGTATGTTCAAATTATAAATAAACAATATAAATACATTTATTATATATAAAATGTGCCTCTTGTCCCCCAATGGATGCCACTTACAAGCAAGAAAAACTTGTCTCGCCACAGAGTGCATGTGAACGCAGATCCGGTTGGTTGTTAAGAAATTATCATGCCCACTCTTTCACTCACTCTTATTCTCTCTCACACACACTTGGGGCCCTAATTGATCAATATAAAATGCATGGTCACTAGCAAATAGCGTAAATACATTTAGGGGTTTGTCCAGTCCACATTTGGGGTGGTTTTGTTATCAAACGTCAGGTGCCTGGCGCAAAAAGGTGGCTCTTATGTTTCTTAATTAGTCATGGCTGTGTTTTGGGCTTAACATCCTTTAAACCAATGAGGAGGACATCTGTCATTCCCTTTAACAGCAAGCAGGGCAACTTCAAACAGTGCATCAGTATTTTGATAGTCAGCGGTGTATTTGAAGGAATCTGCTTGTACGACCGTATGGAACAGGTATTCCACTAAGCCATTCTTTACTAAAACCGAGTAGAGTATAGGCTACACACATCTGCACTTGTCTATTAATTGAACATATAGGCAAAGTGAAACTAACTTCACTGTGGTGTCATAGTCAACGACAAAACAGTTATACACAGTTAATTACTTTCAATATTGACTGACAATGGGTTACCATCAAAAACATAGCCTGAAAAAAGCTAAACTTCCCCCTATAATGTTCGAATGACTGAATAAATAACCTAAGGACATTTATTCTGCAGAGGAATTGCTGCTTACATCTCGTGACAGTGGCATGTTTCATATGCGCCTTTCGCTATAGACCAGGCTTTTCTTGGTCAGTGGCATAATGCTTTTTAGACGGTATAAGATATCGATTTTTAGATCATGTGCCAGACCACACCTTATGTTGGTAATTGCCACACCCCTGTGCGCATTATTTAATAAAAGTGAAGTGTAAGATAGGAAAAAAACTGCGTCAGAATAATAATACGCTTTGCGCCAGGTTTTGCATCGGGAAAATAGGGCCCTTTATCTCACTCTCTTTGAAAAAAATGGGTATAGACTGAAATTGTATGAGAACTGAATTGAAATCAAATAGAACACAAGTTTCTTCATTGGTGTTATGAAATTATATTTGATATGGAATATGATGAATGACATGAATACATATCAAAATATCCAATTCCGTTTACCTTGATGCCTATTTTCTATGTCAATTTCTTGTCCTATTGCTATAAACGTTTTATGGTCAATTGGTGTAACCGATTTATGTCAATTGGTGTAACCAGTATTTTGTCTAAAATACTAATAATGTACAAAAAAATGAATATGGATAATGATTTAATACTCTACTTTACTGTAATAATGGTTGTTTAAACCATTTTTACTCAAATGGTCAAAGAATAGACAGAAAACAAGATGTTTACAGCATATGGTCTTGCCCAGTACAATGAAAAACCCATATAATTTAAATTTAGAAATAAATATAATAAAACATATTCTCATAGGATATTACAAAATAAACTAATAATTTCATGAGAGCAATTGCATGAACTCTAGGAGGTGTGAAATATTAGATATTTGTCATTTTTGTGTTTACACCATTTGACAATTTAACAGGCTGTTAGTTCTATCTTTTGTTAAAAAATAGCATACATGTCATATTGAATAATATCAATACAACAGAAATACAAAGTATACACTTTAGCAAACCTCAGGCATGTTTTGTTTTAAAGGTTTAAACATATTTTTAATTTTCTCATCTTACCAACCCTTATCTGTCACTGACCCATTTATATTTTGCATTCATATTTAACATTTATATTTAATATTTCACTTCATATTTTTCCCTTGTACAAAATCTTATCCTAGAAAAATATATCGTCATTTTTACACTAATTTGTCTGTAAATGTGTGAAAAAGAGATAATTTAAAATTGCGGCACTCTTTTTTTACATGTTTTGGTGCTAAATGTGCTAAAACTGTGCTGGATAAAACAATATTCCTTAATTTACAAACAGCACCCCATAACAATGAACATAATCAAAATGTTCATAAAATGCCAATAGAGTGAAGTAACCCACGTTGAACGTAAGATATGTATTTTGTTTGCCTAACTGCAATTTAAAAACAGGCCTGACTCAAGGCTCTCTACAAGCATAACTGGTTTGAGTCTCAGAACTGTGTTCCTTTAATCTCTTAGAAATGCAGACATGCCTAATTGTGTCTTATGAACGTTCATTGTTGCTGTGTCTGTGAGCTTTGATACCATGAAATTTACAATAGCCATGCAAAATCTGTTAGGCTCTCTCAGATGGGGAAATTGGCTGAATATAAACCAATTGGCATTTTAACAGATCAACAAAGAAATAGTGTTCTGTTACAGCTTTTGCTGAGTTTTAATTATACTTTAAAAAAGCTGCAGGACACAGAGGACACAATCCTGTCTTATCCTCTTCCATACAGGTGCCTCTCCTCTCCCATCATAGTCACAGAACCTATTAATATATAGAGCTCAGGCCGAGCAGAAAAGCAAGAGTAAGGAGTTCTAGGAGCCCTGGTGAAATGTGTGGCCGCTTCAAGAGCAATCGTGTGACAGGGTTATGAGGTGCCAAGCCTTCCAGCATCACATACATTTCAGTCACACATACGACAAGACCTCTTTAAATAAAAGATGAGAGTAAAGCATGTAGCCTGTCAATCTGTGCTCAAATCCCACACCTGAAACTGTGGCTGTTTACTTGGCTGCAAGGCCATGAGGTATTTAATATAACAGAACATAAAGAATTTCTCGGCTATCAACAAGTTGCTACAACAAGTGTTTGCCTGAGAACGTCCGTGCTGGTGCACAAATAAAGGGGCAAAAGGGACACATCTTTTCCAAGAAAGTAACATGATAAATATTGTTGCATCTCAGGGTTTAAAACCTCTTGATCTGAATTTGAAAAATATGAAGTGACACATGATGAGTCCATGGTGACTCAAATGGACTCGAAGTCACACCATGAAGGGAGACATTCTTTGGCATAGATGTGTGACTCATCCTGCATGGTGAGTGGGTGAAGTAAGTGTGATACTGCCAGCTTCAAGCAAATACAATTTCCAACCCAGCATAATGTCACAATCCCTCTCATCTTATTTTGAGAGTTGAGTGAAGGACTGAAAGAGTAAAAAAAACAGGCAAAGGAAATCATATGGAATCCATTTGATCCATTCCAGACTGACATATTTAGCTTGTCTGTGGTCTTTGCTGCAATTCCCCTTGTAACACATGGGATTTTATCAGGAACATTATAAGAGACAAACCAGTCAAGGAAAAAATACCAGAAATATATTTATGGTGAAATGTTATGGTGGACATTTATCCATGCTGATTTTGGCAGTTTTCAAGGGGTTAATTAATTTGATATTTCATTTCTGTCTCTTCCCATTCATTTAGACAGGACCGTGATTTTGTAAAAATAGCTGGTAAAAGGTTTGCTTGTGTGTCAGCCCAGAGACATTTTTGCAACAATACTCATGATCACCTATCCAAATTGCTAAATGTGAGGTGAACAGGGAGTGTGGGTGACAATGAAGGACTACAACATACTTCTGAAAAGCAGACAGAGCATTCAGTAACTAGAAACGTTTACAAGGAATTACCAGTGCATGCAAAGAAAGGCAAACAAACTGGTAAATTGTCAATCAAAGGAGTGAGAGAAAGTGGGAATGAGAAAAGTGAGATCCAATTGACTGGAAAGGCAGAAAGGGAACTGATAGCTAAAGCCCTCCTTACACTGACAGACTTTGGAAAGATTTGCAAAGATTTGGAAAAGATTTTTGAAAGACTACAGTCTCAGACCCTCTAACATCTAAAAACAAGTAGTAGAGTTTTAAGTCACAGACTATGATTTTGCAATGACTATGGATCTTGCAGGGTCACTAATTACAAGACTGCAACTAGATTCCTTTAAATTATTACCCATCGTGCAATAGATAAACAGGAACTGAAATGATGCCTACGAAACTCAAAGTCATATTTTCGTGTTTCTGCAGCATTCACTCTAAAAAATGCTGGGTTATTTTCTCAACCCAAACGCTGAGTTGAAACTGTTGGGTCATTGTGTGGGGTTGTTTTTACTCATGTTGGGTTATTTTCTGTAACCCAGCTTGTTGGGTTGATAGTTTAGGACAGCGCCCCTCCTCTCCCCCACCTGACGTGAGCACACTACTCTGCACCAGGGTAACTTTAACACAGCTGCATAGTTATTTAAGAGTTCGGGGAAAATCGTTATTCTTTCAACCGTCCATGCAGTCCAGCAGCTGTCAACATGCAGTGGAAATCAGGCGATTTTGGAAGGTATGTATCTGCTTTTAACTTTTTTATTATTATTATTCAGGCGGAATTTAAAAGTAGCCTACACCCAGAGATACCTTCGTGATATGAATGGATATTCTGCCTGCTAATTTAGTTCAGCCTGAGCAGGTTAAGAATTGTGTCATTCAAGCCAGCTAACGTTAGCTAACATTAACTTACAATTACTGCTCATGTTAATGTTAAATCTACACAAAGACAGACTCTTAAAAACATAGTTCTGTGTTCACTGGGTATGAACTGCTGAACAGAAACAAAACAAACTTTTACACTAAAAACTAAAATTAACTTTTACACTAAACTAAAATTAGCATACCAACAGCTGGCTAGGTAACGTTAGCAGACGGTTGGTATGCTAACGTTAATTAAATGCTTCGTGTTAGTGCAGCATGTGTGTCAGCTGATGTATACAGTCGAAGTAGTCTTTTCACATACGGTAATCATCATGCCAAACAACATATTAATTCCTTCAGGGTAGCTTCATATTATAGCCATGTAACTTACTGGGTGGTTTTTGGTGGTAACATTAACGTTACAGACAACTTGAATTTAACTAACTGAATGTGTTAACATGAGCTAGCTAACGGTAGAACCATAGACTGTATATATAGAAGTTCTATATATACAGTACAGTCTATGGGTAGAACTATCACTGCCACTAACGTTAATATTATTGACTCGTGCTATATTGCTTAATTATACAACAATTGGGTTCTATGGAACTATTTATTTGTTTCTGATTGGCCGAGAGACGTTCCATGAGTTGGAATATCCCTGGACATTTCAACTCAGACTTTGCACATGGGTTACTCCTTAGCAAACCATAACGAAACAGTGCTTCACCACATCTGTGGATTAAGCCACACAGTCAACTCAATGTAAGTAAGATAAACGAGGATGCTCTCAGCATTGCCAGCATTGTGTATAATATAATTGTCACTTGGAGGAGACTTGTAGATAACTAACGTTAGCATAATTAGCTAACCGCTGCTAACGTGCTAGCATCGTCACGTCAGGCTGTGCACAGTAGTGTAACATTTATTCACCATAAATTAATAAAGTTGAGTGGTTCTGCAATGTAGACTATGTTTCCGTTTTTTTGCAGTACCATGTCCCTTACATGACATGGCCCAGTGTCCTTGTAACATGCATGCAGCAAACCTAGATATGAATGTGATTTCAGCCCGACTTTTAACATTTCTTTCAAGAAGACATTTAAACCACAAAGACTAATATATTATACTAATATTTTGTCTCCGGATTTTTAATGTTTGTCAACATCATTCACTGATCATGGTTCGTGAAAGTCTTGATATAAAGTTCTTTCAATAGCAGTGATTCATTTACTCTTTTTCTTTCTTTGATTGATAGGGCTGACCCCCAAATGGACCGTGGAATCTAGCTGTCTTCATGGAAGTAACTTATCACATGCTGATGCTGCTTTCAGAGTAGCCTATCCATTCAAAAATAAAGTAAACTGTCAAATAAATAATTATGTCGAACTGTTTTATTTCATTGCATGGCTATTTGTTGCCCATTTTCTCTCAATGCAACCCAAATACTGGGTTTAGAAAACCCGACAACTGGTTATTTTAACTAGCAATTCTGTTGATATAACCCAGTGGTTTTGAATTTTTGAATCTATACCCAATATACTGTGTGAATTTTACTCAACATTTATATAGTTATAACCGAGCACATTGGTTACCTTTACCCAGTCTATTGTGCCAATTTAACTAATGTTGTGTTGATATAACCCAGCGTTTTGAGTTAGAATCATACCCAATCTGCTGGGTTTAATAATGTACCCAGACCATTGGGTTAGGATAACTCAATGTGGTGTTGGTCCAATAGTTAACCAGCGGCTGGGTTATATTTGGGTTATTTTGAACCCAACATTTTTTAGAGTGTTGTTTCATGCATGACATCCCTAACCGATATAGAGTTGATCTGTCACATGGAAGAGCCGACTAAATATGTAGCCTATAAGAAATGACAAATATGATAAGAAGAACAAATAATCATATAGGCTACAGCTGTCGCCTACTTTGCCCCTTCCTGTTTGGTGTTGGAGAGAGGTCACAATTTTTATAGTTCATGTCACTAGAAAGACTTGCGATAATATCAAACATGTTTGATATTGTCGTAACAGCAAAACTACAGTGGGCATCGCTTTCAAATGGCCACTTCAGTCGCGCATTACGAGGCGTGAAGCTGCGTGAAGCTTTAGTACCACTTTCAGCCACTGTGCGTCGCTCTGCCACTGTACATCGCTCTGCCTGCCGCCCCTTCTGAAAAAGCTCGATTTACCTCGATTTAGGCTACTTGGGTATGGCTTAAGGCTTGACTACACGGTGGTAACGGAAATCGAAATTTGCTGTCTACATTATTGTCAGTATTGGGGTAACGCAACTACGCAAATCAAAACAGTGGTGTGATAATTGAGCCAGTAGAGAAATAACTGTTCAGAATTAATCTGTAGCCTTGGGTAGGCTTCTGCGATGTTTTTAACCGGCTACGCTATAGAGGCTTAGACAACTATGACCCACGTTTTGGTTTCGTAAATTCATTTGCTCTACTTCTTGACTGCAATGTAGTCAATTGACTGCTTGACATGTCATTTTTATTTTTCTGTACAATAAACAAATACATCTGCTTTATGCCGCAGAATTACATTCATATTTGGAACTTACATAGTCCAATGCATCGTTACACTACGTTAATGTTTCCCAAAACCATAGTAGCAACGAACGTTCGCCACCACTATCGTAAAGTTGTGTAGTTACTCGACCTGTGGTAGAATGCTAGTAGAAGCATAGTTCCAGGGATCTTCATGTCAAAGACGTCACTGACGCCAGTTATTTGTTTGCAAATTAATAATTATAAATATATTTAGGTTTCTAATTGATTATTTACACTTCTAACCACCCTACATCCATATTTTAAAATGCCCAAGGCAGAAAATACATAAATTAAAAGTCAATTTGCAGCCATGTGCACGTAAGTAAAAGTCACACACCTAGGTGCAGCTGCAGATAATAATAAGGTGGTGCGCACTTTTTGACGAGTCAGCTGAGAATGTGTAGCCTTTGATTTTCATGGGGGGGGGGGGGGGGGGGCTTGTTAGTTTACGCAAACCAAGCCAAGAAGGCTGATTCTGATTTTGATAATATGATCTGCACAAAAGATAAACTTAGGTAAACAACGATGTCAATATTGTTGTCAAAATCTTAACCCAGATTCGAACTCTTGGACAGGGGACTGGTAACTGCTGTGCAACGGCGGCTGTCATCTGCCGGCCTTAACGCAATGCGCCACAGAAGTATGTGCAGGTGCCTGTTCATGTGCTACTAAACGTCATTAACCACCTTAGTCCAGACTACTGAAGTTTGGAAACTATTATGGTCCAAACTTACAGTACTATGTAAGTACGACAGTTTTGGGAAACAGTTGTAACTTACATGTTGGTTAGTTGAACGATGCATCCTGTTAGTAAAAAGCTAACCTCCGTAGTTGTACGGGAAACGCACCCCAGATCAGCTTGTAGGCCATTAGCAATCTGTTTATTTTATTTTATGAAGCCTACACAGTAGATCACATGCCACATTCTCAGTTTCAATAGACAGATGCAATAGCCATTGGTCAAGTATTGAGTATAAAGCAATTAAGATAGTACCCTATACAAAAAGTACTTCATACTATCATAAAAATTCGTTAAAACGAATAGCATTTTGTAACTTGACAAAACACTAGATTAAATATCGTAGGCACAGGAGAAAACTTGTACATCCATTGGCCTGTGGGGAGATCACATGACAGTTGCCTCTCCCTTCAGTGCTATGACTCGTTCGGCTGTGAGCTTGTTTCGCAAAAGATAAACTTAGGTAAACAACGATGTCAATATTGTTGTCAAAATCTTAACCCAGATTCGAACTCTTGGACAGGGGACTGGTAACTGCTGTGCAACGGCGGCTGTCATCTGCCGGCCTTAACGCAATGCGCCACAGAAGTATGTGCAGGTGCCTGTTCATGTGCTACTAAACGTCATTAACCACCTTAGTCCAGACTACTGAAGTTTGGAAACTATTATGGTCCAAACTTACAGTACTATGTAAGTACGACAGTTTTGGGAAACAGTTGTAACTTACATGTTGGTTAGTTGAACGATGCATCCTGTTAGTAAAAAGCTAACCTCCGTAGTTGTACGGGAAACGCACCCCAGATCAGCTTGTAGGCCATTAGCAATCTGTTTATTTTATTTTATGAAGCCTACACAGTAGATCACATGCCACATTCTCAGTTTCAATAGACAGATGCAATAGCCATTGGTCAAGTATTGAGTATAAAGCAATTAAGATAGTACCCTATACAAAAAGTACTTCATACTATCATAAAAATTCGTTAAAACGAATAGCATTTTGTAACTTGACAAAACACTAGATTAAATATCGTAGGCACAGGAGAAAACTTGTACATCCATTGGCCTGTGGGGAGATCACATGACAGTTGCCTCTCCCTTCAGTGCTATGACTCGTTCGGCTGTGAGCTTGTTTCGCCAAAAAAAACTCTATTGCAGATATCAATGCGTCTTTGTTCATGGGTTTGGCCTCACAGCAGAGGCTTAGACATCTATGACCCACGATTTGGTTTCGTAATTTGCCCTACTTATTGACTGCAATGTAGTCAATTGACTGCTTGACAGGTTATTTTTATTTTCCTGTACAATAAACAAATACATCTGCTTTATGCCGCAGAATTACACACTTGGCCAGCCTATAGAACGGGCACATTTTGGAGAGAATAGAGAATGTACGCACGCAAGAATCTGTAGGCTATTTGTGGCTGGTTACCAGCAAACAATGTTTAGTGCATAACTCAAGACGTCAAACATTTTCTAAACAATACAAACAGAAAGGATGCAGCAGGCAGAAAATGTAGAAGAGTCATTTCCAGTGGAAGAACAAAATGCTGAATGAAGCCCAAAGATATGAAGGCATATCTGGCAAGTTGTTATTTTTTGAAGACGTAAATGGTTGGACTATAGGCCTAGTTTGCAAGAAGGAGACATAAAGCGTGAGCATGCTACACTATCCACAGCTGTGGTAGCGGGGGGGTAGGAGGATTACTGTTAGCGCAGGATTTATATAAAATTCTTCAACAGAAGGCCTGCCTCGAATGCAGGCTTGCCCAAAAAAAAGGCCTGTGGTTTGCGCAGCCTACAGTAAGTAGGTGAGTTAGGAGTCCTCTAGACTTCTTTTAAGCTGTCTCAGAGGTGGAAAGTTGCGTTCGTTGGGGGCAGGGCCGGATTAACAATTCATAGACCCTTGGGAACAAATGTCTGATAGCCCCCCCTGCCCCCCAGCCAACGTGAATCGGGCGGCCAGTTAACCCTTAGAACCCGATTGACGCAAAGTGCGTCAAAAAACACACCCTTTCTTCTCTGTTAGATTGCTCCGGAACTGTTCATCATAGCGAGATGAAACCTTTATTGCATGACCGAGCAGACGTGGGGCTTTCATATTTGCATCATATTTACAGTCTATACTTCTCTGTGTTCACCTGCGCACCCATTACTCTCGTTTGAATTGCTCGCGAACCCGTGATCGCATCGATATGGCAAGCATATCAGATGAAAGAGAAAGAACTGCTTTACTTTTGTGAGTTGCGACCACCTAGGCTATGTTATAGACGTTCTATGAGGTAGCAGTGTTTAGCTGTGTCACAAAACAATAAGCTTTGTCAGACTACTTTTAAAATGATATTCAGGGCTATATACATTTTAAACATTCGGGGCTGAAGACCTGACAAAGCCTTGCATTAATTCTTCAGTTGGGAAGTGTCAGGAATTTTCATACGAGAGACGCTCTCATTGGTGGTTAGTATATGGAGTAAGGGAATTGACAGCAACATATCCAATCACATTATGAGAGATGCTGAATTTAACATAAACTGCGATGTTTGATTTTAAATTAATGTAAATTTAGCCGGGACTGTAAGCTGGCACACGTGGGTGCTCGATGTTCTCAGTAGGTGCCCGAGAGACGGAGCACCCACGGTATCGGCGCCTATGACAAGCGTATCTCGTGGTTGCATCCATTACAAACAAACATGCAATGTGAACGTCTGCGATTGGGGAGAGCACTAAATGCTCTTCTGAATAAGCACGAAGTCAAGCCTTTAAATGAAAAACACTCTTTAATAATCAAAAAAATAAACGCTAATGAAGTAAACTTGTGACCATCAAAAATCGTTTATCACCTGTAACTCCGTGATAACAGAGTATGTAACAGGAAGGCATTTGGCTGAGCAACGGAGGTTAATATGCTCTATGTTTTGTCCAAATGATGTCTGTCTATCATCGTTGTACTCGGAGAAAACCAGAATGTTTAATTTGTCCTGCGTTTCTTCTACGGCTGCAAATGGGATTCACTCGCCGTTAACCAAATATTTCTTTATTAGGGCAGGGCAGGCATATTTCTGGCTATTAAATTGTTTCTAAACCAGTCTGCTAAAGTCTTTAGTGAGTGAAGTCTGTGTAGGGTTTTCCAGCTCCATTTATTTTTATGAGACACCCTGCTCACTTGAGACCTCTGCCAGTTGTTGCAGCGTCACTGGAAAAATACAATTTAAAGTTGCGTGATGCCGCGCGCGGACCGTGAGGGAAGCTGGCCAAGTCGAAGCACTGCCCACTGTGGAAAAGGACTGACTCCGACTGACTTAAAACCGAAAATGGCTAATTGCGTTATTCGTGTCATGCATATGAATTCATGGGAGGATCCAGGGGAAAGTGGGAGCTTAGCATAAAAAGATGGGAGGGGAAGAGTAAAGAGCGCCTAATTATGTATTCCACGGTATGTACAAAAACTGCTCCTGAAAGTGCACGTCTACTCTGTGCCTAAATACTTATGCCTTGTAAAAGCAGGTGTTAATCCAAATTGCAGTTCAATGCGTCAATAAGAGAACCTTTCAAAGACAACAGAATCGCTAATTTTAGAGCACAATGTAGTACAAGTATTTGTACTATCAAAAGCAACCCTAACTTTCGTTGGCCTTTCGAATGTCTTACTTTCACTTTCACGTCATTCATTTAAACTTTCCTACTTGCTAGATTTGACCAATTTCCATAGCCTATGTGCACAAGTAGTTGACATCTTATCATATATGGTATTATTTCATGATCACTAAACGTTTGATTCTTTTTAATGTTGTCATCAGTTAACATCATTCCACTGCGCTTGAATGTACTGTAGGCTCTGCCGTTCAGTTGTGGACGTTCGTAAATTGCGTTTATGGGCGGAGAAAGGCAGAGAAAGGCGCAGTTTACACTAGTTTGATAAATACGACGGAAACTTGGGTCTGACAGCGTTCGCAATCTGTGGTTTGTCCATGACGCTGATTACGCTACGATCGCAAATGTACGTACATCTGGCCCATTGAGTTTTGAGTGATGTTGATTGTATTCCTAGCTTTTCATAAATAATAAAACATTTTATATATGTATATAATTTTCATATTATACTGATTTATATAAGGAAGTTGTATCTGTTGAATCAAATGTATTTTCAAGTGTATTTTATGTCTCTATTCAGAAATGTTTGTCAGTAAATATACAGTATACTTACTTTCTGTATTACTGGTAAGTGTTTTTTTGTCATATTGACTGGTTAATGGCAATTGTCAATTGACAAGGTATTGATATTCCAATGCAGTCTTTTTTGTTAAATAGCCCACAACTTGCTGAACATTTCATACAATCTATATTTTTCTCTATCTTGTAGAGACATATGATGAAAATTAATTTTTATGTAAATGAAATTTACAAATTTAACAAATTCCGGATATACATTTGGAGAGGATTTTCAAATACTGTTCATTACTATATCAACATTACCATATGTATTTTACATCATTTCATAGAACTGATCCTTCTGATTACAATGGTATGTATATCCCATTGATGGTATGTATTATACTCAAGAAATAAGGTTTTTTGTGTGAGGAGATCATCCAGCACCAAAAATGGAATGTTCGGCACGGGCACGAAAGGGTTAAAAGTGACTAAGATTTCCAGGAATGTTCCTATTTAAAACTTGTCTCCTCTCAAGTTAGAAAGTGTAATAAGACCAACTGAAAATGAAACATGACGATTTTCTAGGCTGATTTGACATGGAACTATACTCTCAATCCAGCGTAATAATCAAAGAACACCATGGGCACAGCAGCACAATGATATCATGCAGCACCTGAAAATAGTCCCTGTAGGCTAACTTCCATAACAAGGTTGAGCTGCAGCAGACGAAAGTATAAGTATATATACTCTTTTGATCCCGTGAGGGAAATTTGGTCTCTGCATTTATCCCAATCCATGAATTAGTGAAACACACTCACTACACAGTGAACAAACAGTGAGGTGAAGCACACACTAATCCCGGCGCAGTGAGCTGCCTGCAACAATAGCGGCGCTTGGGGAACAGTGAGGGGTTAGGTGCCTTGCTCAAGGGCACATCAGCCGTGCCTACTGGTCGGGGTTCGAACCGGCAACCCTCCGGTTACAAGTCCAAAGCGCTCCTGAGGAGGCTGCGGTCCTTCAATGTGTGCAGCAAGCTCCTCAGGATGTTCTACCAGTCTGTTGTGGCCAGTGTCCTCTTCTATGCAGTGGTATGCTGGGGAGGAAGCACAAAGAAGAAGGATGCTGGGCGACTTGACAGGCTGGTAAGGAAGGCTGGCTCTAGTGGGAGCTGAACTGGAGTGCATCACTTCAATATCTGATAAAAGGACCCTGAACAAACTGATCAACACCTTGGACAATGAATGCCATCCACTCTACAGCACTATTAAAAAGCAAAAGAGCTTGATCAGCTGGAGACTTCGCTCACTGCAATGCACAACTGAAAGGCTGAGGAAGTCATTTGTCCCTAGGACCATTGAACTGTTTAATGCTTCACTAAAGGGAAGAGGAGAGATAGACTTCTCTGCTTAGTCTGTCTGCCTCTCCACCCTCTCCATGTTTGAGTACTGACTGCCCACTACTGCTTTACTACTGTTTTACTACTGTTTTACTAATGTACACAGCCTAATGTTTTTACTACTGTTTTCCTGCTACACTGTTTTTCATGCTATATTAGCACACATGATCAATGGCTTCTGCTACAATACTGAATGGCTGTAACCCTATTACCTCAATCTGTTCTTGCACTGACATAGTTTTTTATATTACCTTGTCTACATTATACTTTACTCTCCTATTTGTCCATATTATTTATGCTGGTCTCTAGACCTTATTATTGCACTGTTGGACTAATGTTGGACTACTTTTTGCACCTTCACCATGACACTCACTCTCTTGAGCACCTTACCATGCACACATAACTAAAGAACTACTGTTGGACTACTTTTTGCACCTTCATCATGACACTCACTCTCTCGAGCACCTTACCATACACACAGAACTACAGGACTACTGTTGGACTACTTTTGCACCTTCACCATGACACTCACTCTCTTGAGCACCTCACCATGTACACAGAACTACAGGCCCTGTCACTACAAGCGTCTCATGCTTGATCACCCTCAAGCACACTGGATTTTTTACATTTCATTTATATAGTATATTTAGTATTTAGTTTTGTTAGTTTTTCTTATCTCCTACTGTCTCTATTGTACAGTGGAGTTTGGTTATACTGTATGTTTATACTTATACTTATATTTACCATTTCTATGTTCTATGTCTGGCTGTTAGTTGTTAGTTGAACGATGCATCGTACCATGTTGTACGGAAAACGCACCCCAAATTGGTTGTCTGTCCATTCACAATTGATTTCACTGGCACAGATCTTGCACACAACTTTGGTATCCTATGTCTCTTAGCTGTCCACTTTCATCAGGCCATATGGCTATAGGCCTATAATATGCTGTGTAACTGTAAGCTATGCAATTTTATGTAGAAATTAAAAATTGATTTCTGTATAGACATACTGTATGTTACTTAGTATTGACTATATACTTGCCTAAAAGGACTTTGCTATAATCCACCCCCTAACGATATCATCGTCCATCGCAATGTTTTACTGTAGACGTACACATTGTCAAATGCCAATTGAAATTTACTTCAGACCCTAAACAATTGTCTATACACTATATACCCTGTTAAAATATAACAGGAATATGTTCACCAGATAGATGAAGGTTAAAATGGCAATGATGTATATCATCATCAAAACAGAGTATTTAATTTATTGTGCGTTTGAATTGTTCTGGCAGGTCATTTGGAGCCCACTGAATGTGTATTCATGGCACACTGAGGCATCTTCCCTGGTCTGTCACTGCTGGTGGCAACTACAACAATCTGGTGCAGTGATGGGCCAGGACTGACCTCTCTGGCAGCATGGATAACAGCATGCGGCTCTTCCGGTGACACGTCCAGTCACACCATGTATCCCAGATCTCCTGTTGTGCACCACACAATCAAATTACAACCAATCCAGCAAGAGAAGGGACGGAGAAGAAAATCCAGCACTGACCAAATGTTCCACGCGTAATGTATCTGTGTTGCATAGGGTGGATGATTAGATATCACTTAATGCCCAGTATGATTGAAACAGATATATTTTAACTTTTTATTCACAATGGGTCTGTTATATGCATCTCAACTAGAAATCAATTAATTAGTGTCTTACACCATTAGGTAAACCATCAGATTTCATTTTATTCACTATTATGCTGCAGCTTACACAAAGGTTGTAAAAATAGTCTGATGATGGGTCTGCATTAATCAATTAATATTAAAGGGATATACTGTATGTAGCCTATTTATATGTGCATGTTTATAAAATCAAACTTCTTACATGCGGTAAAATTAACCAATTGCTAAATCAATGGCAATTGATTCATCAGTGCAGAGAACTGTAACAGTTACATCACATGGAGCATACCAATCAGGTTCCACACATTCTGATATGGCAGATTACCAGTTGCAGAGGATGGCTATTTGACACACACAGCCTCACACACAGAGTACACTCTTCTGTCTAAATTGTACACACAAACCATCAGTGCACACACGCACACACAGCCTCTCTTAGACCTGTATTTAAACGTGTCCCGAGACATCTACAAATTTCTGTCTGAATACTTTACAGGAGCCATCTGTCCCATGCACCAATGGAGCTGCATTACATTATATATATATAAATAAATATGACAGAATGGTGTCTTCACCCTTTGTAAACAGTCGGTCTTAGTAAGTATGATGGGATTACACACTGCATCACAAATTGCAGATGGAACAAAGACAAAAAAGTCAGAAAAATATCAGCCAGAGAAACAAACAAAAAAATAATAAGAGGGCAGTTTGTTTCTCTGAAACTTCTCCCTTTCCAAGTCAAGGTCAGGTATGTCACACTGCCATGTGAGCTGTGATCATTTATTTTGTCTGTGACCATCACTGAGGCTATGCACTAATAACAGGTTAGACACAGGGAGCCAAATGGCTCAGTGAAAATATATGGGGGGAGTGAATACTTTTACACCCTAATAACCCAGGAATGGCCACCTGAGAAGTGGGGAAATTGCAAGAGGCCTGGCTAATGTGGATTTTATAGACAACATCATAACAATGCTGAGAGACATCAGAATCAAATCAAGTTTAATGGCATTGTATGGAATCCCTAAGTAGGTTTTTATGACATGGTCATATATCATAATAAAAAATGGATAGGGAAAGAGCTACTGAAAAACATCAGTGGATGGCCAGGAGTCTTTTATGATGGATTAAATGAATATAGAATCTTAAACCTCAGGTCTTCCAGGGTCCTGCTCCTTGTAGTGGTGGGGGTGGATTGCATGGGTCGTTCTATCCACTCCACACCACCCCTCTATTGTAATTTACACAACTATAGAAATCTTGTATTATTACTATACTTCTTTCTCATAAGGGACCCAGATAACCATTAACTCTTCTGTTCACAAAAGTCGCATTGCACCATGACAGGGATTACGGAATTACACACAACACACATACACACTACCATGACATAGACACTTTGATATACACTACAACTTCAAAGGCAGAGTCAGTGCTTGCATTGATACTGATCTGGGGTGCGTTTCCCAAAAACTTGTTAGCAACTAACATGGTTGAAACTATGTAATTACGACACAACTGTTTCCCAAAACGATAGTTTGAACTATGGTGCAACTTACATAGTCCGATGCATCGTTAAGCTTCACAAGTGTTTCCCAAAACCAAGAACGTTTGCATATTATGTCGTCAAGTTGTGTAGTTCGAACTACACCTCTCTCGACCTGTGGTAGAATGATAAGCTTAGTTCCAGGGATCTTCATGTCAGAGACGTCATTGACACCATTTTTTGTGTGCAAATTAATAATTATAAATGGAGTCAGGTTTCTGGTTGATATTTTACATTTCTAACCACCATACATCCATATTTTTAAATGCCTTTGGCACAAAATACATAATTTAAAGGATAAGGCTATTTGCACCCCTGGTACAATTAGCAGTGTATGCTATTCGTACCCTGGTGCAATAAGAAGTGAATTCTATTCGAACAGATATTAGTGCTGAAACCATTCAGAATTCTTCACTTTCTGCTGACGAAAAAACGAATGTCAGCCATGTTTTTTGGGCACGCGAGCAACATGTTTTTGTTGTTATGTAACAGGGTGTGAATAGCCCAGTTGTGTGGCCAAGGCTATTCGTACCCCTGGTGTACGAATAGACACTAATAGACAAATAGTCAATTTGCAGCCACATGCATGTAAGTCAAAGCCACACACCTGCAGATGATAACTCAAGGTGCGCACTTTTGAACAGTCAGTTGAGAATATGTAGCCTTTGATTTAAACATTATCATGGAATGGGGGGATAATATGATCTGCAAAAAACAGTCTTATAGGTAAACAATGGTGAGAATATTGTAGCGTAGTCTTCACACAGACGCCAAAATTATCAGCTTGATAGCAATTTATTTCACAACGTGCACAAGTATTGCATTCACATACACATTTACTGAACTGATTATGGCATTTATAGGTGGCCACAGAACAAGGGGTGAAGGGTGACACATAACCACCCACACAATGACAAGGAATAACATTCTCTAATACACATTATTCATAACCCGCACCTCTGATACATGAACACACTGTATACTCGTGAGCATAACACATATATAATCACAGTTAATAACCGCACTGCACCCTGGGAACATTAACACAGAACACATACTGCTTGACCACCCGCATGCACATTACACAGCCCCCACCCAGCCGGTCAGCCGTCCTCAGCGACCTCGGTGGATAACACTAAGTTCTGTAAGTGCTGAAGACGCTGCAGTTTCCGTTGGGACTGCCCCTGATGCGGTTCCTCTGTCTGGGCCGGTGAATCGCACAGGCCTAAAGTGTTGGTTCCTGGCCCCCCCTCCTGAGCAGGCACAGTTGCGATCTCCACTTCCCCTTCCAACCAAGCCCTTGGCTGGTATGGCGCTAACCGATCACGGTGAAGCACCACTGATCGCTTTCTACCCACTATCTGCACCCGATAGACTACCTCTGACAGTCTTGCCAGTACAGCGCACGGCCCCACCCACTGGCTAGTATAGTTAGCTTGGGCGAAATTCCCTTTTTGCACTCAGGGCAAAACACCCATAACTGGTCCCCAGCTGCAAAGTCCTCTCCTCGGTGTCATAAGCTCGCTTTTGGCGAGCGCCTGCTGCAATTGTAACAGGGTGATACATGGAAGGGCCAAGGGGCCAATCACACTAGCCTGACTACGCCACCCTGAAGCCTAATGAGTCAGGGAATCTTTAAGAGATCATACCTCATTCAGGTTCGTAATTACACAGTGGAGACATGAATACTAGGAAAACAAAATATTTATTAAAGCAACACCAAAGAGTTTTTTGCACCTTAAAATAATGTTTCCAAAATCGTTTCAGTGGTTAATCAACTCGTAACAGGGTGAACGGCACTTCTCCATTCGCTTCGCGGCCCTCTATCGGCTATAAAGGCACTATGTAAGTTTGCCAGATCGGGTAGCGGATCTGTAGTTCGATGGAATGAGACATAAAAAACTACAAATTTGACTTGCATCTGATGCCGCAATACATCGTACTTCATAAAATCATGCAGCATATTCTACCTTGTCTGACATTGTTATTTGCAAAGTCAGTGCTGGATAAACAAAGAGCGTGCGTGTGACAGAGGAAAAGTTCTTTGGTGTTGCTTTAAGACAAAGGTTGGGAAGTGGAGATCTGAGGGTGGCAACTATGGAAGTTCACACCAATACCATGCAAGCATAAAGAAAGGTTGCTTGTTACCTGTTACACAACAAAGGTACACAGCAAAGCTACAAGAAATACACCAGAAACATCACACCTGTGCTTAAACTAGACCCCCCTCAGAGCCACCTTCCTACTAAATAAATATAAGTTACAGAAACAAAATGACAAGACAAGCAAAACAAAAACCAAACATAACAAATAACCAAAGCAAAACCAAGACAAGACAGCAGCACGACCCATGTTACCCCACCAGCATGACTGTGCTGCCTAAAAGAACAGAACACAGAAGATTAAACAATGAAAACACCACAATATACATAACAGAAAACCACAAATGTCTATGGAGCGACAGCATACCTGACGGTAGCACAGACAGGGGCTACACCAGTGGAGTCTACATTGCTACTGGCTGCTGCCCCTCTTAAGTAGCACTCCACTGGTGCCAGATTGATTAAATGCCTATGCCCTGCCCCCTTCATTAGCACTGGCAGGTGCTATTGGAAATAGCAGGCAGAGGTCTACCTGCTACACAATCAAATGTTCTCTTGCCAGTTCATGCACCTCTTGCAGCTGTTCTCGTAGATTATGGAAGTATTCCAGTCCAGCACGACAGGGCACCTCCGGTTCAGGGGGTGGCCCAAACACCGAGTTCTCTTCCAACCATCAAAGCCACAGGTTTGCACAGCGTTGACTCTTGTACTGCTGTCCTGTATGCCCATAGGACATGGGGCAGATAGAGGTGCCAGTCCTTATGCCGGCGGCGTGTCAAAATAGTGAGCTGGATGGCCAACGTGGGGTTAAACCGCTCGACCAACCCATTGCTCTGTGGGTGCAAAGGCGTAGTCCGAGTTTTTCTGACCCCCAGCAGCCGGCATACTTCTTTGAACGTACTGTATCAGCCTTAAAGTTACGCCCGTGGTCACTATGTACAGTAGCTCCTCAGGCACACACAAAACATTTCCTTCACCAGCCGGTCTGCGGTGGTAGCAGCACTCTGGTCTAGAACTGCATATGCTCAGTGGCGGATTTAGCAAATTGGGGGCCCAAGGCAAAGGTATGGGGCAACCCCATCCGATCTTTAAAAGAGAACAAAAAAAAATGTAGCCTACCGACTGAATGGTGGATAGGCAAGTAAAGCTAATCTACGGGAAAGTAAAGGTTGGAGAGGAGAAAAAAACCTTCCCCTTTAAACCCTGCATACTCCTTTGTGTTTATCTTTCGCGCAACGCACGTTACAGACTAGTCCATTTCATTGTGGAAGTAGGTGTATGTGTAGGGACATATCCATGAACTGGACATTTTAACTACTACGTCAATGTTTTAACATATTTCTTAAGAATATTATTTCAATTTACCATACTTTTGAAGCGTTCATGATGACAAGGGGTTTTTATTTTTATTTTTATTTTTTTTAGGTTGGTTGGGGGCCCCCCTACTAAGACTACTGGTAAGGGGCCCCAAGCAGCCGCCTACCTATGCCTCTATGTTACCGCTCCTGCATATGCTTCCGGTCACTTAGTAAAGTATTCCATTGCCTCTAACACATAACGATTCCCAGCATCAATGACAGGAAACGGGCCCATAATGTCCACTGCTACCCTTTCTATAGGTGTGCCCACCTGGTACTGTTGTAGGGTTGCATGTGAGCAACGGGTTGGTCCTTTCTTAGCTGTACAGTCATTGCAACGGTGGACATGCATCTCCACGTCCTGTTGACATCCTGACCAGTAAAACCGGGACCGCAGTCGGTGCAGTGTTTTGGAGATACCGAAGTGGCCTGCCCCCACCGAGCCATGGACCTGGCAAAGGACTTGCCGCCGTAGACAAGCAGGCACAAGTAGCTGTAGCGTTTCATGTTGTCTACCTGGAGCGTGCCATCGTCTGTGCAATAGCCCCCCTTGCTCCCAGAAACAGGGCCATTGTGAATGGAGTGCCTTCAGAGCCGAGATAGCAGCCCATGGCGGTCTCTGTCCTGCTGTCACCCAAGACCAGACCCGGGCTATGATGGGGTCTTGACGCTGGTTTCTCTGGAGCTCTTGGCGGTCGTTGAACGTCCACTCGTCACCATCTGGTTAACCATAGGCTGCGGCTCGCTGTTTGCAGCTGTTGATGGCTGTGCGCCGTCATTTACTCCCGGAGTGAGATCTTGTATGGCTGCCACCATTGTGTCCACTGTATTCCGTGCCTCCTGACGCAGACTGTGCCGACATTGCTCTTTTTCACACGGCCGACGAGATAAGGCATCTGCATTCGCATGACGCTGGCCTGGTCGGTGGTGGATCTCAAAGTCGTAGTTCTGTAACATCTCGAGCCATCGAGCCAGCTGTCCCTCCGGCTCCTTAAAGTTCAAAAACCATGTCAGCAACACGCATGGTCAGTGTGCAGTAGAAATTGCCTTCCATACAGATAAGTCCTGAAATGAAAGGATACCCAGCACCAACGCCATTAGGTCCCATCGTGTGACACAATAATTCCTTTCAAGTCGGCTGAGAGCGCGACCAAATTAGCGACCACCTGTTCTCCATCTTCTCCCTCCTGTGACAACACAGCACCAACACCCACGTTACTGGCATCGGTGTCTAGGATGAATGGTTTGTTGGAATCAGAGAATGCAAGCACCGGGGATTTGGTGAGCGCCTTCCTGAGGCTGTTGAATGCTGTATCACAGTCCTTGCTCGACTGAAACAGGTGTCCCTTTTGTATCAGGCGATGCAATGGGTTGGGGATGGTGGAGAAGTTATGGACAAAACGTCTGTAATAAGACGCCAGCCACAAGAAACTCCGCAGTTCTCCGATGTTCTCCATTCTCTCACCACTGTCACTTTAGCTGGGTCAGTCGACACCCCCTGCCCGGACTACATGGCCAAGGAAAACTGTCTCTCACCAAAGCAGGTGACATTTCTTGGGGTGTAAACGCAGGTTGGCTTGTCGGATGGCATTGAACACCTCAAGCAGATTATCAAGAGCTGCGTCAAAGTCCGCTGCGTGAGTAAGTATGTCATCCAGAAAGACTACACAACGGTTCTTTGGAATTTTTGCCAAGACTCTCTCCATTAATCGCTCAAAACTGGCTGGCCCGTTGCAAAGTCCGACCGGTAGGATTTTAAACTACCTGTGACGGTCGGACCAGCCGCCACACAGAATGCTCGTTTAGCCTACTCTCCACACACACACACACATAGTTAATTAGTTGCCTTTGTTCATGCACATTTGAAATATTACCCGGTTACATTGTCATTCATTAAGTTCTCATATCATTCAGTTGCAATAACATTTACGATCTATGCTACAGTACAAAACACACAACACGTTTACTTTCATTACACATTCTAAACTTTATTTACGGATTAACACATTAAGTTACAGCTGGGTGCACACAGTTTGTTTCTTATGTTTGTTATATCTACGTACACTTACATGTTTCTTTTGAGTTATCTAAGTTACCGTGGCGGGTGGTGAGGCCGATGGCAAACACGTCTGGCTCAACTTCACGGGTGCTGAATCATGGCAAAGGGCAATGGTGTCACGTTAAGAGTCCTCCGGAAGTAACCATCGGAAATGGACGTCATAGGGGAAAGAGGAAGCTTAATTTGGTTTTGTAATTAAGTTTATCTGTTAACTATATTGTTTATGATTATTTTCATTGAAGAATTTATATTTATTTATCTTTATGCTTATGTTGAACTGGCCATAGATTTCATGTTTGTTGTTGTCTAAATGTCAATTAGTCATAGTCATCCCTTCTGTGTCTTGTTAGTCTAGCCGCATATATGTTCCCCTGTTGTCCCATTTGGTTAGGTCAGTCTTTTGTGTTCAGTTCTCTCATATGCTTTGAGTTATGTTCTGTTCGTCTGACCTCATAGGCCTATTCAATTATGTTATGTTATGTTTACTTGAATTATTATTTTGATATGCTTTATCATATCTGCTTTTGAAAAAAGAAAGACAAAAAAAATAAATGTTTCATTTTTGAAACTTAAAAATCTGCGTCCTCTTTAGCCAGCCTGCTCGATCCCTCACACTACCATAGTCCCTTGCCGATGGAGAATGCAGTCTTTTGCCATGCTTCGGGCGTCAGCTCTAACTGCCAATATCAAATTGCATCATATTTACAGTCTACTTCTCTGCGTTCACCTGCGCAACCATTTATCTCGTTTGAATTACTCACTAACCAGTGATCTCATAGATATGGCAAGTATATCAGATGAAAGAGGAGACACAGGGCTATCATTTGATATCAAGTACATCCTTCTGGGTTATAAAACAGATGAAATGACAGCAAAATAATAACTTCATATAGCTGGACTTACCCCACGTTTTTGTCTGTTTTTGTGGCAAAGCATGTTTATAATCCAACGTTATCGTGTGTTTCTCTATGGCAAAGCATGTTCATAATACGGTTTTGAGATCCTAGCAAATTCCAGCATGGCATCCAATTCAAGGCTCACATTGCATCCCAATTTGTTCAACAAAGAAACACCTTTTTTGCCTTTACTTGTTCATGGCAATGCAGTAAAAAGTAGAGAATCATTATGAGTGCATACACTATAGGCACACACAGGCTAACACACAAACTCGGGTTAAGTCAGGTCAGATCAGTTTGTGTCACAGATATGGAGCGCAGAAAGGTAATTTTTCATCACTAAATAAAAAAATGCCATTTATTTCTGTAAGGCGCACACCACATATGTCTGTAAATTGCTCAGCCCCAGAGAATCCCTCTACCATGGCAATACTATTGCCAGATTCAGGACAGATGTGCTCTACACACACATGTAAGGCAAGTCGAGCTGCCAGCTTGCAGTGGTGAGATACATGTCAAAATATAAGAATGCAAATTTCTTTCTCTGTGTAATCACTATACAGTCTGTGTAGTCTGTACTTAAATTATACAGTGTCAAAAAGCAATTCTAGGGGGGTTTGGAGGTATGTTCCCCCAGAGAATTCTTTTAAAAAATGACCCCTCAAATGATTTCTTCTAGTTAGTTTTGAGGGAATATGGATACATTTATAAAATAAGCCATCAATAGATTTAGGTTATATGGATTGAAACAAGATTCTGATGATTTGGGGGTATTTTTAAAACATGAACCCTCAAATGATGTCTTCTAGTGAGTTTTGAGGGAATATGGACAAATTTAGTCATACAAAATAAGCCATCGGTAGATTTAGGTATCTGAATTTAAACAAGATTCTAATGCAGGATTGTTGCAATGATAACCATGACTGTGACTGTCAAAACATTTCCATCTGATTCAATAAAGACTCAGTCAAGTAAGTACCTTCTTAGTCAAAACATTATTTTTAGATTTATTATAATACAACAATTTAAAATGTACATAACAAGAATGTAATTATTAATCTACCACCTCACTAATAAACATGCAAACACACACACTGGTGGACAGTAACTAAGTACTGGGTATGGGTATCTAATTCAATTATTTAATTCTTTGGAACGTTTTTACTTCAACCCCCACTACAATTAAAGGCCAAATATCTTTAGCAGGGATTAGAAACGGTTCAAAGAATGAAAATGAAAACCGGAAACGAACACAGTTTTTAGAAGGACATAACTGAAAACGGGAGCAAAACCAATTGTTCCGGAGTGAAAACGTCATTTTCAATTTTTAGATAACCGGTTAATAACGGTATTTATCATTCCGATTAACCTTTGTTTGAATATTATTCAAAACTCCATAGGCTTGGAAGTTCACCTGCCCACACAGTGTTCCCCAGACCCCTTATAAGATGAATTTAGTCAGATGTTATGAATTGGTATCTCCCCTGCATAATTGGCTAGAACTTGATAAAAAAAAAGAATATTAATATCCAACACTATCTAACTGCCTTTTCCAAGTATGTAGTCTAAATTACTGAAACAATTTGTGAAATAAGATACCAGAGACACTAGGCAAATATGTATAGGCCTGTCATGCAG
The DNA here is from genome assembly GCF_018492685.1 of Alosa sapidissima. NCBI lineage: Eukaryota > Metazoa > Chordata > Actinopteri > Clupeiformes > Clupeidae > Alosa > Alosa sapidissima. The sequence continues at coordinate 2,847,336 of NC_055960.1, forward strand.
TTAGGCTATGCAAGGCTTAAAGCAAGGACATTTTCTGTGCCTTTAAGTTAGGCTATTATTTTTAAGACCTAATATTATATACAGTAGGTATTATAATATTATGATATCAAATAATGTTTTTGCTCAGAACGAACCTAAATGGAAATCAGTCCCCCTCAGTCCCTGATCTTTAGTGCCAAATTATGTTTTGCCATTCACAATTTAGGCTACTCACTCACTCACAAAGTGGTGAATAATGAAGTACATGTATAGACTGTATTAACGTACCTTTATAAATATCCTATTAAGAAACTACCTCACGAGTGAACAAGCAACATGTTAATTTCTTGAGGACACAAACTCCTGTGCTGGCCTCAGCTTGTTGGTTCATCTACCAGCAAATGATTGAAATCTATCACCCAATGAAACTGGACGATTTAACTGGAATCTAAGCAATTACATCTCATGCACAAAGCTTCATAGGCTATGTGATGTGCTTTGACATCATCAAACGTCTAGTCTAGTAGCCTACTCTGAGTAGGGTTTGTTTGAAAATAGTAGGCTACTTTTACTTATTGTGATTGAGTAGAATTTCAGTCATGTAACTGTACTTTTACAGTTTTACAGTAGATTGACCATATATGAAAAGAAAGGAAAAAGAAAAACGCAACCGCCAGCTTGACGCCGACTAGATATTCTAGTTTGATTTGTCATGTCGACCAAATTTGGATAGTCATAGATGCTGGGAAAGTGGATGCATGACAATTATGAGAACCCGTGTTGAATTATCACGTCACGTCACGGGTTGACATCGACAGCAGTATTTATAATCAAAGGTTATAAACTAGCGAAACACACACATAGACTTTAAACGTTAAACGTTAGCTACGCATGAGCATACCCTTATTATCTGACCTGACCATCATCGAAAAATTCGATGAGACAAAGTCTTGCGGATGTAAATGACGTAGACTAACAGTGAGGTTGTTGCCGGGTTAACTGATTTATGGACTGACTATGGGTCTGATTATCAGGGCTTGAAAACGAAATAATTTTTCAAACGTTCCGTTACGAACGGTTCAGGTAGGCCTATGTTTAACGTTTTCGTTCTTGCATGCGTTCCTCCACCAACATATCGGTCCTGAACCGGTTCGGAACGCAAAATATCGTTCGTTCTTAAAGTTCCGGCAGTGTTTGGTGGGCCTATCAAGTCTATTTTTCTGGACTTTACCTTAGAATAGACATACTCATTATTTAGCCTATACCGTAGCTATGCCCAAAAATAATAAATCACAGGCGGCATCCAAAAACATTCAGATGGGCTATCCATCCCATAGCCTACAGACTTACTGTAGGCCTAACCTATGCCTATAAATAATTTCTTATAAAAAATATTAATATTAATATATAAAAAATATTTCTGGATACGTGCTAAACTCCTTACCTGGTTGTAGCCTAAGTTTTATCCATATGGAGATCTTCAAAGGCTTGCGCTATAATTCCAACCCTGTTTATAAACGAACCTTTCTGTTGCTGACAAGGCCTATCTCAAATTTCCCGTTAAACTCTTCTACATAGAATAGGCTATAATTGCGCAAACCCCCGACTTTGAAACGACAAGGCGTGGACAGGCAAAATAGGCTATTACGCATAGGCTACAAACAATTTCCAAATCAGTTTCAGTAGCCTACGCTACGAGCTGGCCTAAGATCCGAAGTGGCAGACGGATAGGTTACATTACAACAGCAAGACAAAATATACACATTTGGACCAAAGGTCCATTTATTCGTTTTTTTTTTTTTCAAACTGCAGAAATCAAATTATTAGGCTGTTATATAGAGAACGTAAAAAAAAAAACGTTATTAACCGGTTTTGTGGATTTCAGAATAACGTTTCTGTTCCAGAACAGTTGAAGACCATTTTGTTTTTGTTTCCGTTTCCGCTCCTCGTAAAATTCCGTAAAATTCCGTTCGTTTTCGGTTTTCGTTTTCGTTCCTTGAACCGGTTCGGAGCCCTGCTGATTATGGACTTTTTCGACTTGGTGGTCAAACTTACCACTTCGTTGTAGGCCTACAGATAGTTGACACATAGTTGCATGCACTGTGCAATCTGCTGCCTATGGTGAAATTTTGCGGGGGTCACTGCACTGATGGTGATGGGTGAAACCATTGTGAGCGGGCGGGGGATTCTAAATCACAGTCCAACATGTATGAACATAAAATATACTTTAAAAAAAATAGCCTATCTGATTTATAAATGGGGTGGCAACAGGGGTGGCAAGACTGTGTCCCAGGGGTGGCAGTTGCCACCCTTTGCCACCCCGTAGATCCGCGCATGGTGGGCACAGAACAAGGGGTGAAGGGTGACACATAACCACCCACACAATGACAAGGAATAACATTCTCTGATACACGTTATTCATAACCCGCACCTCTGATACATGAACACACTGCATACTCGTGAGCATAACACATATATAATCACAGTTAATAACCTCACTGCACCTTGGGAACGTTAACACACACATTTGCCTGAAAAAGACCCAGCAGGGTTGAAACGTTGCCTGTTGTGCATTAAATATATGGGAGTCAAAAGCAGTGTTGCGGACATTATATTTTTTCAATTGAGTAAGTTTTATTTTGTCCTGCACCTGCTAGAAGGTGGGATGTGCACACAATAACTGTTTGCTGAACGTTAACACAGAACACATAGGCTACTGCTTGACCACCCGCATGCACGTTACAATATTGTGATCAAAATCTCAACCCAGATTCAAAGTCTTGGACAGGTGACTATGATTTGCTGCACACCGCAGGCCTATCAGCCGGCCTTAACGCACTCCGTCACAGAGCTGGCGGTGGTAATGAGTGCATAGGGGGTAAATAGTCTAACAATAGAGTACACTACTATCCACTTCTAACTCTGTTATTTGCAGCTGTGCCCGTTCACGTGCTACTAAACGTCACTAACCACCTTAGTCCAGTAGCCTAGAAATCTAGACGCACCCTAGCGGCAGCAAATTATATTTGCTTCCAGGGCTAGTCTCAGGGGGTCAGGATTTGAAGGGTTAGCTTCAGCCACTTAGCATGGCATTTGGCCGCCGACATTTTTGAAAACATGGCGTTACATGGTTGCAACTTCCAGCACCAGTTTTTACATGCTGATTGGTAGATGACAGCTCATGCACGAGTTTAGTGTTGGGCACGAGCGTCCTCGCGCGTCCGTGTTGGTTTGCATTTCTGGAAGACGACAAATAAAACAACTAACTACTTGGATTAAGCTACTGATACTTGACTTAATGCCTACATGGTTTTGGCTGTATTACAGGACTTTGTGGTAAATAAAAGAAAAATGTTAATGTTGTCATATTAGGCTATTATTTGCCGTATATGCGGGGTGCCAATTACCTTAAAGTAACTGACTATGACCATACACTTTGGCAGATGCATAGCAATGACCTATATCCAATTATTAGCCTACTCATTGCGTTGTGTATGAAGACTATTTTAAAACGCACAGGCTGTAGTTCTGTAGAACGCAACGTCTGTAACCTATGTCTCCCCAAATGATTTAAAATGAAACAAATGTCAATGACTTATTTCGTTTGTTTTCTTGCAACATTGACATGATTAGGCTATGCATTTGATTTAAATGTTCAGGCTGCCAGTCGAGGCAAATGCCAAATGTCCAACAACAGTTGCAGACAGGGGCGCCTTAATACCACCTGAGGCCCCTGGGCTATATGTTTTTAAGCCCCCACCCCCCAAACAGCAAATACTAATTATGATACCCGGCCCGCGATCTGACCCGCCTATTATACATAACCCATAACGTGCGCTTTTGGTTGATATAGCCTAACATGCAGTGTAGCCTATCATTATTGAGCCTATGTAAAACATTTACATAAACAGGAACAGAAAGCCCTTAATCACGTCAGCCCTACCCATGACATCGCTTATCAAAAAGGTTAGCCTACTGCACGAAAACAACAGCGTTGAACTTTTACAACACTATAGGCTAAGTTAAAAGATGGGTTACACATATGGACGTTTCAAGCTTTTCAAAAGTGCATGTGTTTGTCGTGTCGGGGGGTTCCCCAGGAGGTTTTTTGAAATTCTGTCTACTTAACACACCATTCTAACACAGATTGGGAGGGACAGAAATACGTTTAGCCTACAGAACAAGCAGCTGGCTCATGTGACGTGAACATTGGCTACCTTATGCATTATCACTACACTTCCCAACATGGAGACATATCTCACGTTAACAATCAGAAAACATAACATAGGATATTATTTGTGCGAATATGGGTTAACACAAACTTAGCTTTTGGTGAACAAAGATGCAGATCACTAATTCATTTCTTTGCGCAACAGCCCATTTGCGTTCACTCCAGTGAGACAAGTGAAATAGGCCTACATGTTTTTTAAAGCCATTCATTGCCAGTCTATTTACTACGATATTTACCTGCTATGCCTTCTGTTTTCATGGACAGTTACAGGAATCCACGTCATTCGTTTATCGTTGCTTCAATCCAACCCACGTTATCTCCAGAGTTTGCAAATTTGTCAGTCAGTTTCAGCCTCTCTGTAGCTCCTCTACTTTGGGATTTATTAAGTTTTGTTACATTTTGTTACACTTTAGAAGAGAAGACAAAGGGGGCCTCTGCATCGATGTCATTGTAGAGCAGTGCAATGTGCTCAATTATGTAGGCTAGCTCCAGAGTAGGCTAATGACTGACGCCGCGAATACGGACACGGCCGTTTATTATTATTGATTATCATTATTATTATTAGGAGGCCCCTCATTGGTCGAGGCCCCTGGGCTTCAGCCCAGGTAAGCCCCTGCATTAAGGCGCCAGTGGTTGCAGACTCTATGCCTGCTCGAACCACAATACCCGAGGGATGTGCGCTTATCGGAAGTTTAACTTGCATTGGCTTCATTTCGTCTGCCTGCAAATGTAGCCTAGGCTTAACAAGCTGCAAATTCACACTGGGTGCAGCAAAAATCCCAGCTATACACACGTTTCCTACATACCATGTCTACTTAATTCATAGTCATTTTCGTTAGATAGCCTATTACGTAATAGGCCTACAACCTGTCCAAATATAGTATTTAGGGATCATTATTTGTCAAGTCAAGTCAAATTTATTTATATAGCACATTTCAAAGCAATAGCATTGCACCAAAGTGCTTTACATATAATAATAATAATAAAAATAATAATAAATATAGCTGCAAGCAGCAATGCGGGGGCCAAGCAGTGCGCTATAGCAGGAATGGCATTACCATGCCATGAGCAAGCACTCACAGCAAGTTTGATTGCCATTGGATAAAGAATGGCTGAGAAATAAGCTCATTTACTTTGTTACAGCGCCCCTAGAGGCCAAATTACACCAATGTCCTTGTGCGCTCTCACAATCAGCTACCATGTCCCTCTACCAAGTTTGGACTTCATACACCAAAGTGTTGCTGAGATGTGAGCTCACTTTCTTTATTACAGCACCCTTAGAGGTCAAATGAGACCACTTTCCTTGCATGTCCTCACAATCAGCTAATATGTCCATGTATCAAGTTTGGACTTCATACAACGAAGCGTTGCTGAGATATGAGCCCACTTCTTGTATTACAGCGCCCCCTATAGAGGCCAAATGATGCCAATTTCCTACTGTGTCCTCACAATGAGGTACCAAGTCCCTGAACCAAGTTTGGACTTCATACATCAAAGCGTTGCTAAGATAGGAGCTCACTTCCAGTATTGCAGCGCCCCCTATAGAGGCCAAATGATTCCAATTTCCTAGTGCGTCATCATGATCAGGTAACAGGTCCTTATACCAAGTTTGGACTTTTTACTCCGAAGCGTTGCTGAGATACAAGCTCACTTCCTGTATTACAGCGCCCCCTATAGAGGCCACATGATGCCAATTTCGTAGTGCGTCCTCACAATCAGATACCAAGTCCCTGTACCAAGTTTGGACTTCATACATTAAAGCATAGCCGAGATGTTAGCCTACTTCCTGTAAGGCTGCATTGTTGCCATGTGTGATTGGCTGTCACGGGCAAATAAACTTGAAATTAAAAAATCTGACAAGTATCGTTTGTGCGGCTCGGTCTGAAGATCATCTCCGCCAAGTTTTGTGAAAATCGGATGAAATTTGTAACCGCTGAAACTTTTTGTAGTGTTTGGACCAAATCCAATATGGCGGAGGTCCAATATGGTGGAAAGTGATGGGATAGGGGTCGATGAACTCGGGATGTTCCAAGGATTAATACGCTACCTCAATTGTGAAAATCAGACAAAAGAGTCAAGGATCACGTGCCTGAACGCATGTCCAGCATTGAACTGGTGGTGGCGCTAGAGTGTTCAATGTATATGCATAGAAATTGCTGTGAGTGATTGGGACAGTGTCCTGACTAATGTTATCGAGTTTTGTTATGTTAACTCAAAGCGTCACGGAGATGTTAGTCCACTTCCTGTTTGGCGGCTTCATCACCATATTTGATTGGCTGTCACGGGCAAACAAAAATCTAATTGAAAAATCTGACAAGTATCGTTTGTGCGGCTCGGGCAGAAGATCATCTCCGCCAAGTTCTGTGAAAATCGGATGAAATTTGTAACCTCTGAAACTTTTCGTAGAGTTTGGACTAAATCCAATATGGCGGAGGTCCAATATGGCGGAAAGTGACGTAATAGGAGTCATTGAACTTAGGTCAGTCCAGGGATTCCAACAGTGCCTGATTTGTGAAAATCGGATGCACCGTTCAATGGTCACATGCGTTAATGCAATCCAGTTTTGACCCGTTGGTGGCGCTAGAGTGTTGGGCATAGATTTCTGTAAATTGGTGAGAGTGATCATGGGACAGTGCTGAATCAGTGTACCAAATTTCATAACTTTAGACCCAGCGATTCAATTTTCGGCCAGATTTTGACCTGTTGGTGGCACTAGATGGCTGGGTTTAGAGGTCTGTAAATAAGTGTGAGTGGTCAGTGGAGTGTCCCAAAACTTTCTGCCAAAAAATCTGAACTTTTTAGCCAGACATTCTATGGGCTGCCATAGACTCCAATGTCAGATAAATAATAAATATAGCTGCAAGCAGCAATGCGGGGGCCTAGCAGTGCGCTATAGCAGGAATGGCGTTGCCATGGCATGAGCAAGCACTCACAGCAAGAGGCCAAATAGATAGATAGATAGATAGATAGATAGATAGATACTTTATTGATCCCCAGGGGAAATTCAAGACCAAAAATTACACCAATGTCCTTGTGCATTCTCACAATCAGCTACCATGTCCCTCTACCAAGTTTGGACTTCATACACCAAAGTGTTGCTGAGATGTGAGCTCACTTTCTTTATTACAGCACCCCTAGAGGCCAAATGAGACCACTTTCCTTGCATGTCCTCACAATCATCTAATATGTCCAATATGGCGGAAAGTGATAGGATAGGGGTCGATGAACTCTGTATGGTCCAAGGATTCAGACACTACCTCAATTGTGAAAATCAGACAAAAGAGTCAAGGATCACGCGCATGAACGCATATCCAGCATTGAACTGGTGGTGGCGCTAGAGTGTTCAATGTATATGCATAAAAATTGCTGTGAGTGATTGGGACAGTGTCCTGACTAATGGTATCGAGTTTTGTTATGTTAACTCAAAGCGTCACAGAGATGTTAGTCCACTTCCTGTTTGGCGGGATCATCACCATATTTGATTGGCTGTCACGGGCAAACAAAAATGAAATTGAAAAATCTGACAAGTATCGTTTGTGCGGCTCGGGCAGAAGATCATCTCCGCCAAGTTCCGTGAAAATCGGATGAAATTTGTGAACGCTGAAACTTTTCGTAGAGTTTGGACTAAATCCAATATGGCGGAAAGTGACGTAATAGGAGTCATTGAACTCAGGTCGGTCTAGGGACTCCAACAGTGCCTGATTTGTGAAAATCGGATGCACCGTTCAATGGTCACATGCGTGAATGCAACCCAGTTTTGACCCATTGGTGGTGCTAGAGTGTTGGGCATAGAGTTCTGTAAATTGGTGAGAGTGATCATGGGACGGTCCTGAATCAGTGCGCCGAATTTCATAACTTTCGACCCAGCGGTTCAATTTTCGACCAAATTTTGACCCGTTGGTGGCGCTAGACGGCTGGGTTTAGAGATCCGTAAATTAGCGGGAGTGGTCAGTGAAGTGTCCCGAAACTTTCTGCCAAATTTCAGCACTTTTTAGCCAGGCGTTCTATGGGCTGCCATAGACTCCAATGGCGGAAGTATAATAATAGGAAAAGCTAGTAACTCAATGGGTGCCTTCGCAGCTTCGCTGCTAGGCCCCCAATAATAGGAAAAGCTAGTAACTCAATGGGTGCCTTCGCAGCTTCGCTGCTTGGCCCCCAATAACAATAATACATATACATACATATAAACATATAAAAAAAAGGGAGAGGTGAGGGAGTCAGGGAGTGTTAAAAGCTAGGGAGAAGAGGTAAGTCTTTAGGTTGGATTTAAAACTACTAATAGTGGGGCAGGATTTCACAACATCAGGAAGGCTATTCCAAAGCTGGGGAGTATAGACAGAGAAAGCGCTGTCACCTTTGGATTTAAGAGAGGCAGAAGGAACACAAAGAAGACACTGGGAAGATGATCGAAGAGGTCTAGGAGGACAGTAAGGAAATAAAAGATCACATAAATACTGAGGTGCTAAACCATGTAAAGCTTTGAAAACAAACAGAAGAATTTTAAAATTAATTCTTTGTTCCACAGGAAGCCAGTGCAGTTTAGCCAACACAGGTGAAATGTGGTCACGTTTCTTAGATCGGGTCAGTAATCTGGCTGCAGCATTTTGGACCAGCTGGAGTCTGTTTAGAGTAGATTTAGTTACACCTACATACAGTGAGTTGCAATAATCAAGCCTTGAGGAAATAAAGGCATGTATAAGGATTTCTAAATCACTGTAGGAGAAAGAAGACTTGAGCTTTGCTATTGTCCTAAGTTGGTAAAAACTTCCCTTGACAACGCTGTTGACTTGCTTATTAAAAGTCAGAGAAGAGTCTAGGAAAACACCTAGGTTCTTGACCACACTGTGATGGTTAAGAGACAGAGGGCCACGAGACTTGCTTACATTGTTGACAGAATTTGGTGGTCCAAAAATGATTACTTCTGTTTTGCTGTCATTTTAGCTGTAAAAAGTTGTTAGCCATCCAATTCTTAAGGTCATTAAGACAAAGAAAAAGGTTTGTCAATGAGCAGGAATTTTCAGGGGCCACCGGTATATAAAATTGGGTATCATGTGCGTAGCGGTGGTAACAAATATTGAATTGATTGAAAATGGAGCCCAGGGGAAGCATGTATAAAGAAAATAATAGAGGCCCTAAAATAGAACCCTGGGGGACACCACACTTAATGGGAGCAGATGACGATGAAGCATTGCCTAAATGCACTGAAAAATATTTATCAGTTAAGTAAGATCTGAACCAATTTAATACAGTGCCTTGCAGACCAACTTCAACATCCAGGCGTTTTAAAAGGATCTTGTGGTCAATGGTGTCAAAAGCAGCACTAAGATCTAACTGGACCAAGAGGGCACAAGAGCCAGAGTCAACAGAGAGCAATAGATCATTATGGACCTTAAGCAGACTCTGTACTATGAAGTGGTCTAAAACCAGATTGAAACTTGTCAAGGATATTAGAGGTGTTTAAATAGGTAGAGTGTTGTGACAGAACAACTTTTTCTAAGATCTTAGAGAGAAAGGGCAGTTTAGAAATGGGCCTATAATTTTTATAATAATAATAATAATAATAATAATAATTTTTCCCATTAGCCAGGGAGCTATTAATGATGCTCAAGATAAAAGGGCAAATAGCCGCAAAAGCTTCTTTGAAAAGGTGAGATGGAAGAATATCAGAGTGGCAAGAAGAGGGCTTCATATGAGAGACCACGTCTGACAACTGTGAGGAAGAGAATTGTTGGAGGCGGCAAACTACAGACTGATACAAAGCAGGATCAGAAATTGAAGGTGTGATATGAGACTTTATGTTGTCAATTTTGTCAATAAAGAAATTGAGAAACATCTCACAGGTTTCTGTTGTAGCAGGAAGAGAGGACATTGTAGTAGGAGGATTTATGATAGAATTAATTGTGTTAAACAACACTTTTGGTCTGTGAGCATTTTTGTGAATAAGCTCAGCATAGAAAGCTGCCTTTGCTGCTTTGACAGTGATTTGATAAGCCTTAAGAAAATCTCTAAATATACCATAGAAGACCTGTAGTTTATCTTTTTTCCATTTTCGCTCTGCTTTCCTACAAGCCTTTCTGAGCGAACAGGTAGTGGAATTTAGCCAAGGAGTAGTTGACCTATTGGATTTACACCGCTTTTGTTTTAAAGGAGCTACAGAATCAAGAGTGGCAAGGCAAGATGTATTAAAAAGAGTAAGTAGATCCTCAGTGTCGGTGCAGGTGGAAAGAGAATCTAAGACAGCAGGTGAAAGAGAGCATAAAAGTATTAGTGAACTGTGAATTTGTGAAGCCTAGTGACACAATATTGATTTGCATAATTTATTATCACATATGAACATCACATTAAATAACCTAGGACTTCAGAGACAGGGCAAACTTTACCACCATTCCCAAAATGTTATCCCAACCAATTAAATGAATTTGCGCTTATAACGAGGTGAAGCGCGTTCCCGAACAACTTATTTTCCTCTGAGGGAATGTCCAATCTTCATCAACGACATACCGTTGTACCTTACGTTGTCTCCGTCTGTAGACAACGTAAGGTACAACGTAAGGGACGTGGAATCTAATAGACCAATTCTAGCTGGTGCCGGAAACGAACACCCATTAAACGCCATTTTCGTAAAGATGGCTGCGGTCAATTTCATGCTATTTGGCTGAAGTAGCTAGCCTAGCATGGGCCATTGAAATGAATGGGGGCGGGACTTAGTCACTCTCTCCAGTTATATATAATACCTCCATGGCTAGTCTAGCAACTCTCCGTTGGCTTGTGAGCTCGAAAAATGTAGCCTGGCAGGCCATCCTATATCATTGAAATGTATAGTCTGGAATTGAACCATTTACCTCGCTTAATCCAAGGGGCGGGCAGAGAATTGTCTTTCAAACTGCCTAGGCATGCAATAGGCCAGCGCTACGACCATATCCGTATCCGGTCGGCAAAACGGCAAATACATCCTTCTTCGAAAGGAATTACTTAAGTGCATTGTGTTGCTCAACTTTCAAAGAAAAGCACAAGTCCAACACCAGCGCCCATTCAAACAACCGCTCTTCGTTAACCATAGCCACCTTCCTTGTTGTTCACCGTCACAGGACTGTCGTTATCCTGTTAAGCCCGCCTTAAGACTCTCTAACAAAATAGAGCGCTGTGATTGGATGAATTCCACGGCGTCAGCCAATAGAAATCCCTATGGTTTGATACTAGACGTACAGGCTGAGCAAATTAATTTGCCGCCGCTAGGGTGCGTCTAGATTTCTAGGCTACGAAAAATGTATCAGGCCAATCAAATCGTGTATAGTGTCGTTAGGCGGGCTTAACATAATGATTGATGGCACCGTTGCACCGGTTTGGCTTGAATTCCCTGCTACTTGAAAACAAAGAAGATGGATGTTACTGTTGGCCAACAGTGTGACACACACGGGTTAAGCTTTTTTTAAGTTGGTATAAGTTAGAACTAGCCAACTAGCTCCGCTGGTGGGAAAACGCATGGGACTCCTAGCGCTGTCCACTTCGCCCGGCTTACCACCAAACAAACCCCGGGCGTCCAATGCTGATAGGGGGGCATTCTCCAGCAACCGTTTAGGTCGTGGGGCTACAAAGCAACATGAAGGGTGCTGGGAATGTGGGTGCAATCGGCATCTGCGCCGTGATTGCCTGTATGCCCAGGAAAACTGAAGGGGACGGGTATAGCGGCCCAAGTGCCCGCCCCTTTTCTTGTTACTCAAACAGTGGCCTGTAATAAGACAAAGGGAAGCCATGTTGTCGCCAAGGTGGCAGGCGTGGAGTCCCTGGTGTTGGTGGACAGTGGGGCTGATCGGTCCATAATTCCCAAAACACTGTGGCTGAATTTCACTAAAGGGGGTTGTGGGTTGGAAGAGTATCGGGGTAATGTGTCCGCTGCTAATGGGGGCGGGATGCATATATTGGGGTTGTGGCAGACTACTTCCCAATTTGATTCCCTGGCCTTAGTTGCTGATTTTCTGGTGGCTGATATCCCCTCCTGTGATGTTTTGTTAGGTTTTGATTTTCTGTCTAAATATGGGGCCACGATCGACTACAAAGACCGGGTGTTTCGTCTGATGGGGAAGATTTTACCGCTGCTGGTCCCTGATGACCACGTACGGTGGTCATAAAAGCGGACACTGCTGTTCCACCCAGAAGTGAAGCTGTGCTTCCTGGCATGGTTCTGAGTTCGATCAGCAGTGGTATGCAAGGTATGTTAGAGCCATCTGCCTCCTTGTCTGATCACTGTGACGTGTTGGTGGCCCGGGTTGTTTGTAAAGTAGAAAATTACATTGTTCCAGTCCGCGTCATCAATGTCACGAAAAGGGGTATGAGGGTTGGCACCTTACACACAGATATTGAGGTTGGGGGAGGTGTCGATGTCAATGCTAACAATGAGTTGCCTCTGTGCCTACCTGGTCTGTAGAGACTTTGGTTAAACAGCTGGGGTTAAATCAAAAGGAGTTTGGCGTCTCAGAACAACAAGCTGTTTGCCAACTGCTGTCCAAGCATTTGTCTGTTTTTAGTACAGGTGATACAGATCTGGGAAGGACCCCTCTTACAAAGCACACCATTGATACTGGAGATGCTAAGCCTGTTAAATTACACCCACGCCGTGTCCCACTCCACTTGCAGGGCAGATGCAGGCGAGTGGTATTATACAGCCCTCTTGTAGTCCATGGGGCGCTCCGGTGGTTCTTGTTAGGAAGCGGGATAGGGGGCTTCGCTTCTGTGTTGACTACCGGAGGCTTAATGACCTGACAAAGAAAGATGCGTATCCCCTACCTAGGATTGATGACGCCCTTGACAGTTTACCCCAAAGATAAACCAAACACGTGGTCCACTGTAAATCTGCTAGAACTACATCCATTAGCCTTTGGAACGTGCTGGGGGCATTACACAATCCAAAACTTAGTACATTAAACTCAAATAAGCCCTGGCGGGTGATGAAAGCGGTCTTTGGTTTATCTCGATGACATCATAGTTTTTGGCCGTACATTCTCTGAGCATTTGGCACGTCTTGATGAAGTGTTGTTTAAGTTGCAACAAGCCAATCTTAAGGTTAAGCCCTCAAAATGCAATTTGTTTTCTAAACAGGTGCAATATCTGGGGCACATAATTTCTGCTGAGGGGGTAAGGGCCGATCCAGCCAAAGTACAGGCTGTTGAAGATTGGCCTGTTCCTAAGAACCAGACAGAGGTTCGGAGTTTTGTTGGCTTGGCATCTTATTATGGACGTTTTATAAAAGGATTTGCTTAGATTGCTCGTCCCCTACATCAGCTGACCGAAAAGGGCAGGCGGTTTAAATGGTCGGAGGCATGTCGTGATGCTTTTGAACATCTTAAGGCGAAACTAACATCTTCCCCTGTATTGGCTTATCCTGACCCCTCGCGACCCTTTATACTGGATACTGATGCCAGTGATGCTGGCATTGGGGCTGTCTTATCACAGGAGTATGATGGCACTGAGCATGTTGTAGCCTATGCTAGCCGAGCGTTAACAAAACAGGAGAGGAAGTATGCCGCTACTAAAAAGGAGCTACTGAGTATGGTGACGTTCACAAAATATTTTAAACATTATTTGCTTGGGAAGGAGTTTATTTTGCGTACGGACCACAATTCTCTTAGGTGGCTCCATAATTTCCAGGGTCTGGAAGGGCAGCTAGCTAGGTGGGTGGAACAGCTGGCAAATTTCCAATATAAAATTGTCCATAGGCCTGGGAAATTGCATGCTAACGCAGACGCCCTCTCTAGGCTACCTGCGTTTGGGGGCGTGGCCTTGATACCCCCGGACTGGTTACCACTATTGCTAAGGTGTTGGTGCAGGGGTGGGTTTGTAGGTTTGGGGCACCTTGTACTGTTCATTCGGACCAGGGAAGGGCGTTTGAGTCTAATCTGTTCAGGGAGTTATGTCGACTCTTGAACATTCATAAGACAAGAACTACTCCATATCATCCCCAATCAGACGGCCTCATTGAAAGGTTTAATCGGACACTGCTAACAATGTTGTCTTTGTTTGTAGAAGACAATCAGTCTAATTGGGATGAGCTCCTTCCCTATGTGATGATGGCGTATCGCAGTAGTGTGCATGCAACTACGGGTTTTATCCCACACAAGGTGCTGTTTGGGCGAGAGATGGTTCTTCCCGTGGATATCATGTTAGATGTGCGTGTGGGAGAATCATTTTCCTCAGCCAGTGAATATGTGACTCGGTTAGCTGAGACCTTATCATCAGTGGCGGACGCTGTGAAGCGGCATCAAGCTAAAGCTTCGTGTCAACAAAAAGCCAATTTTGATCTGAAAGCCAATTTCCAGTATTATTCGGGTGGGGAGCTAGTATGGGTGTTAGATAAAGCACGGAGTAAGGGAGTGTGGCCAAAATTGCAAAGGCGCTTTAAAGGGCCTTTTAAAATTCTTGAGAGGGTCACTGAGGTCTTGTACCAGGTCTCACCAATTGGGGGTGGGGGGTCAGAAAAGGTGATACATTTCAATCGTCTCAAACCCTATCTGTCTCCCTATCCAGAGCCAGTGTTGACCCCAGGTGACTCGGGCTGCCCAATTCCATCGGGCCAGAGCTATAGCGGTGACAGAGTTGCTCAGGAGATGGCGGTCCCCGGCCAGCAGATGCCTCCAGTTGCTCAGCCTCGGGAGTGGCTGCAACATCCACAAGGAGTGAGCAACAAGCTGTGGAGGCAGTGCCAGTGCAGAGCCTAGGGGGAGGTGAGGTGGTATCCAACTCACCGAACTACACGACTGGTACAGATGCTGGTGTTGGCCTCCAGCAATTGCAGGTTCGACATCAATCCCACCCAGCAACGGGCCATGGGCAGAGGGACTCCGTTCAACAGGGGCGCACCCAGCGAGAAAGGAGGGCGCCTGTGTGGTCAACGGACTATGACTTCAATAACTGACTCGGGGGCGAGTCTCTTCCTTCAGGGGGGGGAAGAGTGTGGTGAAACTGACCCGAGGGGATTATTGGATTATTGAATGATTGACTGCTGTGGAATGATTGACTGTTTGATTGACATCTGCTGGATGTAATTGCGCTCACCTGAGAGCGAGGGGACAAGAAGGGTGGAAGACGTGCGGGCAAGAAAAAAGCGGGGAGACTGTTTGTGACTGGCACTCGGGGTGGGTGCTTGTGACCGGATTGCCCGATCTGCAAGTATAGCCATTAGAACTAAGCAAATATTTTCCCTCTCCTCTATTGGTTTTGACCAGCCGGTCCTATGTGGTGTGCTGTGTGTCATGTTTTGCGTACTGAGTGTGGAGATGTTTAGCATGTAGTGGGGAATGCTCCTGTTCATTTGGTGTCGTGCAGTAACTTTTTTGCAGTGTTGTGGGTTGGGGGGTGGACATGGTGTTTGCTGAGTGAGGGTGGTTCTATTTCATTTCAACTGACCGCCAGAGGCGGTGCTTTCAGCACCTGGATGTCCATCACATACGCACATAGGTCGAGTGTTTGTTTTACCAACAAAGTCACCTATGACCGGGGTGACGTATGACGCGGCGTCATGCACTTAAGGTGCTTTCACCCCGGAAGTGACCTCTTGTCATCTTCTCGTATGGACGTAGGTGTTTCGAGTCAATCGCTAGGAGTCTTGTAACCCTTACGGGTTGGAGCTGCGTTTTCACTCTCTTAAGACTGCAATTGCTGTACATTTCATCAAGGTAAGTGCTTGGGTTTATAATTGGTTGTCGCGTCCACGAGTGGTTTCGCTCTAGGTTGACGTCGAAGGAAATTTGCCCTCTCGTTAACTGTTAGCTGGCTTAGCCTAGGATATCGGTGGCCTCGCCGGCATTCCTAGGAGCCTCCGACCAGATTTTCGCAGACTACTAGCCTACGAAAATCTAGACTACTATCTGAACTTGTGTTGAACTCGAGACAGGGTTCAGTTATTTCATTTGGCTAACGTTAGCCCAGCATTATTGCTGATCTTCTGTGCTTTGAATGACACTAGGTGTCATACCTTAGCGATTGTGGATAGCGGTAACTCGCTTATTCTTCAAGTCAGCTTTGGGTTCCTTAATAGACAGCGTTTGTTGGCTGTTTGATTAAAATTTCAGTTTGTGTTTTGTCTGTCTGTAGTCTTGTACTGTAGTCATTCGTGCTGCAACGAGTGCATTTCGCTCTATGCGCAGCTGGACTGGGCTGAGTGCCCGTTGTCAATAACGTTGACCTTGTTTATTTACATAATTACGGCATGTTTATAGTGTGCGCCGAGTGCTCGGCCTCCCTGGAGCCTGATGACGGTCACGACCGCTGCCCCTGTTGCCTTGGTGTAGACCACCTTAGACAAGGGCTGACGGAGAGGGCTTGTGTAGACTGTTGTTGTTTGAGTTTAGCTGCCCGCGCCGCCAGACTGGCCGAACTAGAGGGAGCTGCAGGATCTCCATTGGCCTGTGCACAGGCGGATCCTGGCCTGTCCCCTAGATTACAGAGACGCAGACAAGCAAGCGTGCTAGACCTACAGACGGGGAGTGCTCCTAAGCGCACTAAGTCAGACCCCTTGGCCCAGAAAGTGGATTTTTTGGCGTCGGAATTCGCTCAGATCAAGGCACTACTGGAGGGTTTGCAGCGTCCTGATGTACAGCCAGCTAGCGGTTCCGCTACAAGTGCTTCAACACACAACCCACCGCCCCCTGTACTGTACTCAGCAGTAAGTGTCTCTGAGGATGATGTGCTTTCCATCAGAGCCTCGGAGAGTCTAAGGACGGTGGATGAGTGGGCTGGGGACGTGGCAGAGCTGGTATCTTACGGCTCTGACTCCAACTCCCTAGAGGATTGTGGTTCTCTGGGTAGCACGGGTGCTGGTCCGGCTCTGGGGCTAAGGCCAGCAATACAGTTAGCACTAGCACGTCTAGGGGTGGATGCACCACCCGCGGAGGCAGATGCGCAGAGTGCTTTTTTCAGGCAGACCCCGACTGCAACTACATTGTGTGTCCCGCCTTCAGCCCCCTTTATGGAAGAGCTACAGCGATGTTGGGCAGACCCAAGGCGTTTTTCCCATCTCCCTAGTGATTGTAGGGAACTAGCTAATATGCAGGGCGCATCCAGCTGTGGCCTCGACAAGATGCCTAGTATAGAACCCGCATTGGCGGGCTTGATCCTCTCGCCTGATGAGGCGTTGAGACCAGACGTGCGCTGCCCATGGCCACAATGTCGCCTGACGGACGACCTGCTCGGGAAGAGTTATGACGCGGCGGCACGGATGGCACGTATAGTAAATTCTATGTCCAACGCCGACCGCCAAGGTTCACAGGGGTCAAGATGACAACGGTAAGGGACGAGGCCAAGGCACTGAACAGTGGCTTCTACTCCACGTATTTCATAATCCCAGAAAAAGGGGGTGGACTTCGCCCCATATTGGATCTCAGGTCGTTAAACAAATACCTCAAGACCTTAAAATTTAATATGTTGCGCACAGCAGACGTCCTCCAGACCATCGGGAAAGACGTCTGGTTCACGAAAATCGATCTCAAGGATGCCTATTTTCACATACCAATTGCACCACATCACCAGCAGTTCCTGCGCTTTGCGTTCGAGGGAAGGGCCTACCAGTTCAGGGTCCTCCCCTTTGGAATATCACTGGCCCCTCGGATTTTCACAAGATTCGCGGCAGCAGCACTGGCACCACTACAGAAGACTCTCGTACCTGGACGATTGGTTGGTAGTGTCTCAGACGGAGTCAGATTCACTCAGGGACCTAGCTCGGTTGATATCTCACTCAGGCAGGTTAGGACTCAAGATAAATCTCGAGAAGAGTACGTTGACACCCAGTCAGCGTATAGTGTTCATTGGTATCCAGTTGGATTCTCGCAGGAGACGGGCAACCCCATCTCCCCAGCGGGTGAACGACATCCTCAGTCGGGCAGGACAGTTCAGGAGAGGCCAAGTGTGAACCTTCAGTTCCTTCCAGGTACTACTGAGCACACTCACGGCAGCTGCTGCCGTTGTCCCCCTAGACCTCCTCTTGTTGAGACCACTCCAGATGTGGATCAACAGACTGGGGTTGGATCCAAGAGCCGACAGGCACAAGCTGGTGAGAGTCACTGCCAGGTGTATTCAGTGCATGCGACCGTGGAAGAGCCGGGCATACTTGACTTAGGGGGTTCCCCTTGGTGCGATACCCTCCCGCAGGGAGGTCCGACACATAAATGTGTTGTGCAGGGCCGACACATAAATGTGTTGGAGCTTCAGGCAGTTCTCCTTGCCCTCAGGCACTTCTTTCCTGTGCTGTCGGGGAGGCATGTGCTTGTGAGGACCGACAACACAGCAGTGGTTTAACTCATAAACCATCAGGGGAGTACAAGGTCTCAGTCATCCCTGAGACTAGTTTGCCAGTTGCTGTCCTGGGCCTACCCCCACTTGCTGAGCCTGAGGGCAATGCATATAGCGGGCATTCGGAACACGGCAGCAGACTTCTTGTCCCGACAGAGCCCTCATCCTGGGGAGTGGAGTCTGCACCCGGAGGTGGTGCAGGCCATCTGGCAGCGGTACGGCAGAGCAGAGGTGGATCTTTTCGCCTCCCAAGGCTCTACACACTGCCCCCTATGGTTTTCCCTGGAAGAGGCAACGAGCCCCTTAGGCCGGGATGCGCTGGCACACGAGTGGCCCCAGCAGCTTTTGTACGCATTTCCCCCACTTCCACTGATTCGTGCCATTCTCCACAGGATCTCCCTGGAGGGCCACACGGTGCTGCTGATAGCCCCCAGATGGCCCGGGAGGCTGTGGTTCCCAGTGTTTCACGGGCTGTTGGTCAGACGCCCTTGGTGCCTCCCCATTCGTGCGGACCTCCTCTCACAACTGGGGGGACGGATCTGGCACCCGAATCTGAGGGGCCTGAGCCTCTGCTAGGTGCTTGCGACCCAGCAGTTGTTTATACCATCAACAACTCGCGGGCGGCTTCCACTAATGCGCTCTACGCGAACAGGTGGAAGCTCTTCGTGGAATGGTGCCGGGCCCGCGGGGAGGAGCCAACCAGTTGTCCAGTACCAACAATTCTCGGATTCTTGCAGTCTCGTTTCGACGGGGGCCTGGCTGCAGCCACCATCCGGGTTTATGCCGCGGCAATATCTGCCAGCCACAACAAGGTGGATGGCGTCACCGTGGGCTCCCACACACTGGTGACGCATTTCCTGAGGGGGACACAGCGACTCAGGCCGCCACAGCGGAGCCAGACGCCTTCCTGGGACCTACCATTGGTGTTGGAGGCACTGTGCCGGCACCCATTTGAACCTCTTGAGAACACAGAGGATAAATGGGTATCGTTGAAGACTGCCTTTCTGTTGGCCATGACATCAGCAAAGAGGGTGGGGGAGTTACACGCTCTATCAATCAGCCGTGAGTGCCTCCAATGGGCCCCGGGAGAAACGGGGGTCACATTGTGGCCTAACCCCTCCTTTTTACCGAAGACTTTCTCCTCTTCGTTTGTAAATCAACCCCTCCATTTAGCCGCGTTTGATCCTCCAACTGGGGAGGATGGACAGCAGGGACACACAGCCTTGCTGTGCCCAGTCCGGGCTCTAAGGGCATATATTCAGTCAACCACTGGATTCCGGCGGTCGGAATCACTTTTTGTCTGCCATTCAGGGCCAAGACGGGGCCAGGCATTGTCAAAACAACGACTGTCCGGGTAGATTGGCAAGGCTATCTACAAGGCCTATGACCGCAGGGGCCTACCAATCCCAGCGTCCACGGCCACTCAACCCGGAGTGTGGCGACATCATGGGCGGCCCTAAGGGGGGTGCCACTGTCCGACATTTGTGCGGCGGCATCATGGGCATCATCTTGCACATTCGCAAGATTCTACAGAGTTAACGTGGCTGCAAGTAACCCGCTAGTCACCGCTACTCTCTTAAGCCATTAGGTGGTCGAAAAGGTAAGTTCTCCTCCTCGTGACCTTGTTGGTATGTGTCATCCAGGTGCTGAAAGCACCGCCTCTGGCGGTCAGTAGAAATGAAATAGAACGATGGTTACGTATGTAACTGCGGTTCTATGAATTTCGGATGACCGCCAGAGCTTGGCAGTCACTCGGAGGGGGGACGAGAAGATTGCCAAGAGGTCACTTCCGGGGTGAAAGCACCTTAAGTGCATGACGCCGCGTCATACGTCACCCCGGTCACAGGTGACTTTGTTGTTAAAACAAACACTCGACCTACGTGCGTATGTGATGGACATCCAGGTGCTGAAAGCACCGCCTCTGGCGGTCATCCGAAATTCATAGAACCGCGGTTACATACGTAACCATCGTTATATTTATTGGGGAGGTATCAGTCCGGGTAGGCCTATACAGTTTTAATTAATTGTACTCTTTAATAAATATTCTCTTTGATACTGTACATGTACATCCTGCATCCCTGTGCCTCTCCCTTTACATTACACCGGACCATACCGGATGAACAAAGGTGGTGGCAGCGCCTAAAATATACCTAGAGCAAATAATTATTACAATAGCTTACTTACCAGTTCTGATGGCTGGACCAACAGAGCAGGAGTTAAATGCGACAGGGCCAGTGTACAAGGCGATAAAGAAGGTGGCGGGGAGGCCAGTGGTGATGGAGGAGGAGACCGGGCCAGTGGTGATGCAGGAGGTGGGGTCAATGTCCTAAAGCTTGGATGGAGGATGTAGCTGGGTCCTGACACATGACAGCAAGATGTCTGTTGGTGGGGGCCACACTAATGGAAGTCTGATTCACACACACAAAGAAAGTGAGTGACTGTATGTCTGTGTGGGCAAGTGTGAAAATAATACAATAAAATTGTTTGATAAAAGAATTGGCAGGACTTGACTCACCAGTTCATCAAGCACACTAACAGTAAATATCTGACAGTCTGGCAAATTGTGAGAAAATGTGAGAAGGCGAGACAGAACAAAAAGAAGCTGTCTAATGTTAATGTTGGCTAGTTCTAACCATCCAGACTGGTTCTAACGTTAGCAAGCTAATGTCAACAACATAATTTACCTTACGTTAACAGTTATACTACCACTAATGCTAGTTAATGACACTCACAAATGCTGCAGCATACCACAACTGTCCCATAGTTAGAGAAATGTCCCATAGTTAGAGAAATGTAACTAATTACTAAACTAAATAAACTTAATAATTCATTATTAATAGAAAAAATGTCCTAGCCTACCTGGGATCCGTGATTCGTAGAGATGACAGACTGCGCTGGATGACATGAGTGGCCAGTAATGGAAGAGCCAGTGCGGCGTTTGATTGGCAGGAAATGGAGCAGCGAATATTCCATTGGTAAGAAATGAGCAAGGGGGCAGGCGAATTCCTGGAAGTAGAAGAATCAATGGAGGCTGGAGGGACCACTTCTCTGCTAACCCCATAGAAGCCCATTCATTTTAGGATTTTTTTGAAATGCCATAACTTCATATAGCATATATCCCGTGCCGACATTGTAGCTTCTGTATTATCTACATAAACAATAGAAGGCAAAACAGGCTCAGCTACCTCGTATGTAACGTTGAGGTTCCCGTAAGAAGTATAGTTAGCGAGTCCGGTTGTAGGGAAGCTAACGCACCGTAGGGAGATAACTGTATTGTTTGGATAAGAAGCTCAGTCCAGCCAACACGGAAACTCATGAACTTATGCTATGTAGCCTACAATACCATACCAACTTATGTTAAGGTAAAGCACTGGATAGAGGCAAGTAAACCTAATGAAAAACAGCACTAACGATAATCATTTCAGAGGTTTTCGTTTTCAGAGTGTTAAGAACATTAGCTTCTAGTGCTAGGTAGCAGTAACCTGACCCTAGCCAGATGAATGTCGTTCCGCTTAGCTCCGCCTAGCTTCACTCATATCCATCTGGGACCTCTTCCATTGAGAGTGATTTCTCCAACCAACTTTATGGTTTAGCCAAGCAGGACGCAAGACGGGAGTTTCATAGATGTGACATAACGTAGAAGCAACTGTGAGTCTGCTATTAGCGTCACGGGTTGGCTTCGATGTGAGTGGTTGAAGTAGCACGTCAATAGATGACGGACAAGTGGCTTATTCAATCATATGCAAGCATTTTTTGATTAGGCCCAGCCTTCTGAAGCAACACTTCAATGGATCGGTTCCAGATGGATGAGTGGAGCTAGGCGGAGCGAAATTCATCTGGCTATTGCCAGGTTAAGGTAGCAGTGCTAGGCTATAACTTTTTTGTTTGTTTTACCATGACTGTTTTTATAGATGATCATGTGTGATAGTTTCAACATTAACACGACTTGGTATCACTTGTGAGGATGATATTAATAATAATACTTAAATAAATGTTTAACTTTGATGACTTTGAAGGCAAAGGAAGTGTGAGAAGAATTTCTGTGTAGCCTATCTATCATATGATTTAGTTCGATGGCCAGTGGTGGAGGAAGTACTGAAACTCAGTACTTAAGTAAAAGTACAAATACACAGAGAAATATTTACTTTAGTAAAAGTAAAAGTACCACAATGACAACCCTACTTAAGTAAAAGTAAAAAGTACCTGCTTTTAAATGTACTTTAAGTATTAAAAGTAAAAGTATTTGCATAATGATTTATTCTCTTAATATATATATTCTAAAAGGAAAAATCAGTATGGGCTGTGGCATTTTAATTAAGCTAGTTTTAGGTTATACTCGACTAGATAGTTTTAAGTTAATGCAATTGTGCTTACCATCTGTGGCCCAGTTTACATTCTGACCTACAATTCTAGAGACTGTAATTCTGGTTATCTACTAGTGTGATCTGCTGAGTAATATCATTCAGCAAAACACGAGAGCCTGAAGTTTAACGGGGTAGACAAGGGAAACGTCGGGTGGATCGTAATGCCAATTATGCCGATTGAACAGAAAAGTTGCTGAGAAAGGTGTCTTTATGATTAAGTTCAGTTTCACTTGCGCAGACGCATAGACATTGAATGAGCGCTCACGTTACTACCCCCCAATTGTAGGCTATGCATCTTTATTTAATCACACACAATTAAGGAATATTTCCTAATCTGGAAAATGTTACGTTTTTTCCGGCCACCGGTTCATTAATAGTCTACCATTCATTTGTGCCGCAAATGATCAGACGTGTGACAGAAGCATGGGCATAGCCTGTAACTTCGCTGATCCGCGGATAGCAATCTCATCGGAGAGGAGGCCCTAACGCTGCAGATAACAGACAGAGAAAGGCACAGAACACAGTTGCATGTACAGTGTAGCCATGGGTCTGGTGAATATAGCCTACCGAATGCAGATGGCTACAAGCTCACGCTTTGCCTGGTCTAGACTAGAAGCTTATGTTTCTAAGAATGTACGTAGCGCTCCAGAATCTTTGGTAGCAACCCCCCGGTAAAACAAACGTGTTTGTCAGAGACTGTTTTGTGTTTGTCAAAAAACTGATCATAAAATGTATCGTAAAAAGGAATGATGGTGTTGTAGAAATGTAGCGGAGTAAAAGTACAGATAATTGCTGTAAAATGTAACGAAGTAAAAGTCAAAAGTATGCACTATAAATTTTACTTAAGTAAAGTACAAATACGTGGAAAATTTACTTAAGTACAGTAACGAAGTATTTGTACTTCGTTACATTCCACCACTGTCGATGGCTAACGTCACGAAGTTAAGTGCGAGTCTGCGCAGTACTGGCCCCATTGGCCCCGCAAAGCTGGACGCGTGTGCATCAGGCAGCGCCTGAGCACTGCGAACAGTGAGTGCCCAGACCCTACATTTTAATGTGGGTCTGGCTCGTCAGGCTATTAGTCCAGACTACTGAAGATTGAAAACTATCATGGTTCAAACTTACAAAGTACTATGTAAGTACCAGGGGTGGGTAGTAACACGCTACAAGTAACACACATGAGTAAAAATGTATTTTTTTCGTGGAACGCATACAAAAATGTGATATATGGCAATATATGAACATATACTGTATGTCAAATAACAGGGACTTATAATTTTACTTATATGGACATATATGCGATTCAAATATTTATGTCAAACATATATTCAAAGCTATATGTCCATATATGTGTAATAGGTTGAAATGGAGTGCCTGTGCCTTTAAGCCAACCCACCACATTGGTGCCACACCGGATGCCGGATGGGTAGTAATTATCAAAGAGGCTGATGCTTGCTTTATAAGTGTGGTGTCAGACATGGCCTGGGAAGCGGCAGGACTAGGTTGGGATTGTTTGTCTGTCTCTAGTTTTGTGCCCTCGTTTGCTCCTTCTCATTCTGTGCTCCTGTGGTTAGCAGCTCAGCAACAGAGGCACCAAGGGCTCGTAGTTTCTCACTCCCATCTGGTGGTGAAGGGTCATTTGGGCTTTTAGGGGCGTCTTGTGCGGTAACTAGTGACATTAGGAGTGGGAGGTCACCAAGGTCCGAGTTAGAGGAGCTGAAGGATATGTTGAAACAACAACAGGGTCAAATAAACCAGCTTACACGTAGTATGGCGGCATTACAGGAGCCTCTCAGGCATAACCGTTACCCCCGTGATGGAGCTGTCGTTTGCAGACGATGTCAACAACCAGGTCATTATGCAAGGGAGTGTGACGGCGAGAGGGTTATTGGTCAGCTACAAGCTGCCCCAAACATTGCTCCACCGCCGTCTGACGTTAGGCCCTTCCGTTCATCTAGGCCGTCGGAAAACTAGCACCCGCCGGGCTGAGGAGCCACAGTCCGGGTGGGGTTTTGTCAGGCTCAGGTATGCCGTTGGGGTCTTCTGGGGCAATAGGGGGGTTAATGTCTACTTGTCCACATCTTCTTGTTGTGATGGGTGGGATCGAAGTTTCATGTTTAGTGGACACCGGGTCGATGGTGTCCACCATGGCCCAAAGTTTCTTTTCTAAAAACTTTAAACCATGGGGCCAGGAAGGTCTCCATTCATGTCAGTGGTTGCAGCTGCGTGCAGCAAACGGACTGGACATTCCTTACCTAGGTTACTTAGAACTTGATGTGGAGCTCTGTGGTAAGACGGTACGTAACTGTGGTGTTTTGGTCGTTAAAGACCCACCTGGCGGCATGTCTTCCAAGGTCCCTGGTGTCCTGGGTATGAATGTAATTAGTAAATGTTACCAGGACTTATTTGGCCAACATGGTTCCTCACTGTTTGATCTGCCTTCTGTTTCCAGAGCACCGAGTCCAGTTGTGCAAGCTTTGCAACAATGCCATCAGGCCATTATCCAGCCCACCTCTGAAGGAGTTGGCAAAGTAAGTGTTCGTGGTCGGGGTCCTTGTCGGGTTCCAGGAGGCACTATTAAAGTGGTGGCGGCTACCTGTTCTGAGAAGTATTCTGGTCTCGATGTTATGTTTGAACCAGTAGATTCTGGATTGCCTGGGGGGCTGCTAGCCTCTCCAGCAGTTGTACCAGTGACCCAGGGTACTGTGTACATACCGGTGGTTAACGTTGGCACAACTGATGTGATCCTTTATCCGCGTACTAGATTGGGTCAGGTGAGTAACGCGTCCATTATTAGTCTACTCAAAGGAGTTGTAGAAGTTCGATCCATCACAGCTACGTCCGCTAGCCCATTGCCTGTACCAACGGCTATTGAGCACCAGATCAGTGATGTAGATCTTTCCCCACTTGCTCCCCCAGAGCAGGATCAGGTCCGCTCACTATTACTCAGGTATTCGTCGGTCTTCTCTGCCCACGAGGGAGATTTGGGTTGTACCACGTTGATTTCTCATGATATTCCTCTTCTGGATCAGGTCCCTGTCAAACAGCGATATAGGCGCATACCGCCCTCAGACTATGAGGCTGTTAAAGCCCATATAAACCAGCTTCTCCAGACACAGGTAATCAGGGAAAGCTGTAGTCCCTACACCTCACCTATAGTCCTTGTGAAGAAAAAGGACGGTAGCCTTAGGATGTGCGTAGATTATCGGCAGCTGAACACCAAAACACGGAAGGATGCTTTCCCGTTACCTCGCATCGAGGAATCTCTAGACATGCTGTCTGGTGCCCGCTGGTTTTCCACGATGGACTTGGCTAGCGGGTACAATCAGGTCCCCATGACCGAGACAGACAAGGCCAAAACGGCATTCTGTACGCCATTTGGATTATTTGAATGGAACAGAATGCCATTTGGCCTTTGTAACGCCCCCAGTACATTTCAGAGACTCATGCAACAGATGTTTGGGGATCAGCAGTGCCATTCTGTCCTCTTGTACCTCGACGACATAGTCATATTTTCTTCTACGGTAACACAGCATCTGCAGAGACTGGAAATGGTCCTGATGCGTCTACACACTGAAGGCCTGAAGGCCAAATTAGAGAAATGTGCTTTCTTTAAGCCGGAGGTGCGATATTAAGGTCACATAATTTCTCTGCAAGGCGTGGCGACTGATCCAAGTAAAGTTGATGCTGTGGCAAGTTGGCGCCGGCCCACCAACATCTCTGAGCTTCGCTCTTTCCTCGGCTTTGCGAGCTACTACCGGCGCTTTGTAGATGGCTTCGCCAGATGGGCAGCTCCTCTGCATAGGCTGGTAGCTGAGCTGGGGGGTAGCAAGTCCAGGAAGGCATCTAGACAGGGCCTGCAGGAGGCTTGGTCAGAGGAATGTGAGGACAGCTTTGAAGGGCTAAAGCATAAATTGGTTTCTGCGCCCGTTCTTGCGTATGCAGATTTCTCCCGTCCTTTCATACTGGAAGTGGATGCAAGCCATAGTGGCTTGGGTGCAGTCCTTTCCCAGGAACAGGACGGGAAGGTACGACCTGTTGCTTATGCGAGCAGAGGACTAAGGCCCACTGAGCGCAATATGAGTAACTATAGCTCAATGAAACTCGAGTTTTTGGCGCTCAAGTGGGCCATTACTGAAAAATTTAGAGAATACCTGCTTGGAAATAAATGCCTTGTTTACACTGACAACAACCCACTTAGCCATCTGTCCTCTGCCAAGTTAGGCACCGTAGAACATCGGTGGGCGGCACAGTTAGCTTCATTTGATTTTGAATTGAAGTATCGCTCAGGGAAGTCTAACCGCAATGCTGATGCGCTGTCGCGGCAATACCTACCCGAACCGAGGGAGGTCCATGACATGGTCCATGGAACTCTGGTCCCCAGAGTTTTGCAGCAGGTAGCAGCTCCTGAAACAAGCATTCAAGCGACACAGCTAATGATTTCTGTCTTACCTTCTCACACTGCGACAGATTTGTGTGCCCCTACAGGCAGCTGACTCAATTATCCAGGAGGCCTTGGTGTTCTGGAAGGGTCAAAAACGTCCCACTCAGGCCAAAAGAGAACATCTCTCTCCTGCTGCCCTTACCTTGTTGCGTCAGTGGGACCGGTTAATAGAGACTGACGGGGTACTGTACCGCAGGGTCTTCCGCTCAGATGGAGGTGAGGAGTTCCGGCAGCTTGTTCTTCCCACTTCCCTACAGGCAGAAGTCTTGAACCAGCTTCACCAACAGCATGGCCACCAAGGTGTTAACCGAACCTTGGAGTTAGTGCGTCAGCGATGTTACTAGGTTCTAGGTGCCAGGTGGCGAAGGCTTCTCGGCCCCCCGCCACCAGTTTTATGGGCCACCTCCTAGCCTCGCGGCCAAATGAGATTGTGGCTGTAGACTTCACGACCCTTGAGCCAACCAGGAGTGGTGTAGAGAGTGTGTTGGTCGTGACGGATGTATTTAGCAAATACTCAATTGCTATACCTACCCGTGACCAGCGGGCCCCAACAGTGGCTCAGGTTCTGGTAACAGAGTGGTTCTATCGGTTTGGAATTCCCAATCGTGTTCACTCTGACCAAGGGCGGTGCTTCGAAAGTACCCTCATTCAACAGCTCTGTGGTATGTATGGCATTGAAAAGTCTCGCACCACACCCTACCATCCCGCTGGCAATGGTCAGTGCGAGCGGTTCAACCGCACACTGCACAATCTGTTACGGACCTTGCCAGCCTCCCGGAAGAGGGATTGGGCAGCTTGCTTACCCCAACTAGTGTTTTGCTATAACACCACCCCCCACCAGACTACTGGTGAGTCTCCCCATCTACTCATGTTTGGGCAAGAGCCCCAGTTGCCAGTAGACTTTCTTTTGGGCAGAGTTTGTGCACCTGTGGCAGGGAGAGTGTGTGACTGGATCCAGGAACACCAGGCCAGACTCCAGGTTGTTTTTGATGGGGCAAGGGAGCGTTTGTCAGCTGCTGCGGCATATCGTAAACAAAAGCATGATAATCGGGTTCGGGACATTAGCTGAGGGACAGCTAGTTTATGTGCGTGACCTAGGTGTGCAGGGCCGCCATAAAATTCATGATCTCTGGAGTTCAGTAGTTCACACTGTTGTGCATGCTCCACCAGATGGGGGTGCCGTTTACACCATTGCACCCAACGTGGATTTGAGTAAGGTAAAACGGGTAGCTTTCAACGAACTGCCAGTTACCCCTGTGTTTGAAGTATTGTCACCTAATCATGGGGAACTGTCGAGTGACGAAGAATTATGGGTTGGTGAGCCCACGCCGATACCTTCCCCAAGCCATCAAACTTCTACTAACATTGATGCACCTCTGCAGCATGTGCCGAGAGATTTACCAAACATTGATGGTCTAGACATGGCTCCCAGTGATGTGCCTTCTGACTCATTGGTTGTCCCCCAGACTGGGTGCTTACCTAGCACTGCTGACCAACCAGTGCGCCGCACTTCACGAACTGCTGCTGGCCAACACTCAAACCCTCACCGGCTACCGCGAGCAGTCCTTTAGAAGTGGTTTGGAATTGTAGTTTCCCTCAGTACTGGTATGTGACCTAAGCATTTCTTTTTTTTATTGCAGTTATTGACTTGGCTGGGGTTTTGGGCCTTCAAGCTCATTTCTTAGACGAAGCACGGTAGGGGTAGAGTACCTGGTTCTTATCGTCGGGCCAACGATAAAAAGAGTGGGGGTAAATTGTAATAGGTTGAAATGGAGTGCCTGTGCCTTTAAGCCAACCCACCACATCGGTGCCACACCGGATGCCGGATGGGTAGTAATTATCAAAGAGGCTGATGCTTGCTTTATAAGTGTGGTGTCAGACATGGCCTGGGAAGCGGCAGGACTAGGTTGGGATTGTTTGTCTGTCTCTAGTTTTGTGCCCTCGTTTGCTCCTTCTCATTCTGTGCTCCTGTGGTTAACAGCTCGTGGATATCCGTGGTCTTCTGCAGAAGGTATGTCCGGTTTCATTGAATGTGATTGGATTGTATTATGTGATCAGTCGTTAACTTTCCCTTCGTAATAGGGACCCATGGTTGGGAGTGGTGACTCAGTTAGCGATTCGTGAGCTAAGGAGTGTGTGGGTTTTGTTGTCTTCTGCTGGTACGTAACTGCCCTAATACCTAGCTCCCATTTCAATTGTAGGCAATTATGTTTATCTTTCCTGCATTGCTCGCCTCTGCCAGGTTTCATGGTCCGATTGGCCACCCAGTTCAATACGCGTCCACTATCGCAGGGAAATCGCATTTCATCAGCTGTTGTGGTACGTGGCTACTTTGATAAATATGTGTTAGTTTATAGTCTAGTTAGTAGCATTAACCTTTGTATCCATTTCCCACTCTCAGCAGGTTGTACGCTGGCTACATCCATTGGAGTGGATCTCTATTTCACCAGCTAATACTTGTGCTGCTGTTTTGTCTCTCTGATTTTGTTTTGTTTTATTTAGTATGCCGTCTGTCCGCGACGTGATGCCATTAGCAGTAGGCCTAATCTAGGCGAGCCTACTGTGCGTGCTGGCACAGGCTTCTTACAGTAACCCTCCGCTTGTGTGTGCATGTGCTGTGTATGTGTTATTTGTATGGTTTTATTTCTGTCTTTGTCTGTGGGAAAAGGTCAGCGCGTCATTGGCGTTGTGTTTAGTTTGTTTATTTCTTTGTTATCTTGTCCATTATATGTCTCACCAGTGGCAAGTGTTGTCTATTGCATGGGCATGTGTCTGTATTTGTCACAAAGTCTGCTGTGAGCGGTTAAGGCGCTTTTGTGGTGCCCCTGTTGGGTTTTGGTTCTGTTGCAGTTGTGCATGCTGTGTTTACTCTAACTGTAAGCTTACTTACACCTTTGTTTCACTGCCCCTCAGACGGTGAGAGTGTCTGTTGGCTCCTCATGGCTTAGACCGGTTTCTTGACCCATTGGTGTGATTGTGTCTTTCAATGTTTCTTTTTTTTGTTACCGAAGTTGGGGCTTTACTGCAGGGAGGCTTGTCACCTTGTGGTGGGTGTCCTATTTTTCATGTGTGTGTTTTACTGTGTGCATTCCCAGTGTAGCGTGCACCTGGGTGGTTGTGGTGTATCCAGAGTTCCACGTGTGGTCCTGTTGACCCCAGTCCAGATAGCCTGCCTCCCCTGGGTAAGCCCCACTCCATGTGTTTAAGTATTTGTTTTGTCCTGTCTATGGGAGTATCCCTAATGTGAATTGTTCTGTCTTGTCCAAAATAAAATGACCGTATGCCATTCTCTTCAGGTTGATGTGTTCTTGAAATACAATAAAAACACGTAATTATTGGTTTATAGAATTCTGTTTCTGTCTCATAATTGCAACGAACCTGTGTGTCTACAAATCTGATAGCTAGGAAGTGTGTGCCCAGGCTGCATTTAAGTACACCACCTCACCATTTAATTCCTAGGGGAGCATAACTCCTCTAGGTGGCGTAGTCGACAACTAAAATCTGAAACTCTACTCCCGCTTCGCTACATATGCATACAAAATATTTAAATTTCCCATATAAGATGCTATATATCTTCATATACTAGATTATTTGTTTTCCAAATATATGGAGAAGTTTGTGTGAATATCTGACAGACTTATATGTAGTCTCCATATATGGTGGCATACATATATACATACTAGATTCCACTACTTATTTTCTGAATATATGGAGAACTTTATGTGTGAATATGTGGCAGACATATTTGTAGTCTCCATATATGGTGGCATACATATCCATACACTAGATTCCATTACTTCTTTTCTAAATGGAGAACTTAGTGTTAATATATTTGTTTATGTCTTGGCGTCACAGGTATGGTGTCGACTATGCTGCTCGGCATCTTTTGGCTTATGTGTCAATGTTTTGTGTGGAGCGCTTTGGGTTGCACTATGTGCATACAATGTGAGGCCAAAACTACTTTAAATATCCTCCTGGGAACCAAGAAAAAAAAGTGTCCAACAATTTCTTTTTTTTTGTAATTTCCTTTCTATTTAGGATTAAAAAAACATCTTACAATTTTTATTTTTTTAAATTTATTTTTATTTTAAATTTTATAGCAAGTCCCCTGTGGTGGACAAAAGGACCGTTTTACTATAAAAAGGTAGCCATGAAAATAGACAAAAATGGACAAATTATGCTTTTAGTGGTATTAAATTAAGGGTAAACTTAACCAAATATAAGTGAAAATGTTATTTATCCTTCTAGACTACTTTATTTGCCTTTTTGGACAGTTGTATTTCTTTTTTCTGGATTGTTCATTTCATTTTCATGTTTTTCTTTCATCTGCGATAATTCATTTTTTAGTCTTACTCTTCCTCGCTATCTTCTTGAGGCACAGGTTCATAGTCCTCATCTCTGTTTTACTCACTCATCACCTGAGAGCTCCAAATCTGACTCCCCCTCATTCATCCTATACCAGGGGTGGGCAAACTTTTTGGCTCAAGGGCCACACTGGGTTTTTGGCCGGCGGGCCGCACAACAACCCCCCAACGACACACACATAAAAAAAATACATTTTGTATAGCCTATAATTTATTATGACAAAATATTTCTTTTCAAATATTAATTGCTTAAAAATACTGCTAATTTTATGCTGTTTAACAAATGTATAAATTGTGCACTGTCGCTTTAATTCACGTTTATTTCTCAATGATCTTCTGCCTGCTAAGGTATGGCCCTCTTACACTTTTTAAATGGTCAGTAGTGGAAACTACTGCTGCCTTCATGATTTCCTTTTAAAAGTTTCTTATCAGAAGGAGATATCAATTATCAACAATGACAAGCCAGCTGGAACCTGCGGCTCTCTCTCCCTCTCGTGAGTGCAGACGCGTTCCCAATTAAATGGATCGCATGTTCACGTTAGATCTGCTGCAAAGGAGATAACTAAGAGTTAACTTAGTTTAACATGATGTTATCTCTATTTAACATGATGTTTTGACATTGACATTGTAAACGTTCTCTAAGGAGAGTGAAAAGCAGTTTGCAGTAAAGCTAACCAACGTCGTCTCTATCGCCTGATAACCAAATGAAATGCTCAGCGGGCCGGATGAAAATGCTTGGCGGGCCGGATCCGGCCACCCCTGTCCTATACAAATGATCTCCTAAATTTCCCAAAAAATCAAAATATTTTGGTCTTGGTGTCCATAATGGACATTCATAAAGTCACTATTATTTCAAAATGTAAATAACTTAACTTCTTTCAAAATGAATCATATGATTCCTGGCATTTTCATTAACAAGACCATATATTGGCATCATAATGAATGCTTAATAAGAAGACACTATTTGACTTATCTCCCCTCCTTTCATAAAATGTCCTTGTTTTGATGTCAACCATTTTGAGAACCAGGAAGAGTAGGTTCCCAGCAACCCAGCCAATCACATGATATATCATTAGAAAGCCCAGGATGTCCTCTTTAAAAGACCACAGGAATTGATAGAATAGCTCAAAGGGGTATGCTTCTAGAACTTATGTCCACTACAGATGACATACTGTAGGTCTATGGATTGGTTCTCAGGAGGATATAATGGATGCTTATCACATCTTGATATGTGCATGCGCACACAGCAATACCCATCCCCCACCCTTGACTGACTTTTGAACTCCAACCACAGTGACTTCAACCGTCACTTTTCTGTCCTGTCATGCATCTGACTTTGTAAGCTGTACAAACTCTGCTGTCATCATATCCAAGGTAAGAAGGCCTTTAGTAAACGGGAATTAGTTAGAAAAATATTGATTTTATAATGTAATGTTAACCAAATCCGTTTGTTAACAGTCTAACCATCATGTTAGAATTAACTAACGTTAAAGGAGAATTCCGGTATGATATTGACCTAAAGTGTATCGAAACATGATACCGAGTGTGAACGTATGTCTCATAGCCCATCTCGGCTTGTCCCCTGCACTCCAAAATCTGGCGCTAGTTAGCCGATGCTACCAACATCTTTTTCAATAGTGGTGCTTCGGCATCGGGCTAGCCATGCAAATAAATCACTGTTTTACACCCATTTACGAGGCTCAATGTATCTCCACACTTCATTGGTAGACTCCAGTTGCTGCTACTGGAAGAAACTGGAATCCATGCATTTCCACTGAATTATTTTTGGAATCTGATCCCTTATCATACCTGTTCATTCTTACTCGTTGCTCGACTTATCGTGACTAAATTCAAGATGGCTGCAAACGTTAAACTTCGTGAAGATACTGTCTGTATAAATCGTCTTGTAAGTAAACTACCAGTGCTTTTTCAAAGTTCTCAATGTCTCGTTTTAAATGTCAGGGCCCTAGGAAGTCTACCAATGAAGTGTGGAGATACATTGAGCCTCGTAAATGGGTGTAAAACAGTGATTTATTTGCATGGCTAGCCCGATGCCGAAGCACCACTATTGAAAAAGATGTTGGTAGCATCGGCTAACTAGCGCCAGATTTTGGAGTGCAGGGGACAAGCCGAGATGGGCTATGAGACATACGTTCACACTCGGTATCATGTTTCGATACACTTTAGGTCAATATCACACCGGAATTCTCCTTTAATGTTATCAATTAGCTATCGATAACGTTAGCGAGCTAATATTGCTAACGTTAGCGATGTTAGCTGTTAATATTAACTTTTCCATTAACTAACTTTACCATTATGTGGAATATCTAGAATGGTATGAAGCATGCGCAGTGAAGAGGAGTCGTGGTCAGGCACGCCCACTCAGCGAGTTAAACACGCCCCTTGTCGATAGAAACCCGCCCCCTTGTCCTTTCCACAACACAGGTCGATAATGAGGTCGACTCGGCGCCGAAGGCTGGCTGGATGAATTTAGCGGCTGTGAGTTAGCTAAACAGCACAAACAACAGTCTTTGGTTTGTTCTTTGCTGGTAAGTGTTGTGTATCAACTGAAACGTTTTTTTGTCTATTGTTGTTCTTAAATACGTCTAAGAGAGCTTATTATGTTGATTACAGACTGTGAGAAATTAGTATGGTGAATATTAATCAGCTAACAACAGAAATACGGACAGCGAATTACATGCTAACGTTAGCAGCTACATTAACGTTACAGTAAACTGTAGGCTAAGTTAGTCATTGAGGTGAAGATTAGCAAACAGCTCCCGTAAGAGTCGATGCATGTTTAGTCGGTTTTATTAGTTTTTGCTGTTTTCAAATATCTCAATCTGAATGTATGCCATCTCAACATGGAGTAACCATTGACTGTACATGGAGATTACACAGTCAGTACAGTTTATGATGTGATAAAGCAACGTAAGTTAACGTTATATGAAGCATGAACCTTATCAACTTGTCATATTAATGTAACTACTAGCCAGTTTGCCAACATTGCATTTTTTCTAACGTTAACAACAAAGACACCTCCGTTAGAGCTACATCTGTGACGGTAGGTCGGTAGTTGTAGACCGCATAAGTGAATGATCGATAAATGCAACGCCTGTATTAAACACTACGCCAAGAACCAGTCACAAATTCCCAGGGGTATCGGTGAATATTAAGAAAGTAACACCTCAATTTGTCATCTAATGTTATTTTTCAAGCTGACGCAAGTTGATAACATTCACATATTTAAATATAGAATTTAATATTAAAATCGCATGTTTAAACGTGTAGTTAACATTAGGTAGGCAGTGACATTTATTGCACACATATATTTAATTAATTGGTATTACTAGTGGTGTTGAGTGCCTCATTATATGCTTTGTAATATTGTAAAAATTGTCTGACTAACTTTATTGTAACTTTCCTTTTTGCAGATAAGGTATGGGTGATGGCTAAATGTACTGGAGGTGGCGGCAAGGTGGTCTCCATTAGTCTGCAAGGGAATGCCTACGTGAAGTGGTTTGGCTGGGGTGGTCTGAGGTGGCATGTCCTCCCCCTTTCTCCAAGTTCCCAGACATTCATCTCCCTGACACCACCCACTGTCACTGGATCAACCTGAAGCCCCTTATACATGGGACAGGGCACAGCACCACTACGAAACACATGACTTTCAATAACTTGCGTGGCACCAAGATAGGTCTGCCGCTGCTCTGAACCTTCTGTTAACTTGACATCATTCATACTTGAGGCTGTACACATCACTTTGTTTCTATTTTCTTTATTGATGCCACCCAAACTTCAACTTTCTGTATGCCCCTGAACTCACACAAATTGTAAATTGCAATGAGCCATTTAACCAGTGGTGTAGTCTAGTTAGCTGTAGTGGTGGGTATACTGTGAGCAATCCTTGCCTATTTTAAATGGGTATACTGAGATGGTGATGCTTTTTAAGTGGGTTTACTGTGTAGTCCTGTGTATCACATAGACTATACCACTGCATTTAACAGCCTTGGTATTTAACAGTAGCCTACACACAGATGTAGAAGTTAGAAGAACATTAATATCAGAATAATTATTGGTTGATACTAAATCAATTTTGAATGTTTTTATTTATTTTGTTTGAAGTATCATTCAGAATGCCGCCTGTTCTTCAATCAGCCTAAGAGGACACATGTAACCCCTCTCCTAGTTACTCTCCGTTAGCTCCCTATAGTAGCCAGAATTAAACTGAAATCTCTCACTTTGGCCTATAGGACACCGACTGGATCTGCTTCTTGTTATTTTGATTCAACGATCAAGATGCACATCCCCAACCGCCCACTGCAGTCTTCTGTTGAGCGTCTGTTATGTCGACCAGTCTTAAACACTAGGTCAAATTCAAGACTCTTTCCCTCAGTGGTTCCATGTTGGTGGAATGAGTTGCCCAGTGCTCTTCATTCCTGTAATAGTTTTTGGTCTTTTAAGAGTGGTCTAAAGGCATATCTGTTCAACATGCCTTCAACAACATGCAGTTCATTAAGCGCTTCTTAAGTGTTTGTATAGTACTGTGTTATTTTCATTAGGCTGTTGATTAATTTGACATTGTTTTTTTTATTGATATTCTCCTTAATGTAGTGTTACCATGTTATTGTTGGAATTGTTATTTATTATTGCCCCCCCCCCCCCCTCATTTTCATTGTTTATTTCATTAGGCTATTGATTGATCC
The DNA here is from genome assembly GCF_018492685.1 of Alosa sapidissima. Classification (NCBI taxonomy): domain Eukaryota; kingdom Metazoa; phylum Chordata; class Actinopteri; order Clupeiformes; family Clupeidae; genus Alosa; species Alosa sapidissima. The sequence goes on from NC_055960.1 coordinate 2,883,704, forward strand.
CTGTTAAATGTAAGTATTATATAATAATTTTGTATTTGTATATGGCTTTGGACAAAAGTGTAACCTAGCCATCATAATGTGGTATTCTATGCACTTGAAGCAAAAAATAAAAATATGTTTCTTTAAATGTAGTAAGTACCACTTTAAACACATGACTCACTGAACAGCAAAGTAGCTTGATTATGTGTATAATGTCTACAGAGTATCCTGATGTAGTAGGTCTATGTTCTCATATTTTTACAGCTGACATGGCTGCAATATTACATTTTTGATTTATAATGGATAGATTAATCTCTGATGAAAGACTAGTACTAGCAACCCTGTGGTAGTCATACGATTACAGACATATTGAGAGAGCCTATGATGAGTTGTCACAGTTTTCAATTTAGACGTATTGAAATGGGGTACGTCTACGGGAGGATTTACACATCACTGGCAAGACCTGATCAAATCATACCAATGCAAAATGTTTCTCCAGCAGTGCAATCGCAGGTAACAACGATACCTTAACTCAGCATTTTCAGATACCGCTGTTATGAGCATACTAAGCAAATCGTCCATTTGTAACTTTGAATCCCTCCTCACGTTAAGCTATGGTCCAATATGTGTTCACTAAAAAACAAGTAACATTATTTGTCTGGCTTATTAATAAATGGTCATACCGAGGTTGTCGACCTAGCAGGCTAGGTGACGTTTATTGCCATTCGTGCATAACTAAGCAAGAGTTAACGTTAATGAAACTTAACATCGCCTTCTCCCAGTGACTTAAGTGTATTCAAATGAAGTTGCAACGGTGGTGGCGGCAATCACTGGTTACATTAAACCATTTGAAACAAGTAGGACTGTAAATGATTGTGACTATGGCTAACGTTACTTCGGATCAATATAGCAGAGCCCTTTTACTTTACCCATCAACTGGCTAATGCTAGCATGATTTAGCATGCTATAAGCTAATATACTTAGCATCTACGAAAGAACAGCACATTTTTTCACTAAGAATCTGTCACAACTAACAACGATATCTCTTACAAACAATCACACAATGTATGACTATCAATATGTATTTAATCAGACTGTGATAAGATATAGCCTAATGATAATAACAGCAACACTTATTATGACCGCCGCGCAGCGAAGCGGCGGTCATATAGGTTTAGTCAGATTTTTTTTTTTTTCTTTTTCTTTTGTTTTGTTTTTTTTTTTTTTTTTCGCATTCCCAAATTTCCGTCAATGATTCCCGGGACACTGAAAGACCGGGGTACACGAAACTTGGTGGGCATGTAACCCCACATGGATAGCATGGAACCATCGTTTTTCGTTTTGATCTGTAGCCCCCCCGCTGGACTGGACCCCCCGAAAGGAGGGTAGGGCAGACACAGTTTTCTGTGAATATTTCGAAAACCGTAGGGTTTAGGAGGACCATTTTTTTTTGTATGTTGATCTCAAGGGGCCATGTCAACCTATTCCATAACCACTCATTTCGTGTATAGCGCCACCTAGTTAAACACAAAAAAGTAAAAATGAGGTGTTGTAATTGAAGGTATCTGTGACCTAACATAGTCAAAACTGCACGAAATTGGAAGTGTAGGATCATTATGACACCCTCTGTATGCACGCCAAGTTTTGTGGAATTCCATTCATGGGGGGCCACACAATAAATTAATTTATGTTACTATACACCAACTGGCCTGTAGGTGGCCGGAGACAGTTTTCTGTGAATATCTCGAGAACCGTAGGGCCTAGGAGGTCCACCTTTTTATGTATGTTGGTCTTAAGGGGGCATGCCAACCCATTACCACTTATTTCATGTATAGCGCCACCTAGTTAAAAATTAAAAAGCAAAAAATTAGGTGTTTTCATCACAATATCTCTGGCTGACAAGGTCAAAACTGCACGAAATTAAAAGTGTAGGATCATTATGACACCCTCCGAATGCATGCCAAGTTTTGTGTACTTTCGTTCATGGGGGGCCTTACAATAAAATAATTTATGTGTACATTTAGTGACGTACACCAACAAGGATTCCCGGGACACTGAAAGACCGGGGTACACAAAACATGGTGGGCATGTACCCCCACATGGATAGCATGGAACCGTCATTCTTCGTTTTGATCTGTAGCCCCCCCCTGCTGGACTGGACCCCCCGAAAGGAGGGTAGGGCAGACACAGTTCTCTGTGAATATCTTGAGAACTGTAGGGCCTAGGATGACCAATTTTTTCCGTATGTTTGCCTCCAGGGGTCATGTTAACCCATTCCATGTGCACACATGTGTATAAACAGATACACACGCACACACATACATTTACAGTAATCATACGTATGACACATACTCACACAGTAGACATATGTACGCATGCATGCACATGCACAAACACACATACGCAGGCAAACACACAAGCACGCACATACTCACACACACACACACCCACACACATAAACATAAATTTGTACACGCACACATGCACACAATTCAAGATTTTTTCCCGTCATCTACTCCCTGAATTTTTGGTCATTGATACCCGGGACACCGAACCACCGGGGTACATGAAATTTGGTGGGTATGTAGCCCCACTAGACTTTTACGGAAAAATTTCATTTCGTCCCCGGGGACCACCACCAACCCCCCCCCCCCCCCGTGCTGGGCCCCCTGAACCGCAAAAAAAAAACAGTTTTTCCTAAATAACTACCTGAACCGTGGCACTGAGGATGAAGAATCTTTTATGGTATGTTGGTCTCAAGGGCCCACATCAACCTGGCTCATAATCACTCATTTGTGATTTGCACCCCCACCCCCCGGTAAAAAATGAAAATGCAATATTATTCTGCTTTAATCGCCCCTATCTTCAGTTAAGATGTTCAGAACTGCACCAAATTTTATGTGTATGATTGACCTGGCATTCTCCGGGGGTATGCCAAGTTTCGTAGAATTTCATCCATGGGGGGGTCTAAAAAAATTAGGTTATGTGTACATTTAGTGACTGTACACTCATTGGCCTGTAAATGGCGGTGCACACATATACACATGCACACACACAGGCACCCACATACTATCGGTATTAGAACGGCCGATACATAATTACAAATTCAGTAGGATTAAAAGAAAGCCAAAATAAATATTCATCATCATCATCATGGCTGCATTTTCAGTATTGGCGAGAAGTAGTCGTTTGTCCACTAGATGGCGCATCGTTGCAGTGAGACGTAATTTTGTTGGAAGTTAAAAGTGGGTTGGAAAAAACAATGGACGCTTCATTACCGCAGCGAACATCTAATAAGGATAGGACGATGTTCACATGAAGTGTAATTCCCATTTCTTCTTGAAGCCGAAATAAATCTCAGGATGTTTATCGGACATGCTTGGTTTTTACTGCAGGTACGTTAATCTTGTAATATCAATAAGGACCTAGGTAATGTTATCGTTAGCGTTGGTTGAGTGATGGAGGCATTTGATTTATTGCATTTGTAGAAAACTATAAATGCGGTTATACCAAGCAAATGTATAGCAGCACTGTTTGTATCTTTCGACTGTCATTTATTGCACGTGCTACAAAATCATTCTGTGCAATGGAAGATTTACCAACGTTACACCGGTCTGATACAGTTTTGCCTATACATGCGTGAGACTGAGACGCCTGTTTATTTTGTTTTAAGTGCGTGCAGGGTGTGAGAGGGGAATCGATGTGCTTTGATTACAGCTTGGTAGTTGTAGTCTGTGAAATTAAAAAGCACGTGTGTGTGAAGTATCCAAACAATGACACCTTCATTTCATTATGGCTGCTTTAGCAAAACACCTTAAGCTACTGTGTAGTGGGTCCCATTTAGAAGTGGCTACTTCATTCGCGCTTTCCTTGACTCATGGAGCTGCGTGAATGTTATTACAACTTTTCGCCACGATATGACAGTTTAAGTCCGCTTGATACTGTAAGGCGTAAGCCATTGGTTTCCAAAGGAGATTTTATTTGTGTCGCCAGCATAGCCTATTGACAATTTATGTTGTAAATAGGCCTACCTTATAATCCTACCTGTAGCTTAGGGAAGCTAACAGCTTTCTATTAGGATCTAGTTTGTTAGTTACCGTTTTGTCATAACTCCCTGATGCATTTTTGCATTTAGAATAGCCAGAGCGTGTATATCTCAATCGGAAAATTAAACAATATCGGGTGCATATGGACTAGGCTGGGTGAACCCAGCCTGATCTGCCCGCTATTTATTTTTTGATTTCTTAAAAGATTGAGCTTGGTCTGATGAAAGCCAGACTAGCCATGGACCTCAGTTAAACAATGCAAGGGAACATGAATCAGCCTATATTTGCACTAACAATAACGGACAAAAGCTCTTCAACTTTGGCCCGTTAAAATGTGTATGAACAGTCTAGCGACGCATTTCATCAAGGCCCATTTGGACATGTCAGTTATTTGCACCACTGGTTAGATGTAAAACAGCATTTCGTTTCAGACTAGGCTACTGTTACTTAATTTGTGCATTAACAATAACGTTTCAGACTACTGTTACTTAATTTGTGCATTGACAATAAAGTATTACATGAACTAAAGATGACTAAAATATTATGTAGAAGAAGAAACATTCACAAAAAATCCATCCATCCAAAAACGACCTTTGTTTTTGATAGCTGTTGAAAACGGCATGGAACTGACAGAGATGTTTTTGTTTAAAAATACATAAAAAATAAATAAATAAATAAATAAATAGCATTATGCTGATACCTTTTGCTTTTCCCAAATACAATGTAGCCTACAGGTGTAAGTGACCTTTCATCAATCCAGTTGCAATGGATGAACTGTGATGAACTGCCCTACTTGTGATTGTTTAGAGATTTTAAAGGTTTTATAACAATGCTACATCTTCTTTGGCTATTCTACAATCTATTCACCTTTTCAGCACCAGTAGGCTACTTTCTGTGCAGCCGCACACACACACTCAGGCATGCCAAACAAGCATACACAAAGTTTCAAGAGTGGGGGATGGAGTAAAATATGGAGACAAATTGAAGTGTGATTTATTTTCGCGGAACGGATGTACAGGACTGAGCGGCGGTCATATTTTGTACCGCTATGCGGTACATCTAGTTTAGGTTAGATTACGTGTCGATATCAGGTGTCGTTAAAATAAGGTAGCGACAAAGCGTCGAGTCTGCTGCCAGCCAGCTGTCAATCATAGGTGTAAACACGCCCTTTTTAGATTTGTTAAAATAACATTTAAAAAAATAATTTCAGCGAGAAAAGAAAAATAGTGTGTATTGAAGCATCTTGAACACTATTTTTTCGAATAAAAAGTTGTAGATGCAAAAATAGTTTTAGGTGAGAAAAGTGACACGGAAAGTTGGCTACTTGCCCATTGAAATACATGGAGATGGGCGGAGTTACGCTTTGTACTGCAACCAGCCACCAGGGGGCTCTGGACTAGCGCTTGCATCACTCTTAACAGACGGCACACTGTCCAGTTCTATATATACAGTCTATGAACGTGAATGTTAGTAGGGCTAAATAGATCTTTAGTTTGTGAAGGGTAGTGTTAAGCCATCCTTACAACAGAAGACTTTGACAAGATTTGGGAAAGATTCTTGAAAGATAGTCTTTTGAGTAAAGCTTGAATGGGGGGCATTGGTTAAAAGAATGACTGAAAAAAATGTGTTAAAAGACTCCAGTCTTTCAAGAATCTTTCCCAAATCTTGTCTGATGTATGGATCATTATGTTCTTCATCTCATAGGCCTTATTTAAGCTTACTTGTGCCAAGATGTGTGTTTATTAAAGATGCATGTGAAGGTAGTAGTGCTTCAGTGATGGTCTTTTCATGTTCTGTGTGTTTTACAGCATATTAATCTTCTCTGTTCCCTGTTTGCAGGTGGTGATTTGTGAGGACTGCTGCCCTGAGAACACTGAGTGCATTCTGCATATGCCAAATCAATGTGTGCCACTTCCATAAATGGGAAAAAAGTTTCTACCTGGAGATTTTACTCACTGTTTGTGTGGAAAAACTAAACTTTAATAAACGGTTAAACAAATATTTTGTGTGTTTTCTTTGGAACATCAACAATGTTATATTTCTGAAATATACATCTATTGTGACGTATTTCTATAAATGTGACATAGCAGAACATTACATATATTTTGCAATATATTTACCTAATATGAGTGCAAATATATGTCCATAGACATAATTATATTTGCAATATATTGGCATCCCTAGTATGCATACAAATACATAACTTATCATATAGTAACATATATGTAACTGACATATATTTGTATATCTGGGAAAATATATGTGACATATATAAAAACGGCCAATTTTGCTATATTTTGAAATATATTTGACATGTATGTGTATATATGTGACTTATATGTGACATATACATAATATATGTAATTTACATATATTGCCATATATCACATTTTTGTATGGACGGCAACTTTACATATTCCTTTTTCAAAACAGTACTTCCCACCCACCACCACCCCCCCTCTTCGGAGGACAACTTAATTTTTATTTAAGTAACATATTTTTCAAGTGCAAATACAATTGTCCTACCTCAACCATTTGTATATGACCCCGGAATCCGTATCATATAGCACCACGTGAATTGAAACATAAAACACATGAAACGCAATAAGATAACGTAGACAAGTGAGACGGATAGACGGACAGATAGACAGGCAAACATACAGACAGACAGACATACACGCAGACAGACAGACACGCAGACAGACAGTGGGACAGGACGATAACAGAGCTGACAGTATGGGACTCAGTTCTTTGTAATTAATTGGAAAGGTCTGTGAGTGGTCATGGTAAAGGGCTTTGGTAACATGCTATGTTTGGGTGTTGCTAGTGTGTGTCTATATGTAAAGTGGTGAATGTAGGGTGTTTGTGTTAGTGGTCATGGAAAATGTGTTATTGCAGATTTGTTCCCAATAAACAGGGTCAAAACAGTACTTCTACTTTTACTCAAGTACATTTTTGAGCCAGTAATCTACTCTTTACGCCTCTACATTTTCAATTGCCTTTCTAAACGAGTAGCCTACAAGTTTATTATCGGAGGAAAATCTCGAGGGATAAAAGCGCACCTCTCCCTCGGCGTGGGAGAAAAGAAACAGGGCTTCATAGTCCATGAGCCACATGGGGGTCGTCACTATCACTTGGGGGGGCAAATTCTCACTATATTTTTCTGAAAGCTACATATCTCTGGAGTATAAAATGGTATGATAGCAACTTGGATCTTGTAGCTTTGTGGCTGTACAAGCCTTCAAAGTTGACCTCCGCCTATTGGTTTTGTTAAAACACTCATAAGAGCCTAGAAAATAATCCAAATCTGTGGTGTTTGATGTTGGCATACATATTTTGACTCATTATGTGATTTTGCTCTTCATTTTGGTTGATTAAATTCAAGATTTATGTGCAAAAAAAAGCTAATTTGAGTTTTCAGAGCAACATGTTATGGCAATACCTGAACGCAGACCTTATTGATCATTACTATTCAACCCTCCTTACTTTCAATTGCGAGTTGAAATTAATGTTAAATGATGACATACATAGGTCTGCAGTACAAATGTTTTTTTAAATTGTAGCTGGAACGAGTACAAAGGATCTTTAATCTATTCATTGAATTCATCGTCAGAACAGGAGCACAGAGGATGCCATCTCTATGGCACTTCACTCTGCCCTGTCCCACCTTGACAATAGCAACACCTATGTAAGAATGCTGTTCATTGACTTCAGCTCAGCGTTCAACACCATCATCCCCTCCAAACTGATCACCAAACTCAGTGAACTGGGCATCAATACCTCCCTCTGTAACTGGATTCTGGACTACTTGTATTGCATTCATTGTGTCTACACTTGAGATAAATAAGTTTGGTTTTTCTTTTATCACATACAGTGGGCATCGCTTTCAAATGACCACTTAATTCGCGCATTACGCGGCGTGAAGCTGCGTGAAGCTTTAGTACCACTTTCAGCCACTGTGCGTCGCTCTGCCACTGTACATCGCTCTGCCTGCCTTCCCTTACATAATTGTTGCCGAGAGTAATCCCAGCCTACGAATTCAATAACAAAATAAATCATGCATAATTAAACATTACCTCGATTTAGGCTACTTGGGTATGGCTTAAGGCTTGACTACACGAAAATCGAAATCGAAATTTGCTGTCTACATTATTGTCAGTGTTGGGGTTAACGCAACTATGCAAATCAAAACAGTGGTGTGATAATTGAGCCAGTAGAGAAATAACTGTTCAGAATTAATCTGTAGCCTTGGGTAGGCTTCTGCAGAAAACAATGTTGTTGCCGATTTAATACTATCTGGCGACGTTTTAACAGGCTACGCAATAGAGGCTTAGACAACTATGACCCACGTTTTGGTTTCGTAAATTAATTTGCCCTACTTCTTGACTGCAATGTAGTCAATTGACTGCTTGACATGTCATTTTTATTTTTCTGTACAATAAACAATTACATCTGCTTTATGCCGCAGAATTACATTCATATTTGGCTGACTGCAGACGCACCACTTCCCTCCCCATATTCCAAGATTAAGATAGTATGAAGTGCTTTTTGTATAGGCTACTATCATAAAAAAAATAGTTAAAACGAATAGCTATTTGCAATTTGACAAAACACTGGTCCTCATTTTGCGAATGCGAGGACGATATGAGCCTGTTGCATTTAGTTAGATGTCCGAGTCACGCATAATGTTTGAAAACCACTGGCTCGTAATCACAATAATTTAACACACGACAGTTGGATAACCTACTTCATCATGTCCCCATGCCTACATTTTTGTGAGTAGCATAGAGATCGTTAAAAACAATAAAGTATGGCTCTCCGTTTGGGACATCGAAAACGTATATTTTTAATAGACTACCGTCGAAGATGCTGACTTGCAAAAGCCTCGGGATAACACGTTATCTCCACTATCAGTCATGCCCCTTGATCAAAGTGGGGAATGAAATAAAAGTTTGAGAACCACTGGCTTAACAAGTTACCTACAGTCCAGAACACATAATCTGTTGCAATATTCTGATGATCGGCGATGATATCGGCAAATGTTTGTTTTCCAAAGTAAGAATTAAGTAAGTGCAGAAACAGTAACATTACAATAGTATTAATAATAAGTGTATGTGCAGGATGAAAAGCAGTAGAATATGGCTATGTACAGTATACAGGACATCCAACCAACTAAGCCCCCATCACCCCCTGCCCCGCCTGATGCCTCCTTGCCTGTGCCTGTTGAGGTGTCCACGACCATGACAACAAGGAGGCGGACATCCCCTAGCCCCAAACCCCCCCCCCCCCCAAATGCACTACCCTATCCCACCCATCTATCCCATCCATCTATTTATTTACAAATGTACATACTGTAATTACATTTTTACTGTACATAGCCATATTCTACTGCTTTTCATCCTGCACATACACTTATTATTAATACTATTGTAATGTTACTGTTTCTGCACTACAATGGTGCTGTTACCACACTGCACCTAGTTGTACATACTGTACATATCTTTCTATATGGTTCATACTAAATATCCATATTTATTCAGTTTTTCTGTAATATATTCTTTTAATACACTGCATATATCTATATTGTTCTTACTACTACTATAATGGTACCACCACTACATTGCACATACCTGTACATGTTCATACATTGTTCATATTACAGTACATAGCCATATTTATTCTGCTCTTAACTGCTAATACACTGCACATATTTATATTTAATTTATGCTACTCTAAACCACCTTCTGCAAAACAACTGTATACTACTGTCTACACTGCACTATATTTCTTGTCCTGTCTATGCACCACCTGCCTATACTGTGTACAGTATATCACATTGCACTTTTCTGCTTTTTTGCACTTCTGGTTAGACGCAAACTGCATTTCGTTGTCTCTGTACTTGTTCTCTGCACAATGACAATAAAGCTAAATCTAATCTAATTTAATCTAAAAAAGTATCTGCCTCTGCTTTGCCTCTTTACGGATCATGCTATAAATAGCAGCAGCAATGTCTGCATAAGTTGAGACATTGTTATTGACCTTCTGGACCAGAGACATTTCATGACATGAATTTCTTCAGCTATGAGGTTAATACACGGGGGCAGTTAATATGGTATATGGTTTTGTTTCTTTCAACTTGCATAAAACACTGTCCTCTGGCTTATACACAATACGGCTAATACACAGGAAATTACTGTATGTATTTCATGTGCCCTAGGCATTATAAAATTATAATATTTATGTTAAGCTGGGTACATGTGGTGATGTGAACAATTTCATATGGTATTCCTTGAATGTAAAGGTAATATGTGATTGGTAATCATGATGTTTTGATCTCTTGGAATATCTCTTATTAAATACTAATTTACTGAATTTTGGGGTGTTTCCGAATAGTACATTTACAAATAGTAAATAGCATAGCAATGCAGACCTATGTAATCATTTGTATTTCAAGTCTCTGCTGGGAGGTAGGAAGGTATAAATACATTGATTAATGAAGTAGTGGGCATTTCAATTAGTGCTGCAACACGTTGTGTCAACACGTAGATTTGCTCATTATTACACATAAATCTTGAATTTTATCAACCAAAATGAAGGGCAAAATCACATAATGATTCAAAATATGTATGCCAACATCAAACACCACATATGCTTCAGTAATAATGAGGTTTGGATTATTTTCTGGGCTCTTATGAGTGGTTTAACAAAAAAAAGCCAATAGGCAGAATTTCCTTTTTTCAAATCAGAGGTCAACTTTGAAGGCCTGTACTGCCACAAAGCTACAAGATTCAACTTGCTATCATACCATTTTATACTCCAGAGATATGTAGCTTTCAGAAAAATATAGTGAGAATTTGCCCCCCCAAGTGGTAGTGACACGCCCCTTTTTGGGCCTGTGGCTCATGGACTATCAGAATGCATTGCTTTGTTTCCCCGCGATTATAAAAGTAATGACTGGCCTACCGGTATACAGTAGAATCAATCAGATCATGTTGTAGCCTAGCCTACTCGGAAGTAGATGTTCTATCTAACAGCTCAGTTAACACAATGACGTCCTGCCAGCTGCTGCATCTTCTGGTGAGACAGAGTAGTGAGATGAGAGGTATGACATGACACGGAAATTTTCGCCTATATTATTATCTGGCCAGCATCGTTCAACAATCACATTGGACAAGGAAAGTAGGCCTACAAATTAATTTACAAGCAAAGTAAATGCACTGGAAATTGAGCACACAAAAAACTAGCATTCTTTTATGTAGCCTCATTATTGCAGGACATGACAAAGACAGTCGGCTGAGAAAACAAATAGCCTAGGATACTCTGTCGCTCTGTCCGAGTAGATAGGCTATATATAGGCCTAAATATAGGTCTACATTGTCTGTATGGTGAAGTTTTCACCAGACTTCTATCAATGCAAAGCAGAAGAATCAGCAATGGATTTGAAGTGACTGCTTTTCAGCCACTTAATGCTTATTCTGGCTATGACAAGATAGCCTACACAAGTCAGATAATATTAAAGTATATTAAATAAAATATATTTGAAATACCCTGCTAAAATATGTTTGCCTATATGATTAGCCTAAAGAAGGAGAAAAGCAAACAGGCGTAAAGGATAGGCCTACTTGTTAGTGGCAAAGCTGTCATAAGATGATACTGTTGATAGTGATATGGGTTCTGGAGGGATGGTTGTCATGGTTTCTGTTGTCAAGTCACACTGACCTCAGACCCTCAAAAGCTTAAGTCATCACCAAATGTAAAAAAAAAAGTAACTTGTTACTTGATTAATTTATTAACAAAGTACTTTTTTTACTTTTACTTCAGTAGATTTCTCAGATGGTAATATTATTTTTACTCAAGTAATTTTTGAAGGGAGTAATTGTACTTTCACTTGAGTATAGATTTTCAGTACTCTACCCACCCCTGGTAATTACGGCGTTTTTGGGAATCAGTCGTAATTTTGATGTTGGTTAGTTAAACGATGCATCGTACCATGTTAGTAGTTGTACGGGAAACGCACCCCAGCTCGGAGTGGAAAAGATGCAATTCAATTTGTCAAAAAAATACCAAACAAGGGTGCAGTTTCAACAGGACAATGGACTTCCTACTTCCAATGAACTCGCATCTAATCTTATGGAAAATGAGCCACTTGTAATTTGTAAAGTGGCCAGCTATCTAAGTTACACAGAGAGCAGTTCATTTGCAAGTATTTTCAGGTCAGGTATTTCAGACTTGAAATGTCTCAACTCAGAGGTCAAGATTTTCAAACTGTCACTAGATTTTTTTATTGTATATTAATCAACTAAGTTCAATCATATATGGGTCAGATGTATCCTCACATCTGCAGTCCCATGCAAGATGGTCTTTGGTAGCCATTGTACTTTGCATATGCATTGTATGAGATTAGCAAATTTATTTTGCCTATATGAACTATATGAACTCATTCAAGCACCAACTACATTAGCGTATTGTCATGTTATGCAAATTAGAACCTCATGAATCATTGCCTAAACCCAAAATGGATCTCGTGGATACAAAACTACTCTGGCATACAGTATATCATCTAGGTCTGCTATACTGATACCTCAGTATAATTGGAAGAGTCTCAGATCAAGTTAGGATGAGGCTTAATTTGACAGGTTTCCTGATTTGCTAATAACAAAGTAAAATATTAGCATTGCAGTGTAGAGCTTATGCCATTCTTTATTGAGGAAGGAAACATATGTTATGATCCTCCACTCCTGCTGTAAAAAGGAAAATCATGGCCTTTCATTCTGCCCTCAAAATGATTAACCGTGATCGCCATTGAGTATGATAGTGGGGTGGTCATCTCTGGTGAGAGGCAGAATAAACATTTCTGTTTATCTACAAGGCCATTGTCAGAGAGTAATGACCCCCTCTTCTTCACTGCTGGGCTGGACTGGACCTTATCAAACTCAAATGACTGACCGGCTTATGCTCACGCTCCCTCATGGACACCTTCTGCTTTACGGCCCCAATTTCCTGAAATGATCTTTAACACACTCTAAAAATCAATGCTGTAGTTTCTTACAGAGCATTTAAAACCGTGATCACAAACCTCTGCCTCAAGTAGTCATCTGTTGTTTGATGGTATTTATGTTTACTAAGCCCATGCTTTATTGTTTTGTTTTAATTTTATTTTGTATTTGTGATATCTCTGGATCGTTGGAAAATGAGGGCTTCCTCCATATATTCCTGAGAATTAAAAGGTTGAATAAATTAATGAATGAATTAATAGATTATTGAATGATATTGGTGTCTGTCATTATGAATGTGAAGTGTAAGGCCCTATTTCAGGGAAGAGCCAGAGCTAGCCTCAGTGTTCAGAAAAGGGTCACATGGATTCATGGAGAAATTACATGAATGTCAAATTGAACAGTTCAAATATTTACTTTAGTTATAGGTAAAGCAGTCATGTAACATAACTGAAAACACATTACACACATGATTTGTGTTTGTCTTTGCAAAACAATGCAATTTATTTAATATTAGGTTGCAAGTGCTGCTATATTTCAGCCTTTGTTGTGAACATACTATGCAAATGACCTCTAAACATCCTCTGCAATATGCTGAATATGAATACTCTTAGAGCACATGGAAGCCCTTATCACAGCACCATAGCAATAAACTGTTTTTAAAATGTATATTCGATTAAGAGTCACGAATGCACATGGAACATCACTGGTGCCTAACTCCAATGGAATGTATAAACATGGTCTGATTCATTGGCTTTCCCCTCCTTTGTTAGTGGAGGTCATACTTCAGTAAAGCCTAGACTGCACATAATGGAGGGATCTGATGAGATCATTGAAAACAATCAGCTATAAGAATCTCAGGGTGATACACTTTGAAGAGATAAAAGGCTCTAATAACACTGAACATACTCTCAGCTCTGCAGCTGTGTCCCATAGGAGTGTTCAGTAATGTCCGGGTATAGGAACCGGCCAACACATTCACATGATGAGTAGCAGGAAGAACAGCCACACCACTATGCACTTAGAGAAAACCTCTATAAGAAGAAGACACACATAATTAAATGTGAGTGAAGATTATAGAGTGGTAAATGTACATGCATAGCCATAGGTTCCCTCAGACTAGAGCACAATTGATGGAATTTAATTAAGAGATTTCCCATCAGGACACAACTAAATTTTAATGGACAGACTCATCACACTGAAAATCGGCCCCTGTATGAATTCAGCACTGGAGTGCTGGTTATTGAAAGAGAGCAACAATGACCTGAATAATAAAAACTATAATTTTATCCACCCTATAAACATCCAAACTACCAAGAGGGGTCAATTTAACAATGATGAGATTACGACTGAGAGGGAAATTGATAGTACAGACTCCACAGCTCAAACAAGGCTACAGTGCATTGCGGCCACCTTTTGAGATTTAGGGATGATTCCAAACAATCTCACTGAAATGAGAAAGGGGGAGGCTTGCACTCTGGTTGAGGGAAATAGCCAGGAACTGAAGGACAAGCAAAGAATGGAAGTATCGAACCATTGAAATTCTCCCACTCTTATTACACGCTTCAGAGCTAAAGCACAAGCCCCTAACCCCTTTTAAATAAAGCCCTCAAAGGAAGACAATCAATCAGTGGCAGAATTGCTGAAAGCCAAGGTGGATAACATGGAAGATGGTAACAGAGCCTCTTTGTGGTTTGTAGGGTTTCACTTCTTACATAGTGCCTGAGAGGGCTAAAGAAGGTTGTTAATGAACACGAAAAACCCAAATGTTCCAAGCTCACAGTGTACAAATACGGGGGGTTACAGATGGTGGGTTATTGTAAAACGTAAGTAAGAAATGAATTTAGTTATTGATTAATAATAAAGTAATGGTTACAAAGACATTAATGATAATAAAAAAGTAAGAGAGAAAAATATTATATTACAGTATATTACAAAAAAGTGTAATAAATATCGTAATATAGATAATAAAGGTAGTTAGAAAGTGTCTGCAAGCTTATTTATGCTACACAATTCATATATTGATAATTCAAAATGAATAGAAATTAGCAGATAGAAGTACATATGAAACCAGATGTACTGCATACATAATATGACTGCCCACATGATGTTGCTACTTACTATCTGAAAATTCTCCTCTGCAGTACCCTCATCCCCTACTCCTGCAAGTCCTTGCAAACCTCATGTCCTACATTTTCTATAAAGGTACTGCTTTACATCCAATGAAAATGTAGCCACCACATCTACAAACTATGGTTAGCAGAATTGGTGATCATTCTTTCATTTAATAACAAACAACAGAATCCTTCAATATATATATATATAAGTACATACTGTATACTCTTTTTGATCCCGTGAGGGAAATTTGGTCTCTGCCTTTATCCCAATCCGTGAATTAGTGAAACACACTCAGCACACAGTGAACACACAGTGAGGTGAAGCACACACTAATCGGGGTTCGAACCAGCAACCAGGGCATTCAGGGCGGAACAAGACCCCTCTGCTGTGCGTCGGGGTCCCATTCGCCCTGTCGGGACTTATTATGACCGCCGCGCAGCGAAGCGGCGGTCATATAGGTTTAGTCAGATTTTTTTATTTTTTTTTCCGCATGTCCAAATTTCCGTCAAGGATTCCCGGGACACTGTAAGACCGGGGTACACGAAACTTGGTGGGCATGTAACCCCACATGGATAGCATGGAACCTCCTGTTTTCGTTTTGATCTGTAGCCCTGTATTTCTGTGAATATCTCGAGAACCGTAGGGTTTAGGAGGACCATTTTTTTTTTGTATGTTGATCTCAAAGGGCCATGTCAACCCATTCCATAACCACTCATTTCATGTATAGCGCCACCTAGTTAAACACAAAAAAGTAAAAATGAGGTGTTGTAATCGCAGGTATCTGTGACCTAACATAGTCAAAACTGCACGAAATTGGAAGTGTAGGATCATTATGACACCCTCTGAATGCACGCCAAGTTTCGTGGAATTCCGTTCATGGGGGGCCACACAATAAATTAATTTATGTGTACATTTAGTGACCGTACACCAACAAGGATTCCCGGGACACTGAAAGACCGGGGTACACGAAACTTGGTGGGCATGTAACCCCACATGGATAGCATGGAACCATCGCTTTTCGTTTTGATCTGTAGCCCCCCCGCTGGACTGGACCCCCCGAAAGGAGGGTAGGGCAGACACAGTTTTCTGTGAATATCTTAAGAACCGTAGGGCCTAGGATGACCAATTTTTTGCGTATGTTTGCCTCCAGGGGTCATGTAAACCCATTCCATATGCACACATGTGCATAAACAGATACACACGCACACACATATATTCACAGTAATCCTACAGTACGTATGACACATACTCACACAGTAGACATATATACGCATGCATGCACATGCACACACACACACAGGCACATAAACAGGCAAACACACACATGCACGCACACACACCCACCCACACACCCACACACACATAAACATAAACATGTACACGCACACATGCACACAATTCAAGAATTTCTCAGAATTATGAACAGGCAAGATGGGGGTGGGGTTGTATAAAATGTATATTACATGTGAAATCTATGAACTAATCATGTTTTGGTACTTGTTGTCTAGCAGATACCAGTGAGAATTGAGTGTGCATAATGCAATTCAGTGAGACAGTTAGAATCATATATGCCTTTCAGCGTGACTTATTTTTGTGGAAAACATGTGCTGGACTGGGCGGCGGTCATATTTTGTACCACTCTGCGGTACATCTAGTTTTCCCAATAATGACTATACATTATTCCTTACTTATCCAAGTCACTGTGCGTTACTATTTTTGTCATTTTCTTCTTGTCTCGGGTATGCTCACGTTTTCAGCATGAGGACAACTCACGTGTAATACCACACATACATACAATACACAAACATACAAACAACAATGGACGGAGAAGAGAGATGCGCGTTTTCGAGCTGGAAATGCAGTCATTATTTTGCAGTCATTATTTTGAGTTTGTGTCGGCTAAACATGTCAACATTAAAGCTGCAGTTGGTAAGATTTTTTTATCATATTCACTGAAACCGACACTATGCTCCGACAGAACAACATAAATCAGCCAGTTTTAGAAAGAAACCCGCAATTCTACCTCCACCTAGAGCCTGTTATTTGTTTTGCAAAAATCCACAGCTCCCAGTTCTTCTGGTCCAATCAGAGCAGGGCTGTGTGAGATATGACTGTCAATCACAGTCTGGTGTGCACTGACGAGCACAAACTCTACGAGAGGGTGCTCAGTGGTAGTGGGGGAGAGGCATGAGTTGTAAACATTCACAATTTTGGCTAACTCCCCTCAATCTGTCAGACTTGCCAACTGCAGCTTTAAGGTACGTTGTACACTCTGTCCTGGTGACCTAGTGCTGTCTAGCTGGGAAGTTCCGGGAGTCTCCCGCATATTAATAGTGTCCCTGACGCCCGCAAATGACATCAAATCTCCCTGAATCTAGAGCGAACAAGTAAGAGTGTGCACGCGAGACTGAAACTTCATCCTGATTGGCCTGTTTCGCTAAATCAACCAACCAGATGACTTTAGCATTGCCCATGGCGGGTTAAATGATTGCAGATTGAACAGACTTGTTATGGTGAGTTTAACAAGTGTCATTTCATTTGCATATTATTCAGGCCTAAATTAGATGGCTATTTGCCAAGGCTACATGAAAAGCCCACCAAAGCCCACTACCAAAATATACATATTTTATCACAATTTCTATCCTTATTTGGTGTACTGACTAGACATTACAAACATATTCATCTGTATTTCACTATCTAAGACAAACATAGACAAACATATTCATCTGTATTTCACTATCTACTGTAAGACAAACATAGACAAACATATTCATCTGTATTTCACTATCTAAGTAGGCTAAAGTGGGGGTGAGGGGATGGGGCTTCGGGATACCTCCCTGAAATTACTTTTTGCAGGTTACTGTTAAAATGCACTTCCAGTATTGGCAAACCCGGTTGTAATTTTTATGTTGAGGTGGCGGGGTGTTGTCGGCAGCTGCTGAATCTAACTAATAAAGTAACTTGTAATCTAACTTAGTTACTTTTAAAATCAAGTAATTAGTAAAGTAACTAAGGTACTTTTTAAAGGAGTTATCAGTAATCAGATTACTTTTTTTGCAAACCATCCCTCTTATCACCGCCCACTTCCACACACTGGCTCTGTTCGAAACAGAGCCTCGCTTCCTAAATAGAGAGCTGTCTCACTAGACATGACTTTGGATTGAATTTAATGCATCTTTTAAAAATGAGCGTAACACTCTAGAATATTTGGTTAAAACTAGGCCTACAGTATGACGTTAGCAAGAGCCGGAATGTTAAACTAGCTTATGTAAGCTAGCAGGCTAACGGTAGAAATTAGTTTGACGGACGGCACATATATCAGACCAGACCGTTATCAATGGTTACAACAATGGTATAATCAGATAGTACAGTGTACTATTCCACAGATTCAGCAGCCATTACTGATGTCATCCGCCATCTTTGTTTTCTTTTCACAGCTGTTTCAGATGTTGCTGCAAAGGATTATGAGTAGTAGGGACCATGAAGTGTAGACAGATGCTGCCTTAAAAAATTCAGAGATTCAGAGAGATTTATTCATCACATACATAGTTATATTAGTATATAACAAGCAGTGAAATGTACAGTAAGTCTGGTTAGCTTCATGACTGTGTAAAGTAGAAATAATCTAAACAGATAAGATTAAAAGCAGAAGTTAATAATAAATCATTCTAAATAATAGAATAATAAAGTGACATGAATAATAATAATAATAATAATAATAATAATAATAATAATCATAATACTAATAATAATCTTAATAATAAATAATAATAATAATAGTCCATGGTGTTCATAAGAGTTGGCATGTCCATGTTGAGGAGTCTAATGGCCTGAGGGAAATAGCTTTTCCTTAGTCTTTCAGTTTTGGCCTTCAAACTGCAGAAGCGCTTGCCTGACTTCAACAAACTGAACAGACAGTTACTGGGATGGGTGGAGTCCTTTATGATTTTAGTGGCTCTGTTCTTGCAACGACTGATGTATATATCATGCAGGGAGGGGAGAGAAGTCCTAGAGATGAAAAAAAATGACCGTTATTCGGGTAAATCTAAGATACTGTATCTTAGGGAGCAAAAAGATTTTTTTCGGTTTTGAACCGCACTTTCTGCCTCGCTCCCCAGTTAGATATCTGAAAAGGCAGCAGCTTTTACCGTTTCCACCAGAGCCGTTATGTTACCCCTTGGAGAGTTGGAGATTCAGGTTGCTAGAGCCTGCTGTGAGTGGTCATAATCAGTCTAAAGCTTATTTCATTATTCATGTAGATGCCAGATAAGCATGCAGGGCACTAGATATCTGCTATATTATATTCCCCAGACTAATCATAAGGTTGCAATTGGGTTTGTAAACTAGAATCTGAGCATGTTTTCTGACAGATGTTGCATACCACAAAGTGAAATACTCTTCCACTCTTTTGAAATACTCTTTGAGTCCTCTTTGCGTAGCTAGATGTGGTCATGTAGCTTGCATAGACTATGAGTCAGCCATAAGAAAATGGCTAAATGAATACATTTTATAGTTTTAAATAGTTTTTGAATGAAGTCATAAAACACCATGAGTTAGAAAAGCTTACTATTTTCAGATATATACAATGACTGACACATTACTTTGATATTGGTTGATTCAGATATGGTAACAATATCACTTCAACAGCTGTACAATCTGATTTATTTGAAAATCATCTGTTAAATCCATTGTGCACCTCACAGAAAAAATATCTATGGTGCTTTACCTTAACTCATTGTTAACTCATTTAGCCTATTATGTTTTTCCTTCCCATGCGTTGAGTGGCAAAAACGTAATATTACATTTGTAGCTTTTTTTTTTTTAATTACGAAACTAGACACTCTAACACACCTTATATGTGATTTTGGGAACTCTGTGATGAATGGAAATGAAATATATGACGATCGAAAACTCATGAAAACGCAAGATCTGGACATTTTATCTGGACGTTTGATCTTAACTCGGCTTTTGATAGTTGCCGCTTTGTTTCGAATCTGTCACTGATTAGCCTATCAGTGACATGCACGCCAGGTCAAAATCAGGTCATTTATTTTCGTGGGTTTATCACTTGGTGGCAGGTCTCGTTTAGATCTCTTCACAGAAACTTTGCAGGCAACACTTCTCAGGTGCTGAAGGGAGAAATTAAAAAGTCGAAGAAAAAGATATTGCAGCAGGTGTGTTTTCGCCAGACAACGCTGGATGAGTCCACCTTTCTACTAAGACAAGATGACTCTGACCACGACAGGTCAAAAATATTACAAGGAGTGACTGAACACTGTGCTGAGGAAGGAGTTCCATCTCCACCACGAGCTGGGCCTAGCGGAGTGGGTGGTATGCCGAGTCGCGCTTGCAAGAGGGCACGCTCTATCACCGAATATGTCGGTGATAGTGATAAAAGACGCAATATCTCCATTTCTAGAAAAAAAACAGCGATTTTGAAAACTAGCCACTGTTTAGCTTGGGATTTCTCAGGAACAGAGGCGTGTAGAAATACACGGTTTGCACCCACCGAGAGCTTAAAGTCTCACCTTTTAAATGAGCCATTGTATGTGTTCATAGCTATAACACAGAATATGCTGTGGCTGTACAAAAATCATCAACAATGGTCTAGATTGCTGGCACTCTAGGACAAAGCTTCCGAAAACAGCTTTGCATTCAATGAGTTAACATATATTTTTAGTTTTAGTCACATATGGGTTAATACATGAAACATGGCTGATGAATTCATGTTCATCAAGTTTATACAAAGTGAAAGTCTTTGCTAGAGGCCTGCACGGGATGAAATTTGCAGTCCTGCTCACACAAGATAACATTCTGTACTTGAACAATAAAATATATATATACTTTCATTTCATACAGTATTTTGCCCCTGTCAACTCTTCCTGCTCCAGCACAGGCATCACTATGTCCACGAGCGCACTCAAAAGTAGTCCCTTTGAGCTGGGAAAGTAGTCCCTTTGAGCTGGGCTCTGCGTTACTCCCAGATTCCATTTATTGTAGTTGATCATTTGAAAGACAAACAGAAGAGAAAGAAATTACCATATTGTACAAGACTTGAAAAAACTCTCTACACTGCATTCTGGGAATCACCAAAGCCATGATCTGGTAGAAAGGACATCCCTCTCCATCAATCTCATAGTCACAGTGCCATTACAGGTAATGTGTGCAACAAATCAGCAAGACAGTATAATTTGCAATTCAAGAGAGATAAGACTCCCTAGCATGTGAATAAATAAAAGGATAGAGTGAAAATAAATTTCTTTCTGAGAAGAATATTTATAGGTACCAGCTGGCATATCCAAACAGCACCACAGTATGTCACATTATACAAAATGTCAATATATGCAATCGAAAAATAAATTCAATAACATTTTATTATTAATTGTATCAAACCATTAACAAGTGATAGTGGCAAGGAAAAACTGCCTCAAACAAGAAAAAAACTTTGAGTAGAAGCAGCACAAAGAAACCATTTGCTTGAGGCTAGCCTGGTAGTGTGACAGAAAGGGGGAGGGATGGTGGCACTGTGGCTGCAGCATCTGTACCACATTCAGGTTCAAGTGTCCATGGGAACCTGGGTTTGAATTCTACCCACCATCATTTCCCCATCCCAACCCATCTCTCTCTCTCCCACTTTTCACCCTTTACTCTTTACCCTTTACTCTCTGTCACTCTTCACTGTCCTCAGGAAGGGAAGTAGAGACAGGCAGATAGTTCATAGTCTTAGAATCATATACTTCAGACATAATGTTGGTATATGGGGACAGGCATACACACATATTGATGGGTGTAGAGAGACAGACTGTAATGTAATGCCAGCATAGACTGTATGTTATAAAAATTACAAATTGAATATAAAGCAGAGAATGTGCATTCAGTTTGGCAAACTGTAAATGGATTGGCAAGTATTGATAGCACAGTTTTTTTGATTGCTTAGTCATAAAACCTTGCACCAATCTAGCAACACATTGGCTCTCATTTATCAACCAAGCATAGAAACCAGCGCAGCTCTGAGCACAGGAATCATCTTACGATGGGGCTCACGTGTGATTCATGAAACGTTTGCATCACTCCAGTGTAAGACTGAATGTATAAATGCTCATTTTCGAGGCCTCGCCCGTAGAATGTATGGCATGAAGGTGCATAATATGTCCAAAAGAGAGACATTTCTGACATACTTCTTGTGGCTTCCGTATTCACAACGAGTACAAATGGCTATGCAGAATAAGACCAGGCGATTTCCTTGGCAGGTATTGACTGGGGTGATACTTGGGCACAGATATTGTCCATGCTGTGGCGAGTGAGACAAGGTACTCATGTGTTGTGTGATATCTCTGCACCCAAGTAGCAGCTGCTTCCATCAAATGTGTCAACATAACAGGCTGCAGTACGGAAAGTAGGCTACAAATGTGCAGGAAAAGTCTTAGGTCCAAGATATTCCATGAATTCAACTCTTCAACTTTCCAGTCCTCTGCTGATTTGCTGCTGCACCGTGCTATGCCCCTTCAAAAACGTACACACGTTGAGACTTGACGTGAGATTCAAGAGTAGCCACCGCTCACGTTCAAATTGATAAATGCCATGCTTTGCATGGAAATGAGCGTACACATGTTTTATGTCATACGTTCGTAAATGAGTGCCAGTGCACTGGGGCATTGGGATTTGGGGCCAGAGGGAAGAGTGCCATCCACCAGCATCCACCAGCACCCCTTCCAGCAGCAACTTAGTTTCCCAAGGAGATCTCCCATCTGAGCACTAACCAAGCCCACACCTGCTAGCTTCAGTATTTCAGCAGCGACAGGGTATCTGTTGGTCTCGCTGCTTTCAAAAGCAAACAATTCTTGCAAAACTCAAAGTTGTGGTTTTGAGTTCACACAACCATCATGTGAATGAGCACACAAAGCCACACACTGATGCTATAAAGGAAAAACATGTCAAACTTGAAACATGAAAAACATGCCTTTTGCTTTCTAGTTTTGATATATGTGTAGGCCTACAGTACTACTGCAAGCATGCATGCAAAATGATGGATGTCCCTAACAAAATAAATCAATTTAAGCTATACTGTACGTCACACCTTGTTTCAAGGGACGTTTCTCAATAACAAGTACACAAGTTGGCAAGCCTGTTCTTGGGAATTTGAGAAGTTCAATTCGGTTTGGTCGACGAGTACGGGAGAATACAAAGTTCGTAGTGTTCTTGCTTACTTGCTAATCATCTGACATCAACATTCTATTTATTCAACATTCTGTGGAGTGAGGAAAAGGGACAAATGAATCTAGTATTACTCATATCATACAGATTAAATACTGATTTCAAATGTAGCCTCTTCCTTTACACCTTTTGCTGATTGCTTACATACTAAGAATGAATGCTTAGACCAAAGGTTCAAAAGCTAAACTTGTAACCTTACCTTAACCATACCTTAAACACATTTTCTACTCTGCTCTTTGTTTGCTATTCTGCAACACGCTTATAGCAAAACACGACATGCTGTGTCTTACTTTAGAAACTTTGTTCAAAAATGATCTTTTGTAGTCATTGGGATTTCTAGTCAAAATGTAAAATACATCTTGTAGCAGCCAATAACATAATAACTGCCAATAATGTAATAATTTTAATGTAAGAAAGCCCATAACATAATGTTAACATTTCTGAACCAATACATAATAACATTTTACCAATAATATAATGTGTTATTGGCTGGTTATTACATTATTGGCTTGGTAAAACATATATATATTGTGTAGGTTTAGATCGGAGGTCTCAAACCTTTTATCACTTAAATCACTGTAATTAGCAAAAATGTGGAGAATAGGTTCTTTGGTTTGTGTATAAAGCCCACAGTGGTAAGCTACAAGGAGCAGAGATTGAGCATGAAGAATGCAGTGCAGTGGCCTGGAGCATAAAGGCACAGAGTGTTCATTTGAATTCTGTGTATGGGATACAGCAAGTCTCTATTGTTCTCACAGTGGATCTATGGGCAAGCACGTGGTTCCCAAACGGAGGCATGGTCACAGCACTGATTATAATGTGATTAATCCCCAGACTGCCTGCCCTGATTGCTATCAGCACCTCATGAAAAACTGATTCCAACAGAGAGAGTTAATTCCAAATAGTTTTTCATCAAAGCTAAAGAAAAAATAAAGCCAAATGGTATTGTTTGATATTCTTCTTTAAAGAATCATTTAATAGGGTATTGTTTGATATTCTTCTTTAAAGAATCATTTAATCATTTAATATCATTTAAGAGTGTTGATTGTTTAGACCTGTATGTAAATTAGCACTAACATCAACAATGAAATATCTAGAATGTAGATTTACATTCAATTTAGTTACATACAATTTAGTCAAAACTGTTACAGACCAACATTCTCTCATCTTGTTTGATGAAGCTCTTTTCATCATTTAAGTCAATACCTCCAATAGTAAGGTGACCTTGCAGTGGAGACCCAAGATGTATGCTTATTACTTCCACCTCGATCTTGAGAAATGGATGAGTTGCGGCAATGTCAGAACATATGTAAGCATTCATTAGTTAACAGAGCTGAGGCCATACATTGTCATCTAAATAAATGAGTAGCTAAAGAAGTAAGGGAAAAAAGCAACATTAGCAAAACTGCCTTTCTTTGAGAGAAGCTAAACACTAAATTGGATTGATATATCTAGTTACTGTATTTCCTCTAACCTGTTATAAAGTAGTTGGAGTGTGGTTTTATGTGTAAATATTAAGGAGTCTTTGTAATATTTCACGATGCAATGTATGCCATTTTGGTAAGTAAATAAAGTTTGAAGACACATTTCTATGCACTACATTGGGTAAGAATACATGCATTCTTCTGCTCAGGTTTCATCCTAAACCACACCAATGAAGCTACAATCTAAACTGAAAATAAATAGCAGTAGTTCTACATTCTCATCTAACATGTAGAAGAGCATGTAAAGACCAACATTATGTCTGTAGAATGTATCTGTACAGATATTTGGAGAGCACGCAGTCTTGGACAGCACAGGGAATTTGGGAGTCCGGAGTGACAGCTGGAAGCTCTTCTATGCCACAGCCTTTCACAAGGTCATTGGGGCCTGACCAATGGGAATAATTCCCAAAGCCAGACAGACAGCATGCGGGCACAGCAATCTGCACAGGCCAGGGTCAGCAGTAAGTGAACTGTTTCACAATGGAGACTGAAGGAGCTCTGCCGATTCTCTGCTTGGCAACCAGCATTACTGAGATGGATTGCAGTGATGGCTTCATGACTGCTCAAAGGGGTATATCAGGGTGGTCCTGCCCACTGAGAGGACAGAATGATGCTCAGGTTCAGTTGAGATACATGTAAGACTAAATCTTACCATAATATTTTCATGTAAATACTAGCTTTGCAGCATTGCAGATTTTGAAATGATAATGAAAACAATTTTGTGTCTTGTTGTTAGTAGCACCTTTTTTAAAAATAGCTCATAAAGGTTAGCCTGGTTTCACCGAAACCTAGGAATGATCCATTGGGGAATATTTCCAATCGTAGTATCCTAATGTGCCCAGAGTTTATTTTAACTTTAAAATCATCAGTCCAGCCTAACCAATGGCATTAATCAGGGATTCTTAATGCTACTTCCTATTGGTAGCGTATTCAGAATTTAAGTCTGGTACTGCATCATTGGGATGTGATTATAATTTCAACTGATACAGTGGGATACTACTTCTGCACACCATCCTTATTCTTGACACTACATTGTTGACTGTTTTCTGTTCGTTTCTTGAAGCTGTTATATACAAAACAGCTCTGCTGTGGGTATAGGTTTCTCAATGGAGTGAGTCCAGACCAAATTTCCCAACCTCAAATTCTGTGAGTGGGGTAAATTTGGGCTGGCTTCTAGGCTACCGCATGGGCAGTAAGGAAGCAGAATAGTTACTTTTGCTGCAAGAATGTATACATTATTCCGGCTACAATTCATTGATGTTTGCTGGTGTTGCTGATATCTCAGTGAAAGAAAATGAGCTGACATACAGGCTGGCAGTGCCAGGTTAAATAATAAGTCATAAATAATAAATAACAAGAGGAGAAAATTCTCTGACCTTGAGATAGTCAATTGGTTTCATTTACTGCTTGAAAAGTGGAAACATCAATGCAAGTTGGGGAAAAGATGGGCTATTACGTGGAAGGACCTAACAGACATTATGTCATAAACCAAAGGGGCTACCAAATGTACGATGCAACACCATAATGCCTTTTGCCTATGTATGTGAAAAACCTTGAATCCTTGCCCATGGAAACACAACGTAGGATTCATGCTGTGCAATAAAACTTTCGCTTTTTGCAATTTACAGAAGTAAAGTACAGTAAAGTAGGTAACACTTTGCTTGAAGGGTGAGTTCATAACACATTCATAGCAGCTGTCATAAACTGCACATACAGTAAAGCATTCATGACTGTTTCATGAGACATGACACAACATGCATACCAAACCTTTCATGAATGTAGAAGACAGAACAACAACAATCGCAAAGCAGCATTGTTTTAAATGATCCAATATTTCATAAAGGATACCATTAATTTAATATTTCCAGCCTTTGTAAATATTTCATGAAGTCTACATGGAATGTCACTTTACTATACAAGTTGTGAAGTATTCGTAATCACTGAGTTTAACACTGGGAGGTAAACTTGCCTACATTCAGCTGACCCGTATTTGTGTAACCTGGAACGGTTGGACATTCCCAGTAGCAAAAGATGAGAAATCATCTGCAAAGGTTACATCATACTGTAAAACAAATACATTTTTATGAAACAAAAATTATTTGCTTGACCATGTTTTGTCTTTTTGGCACTGGCTTTGACACCCATTGACTCAGATGTAAGAGGTACAGGTGATCAGGTAAGAGGTTTGGAACAAAAACTGCAATGCTGTTTTGCAATTGTTGGACTTTTATTTTGACAAGTTGTCATTGTTCTGTCTTCCTCATTCATGAAAGGTTTGGTATGAATGATGAGTCAAGTCTCATGAAACAGTTATGCTTCAGAATGCTTTATGTGCAGTTTATGACAGCTGCTATGAATGTGTTATGAACTCACCCGTCAAGTAAAGTGTTACCGTAAAGTACAGTACAGTCCAGGTAAACGCTGCTTCAGCCTTCAGTGATGTTTTGCTAAAGTCTACAAAAGAAATTATGTCCATGCATATACCTGCTAGCTTGACATTTCAAAAATACCAATGTATGATGTAAAATGTAAGATGCATGCAAGCATGCAGCCACATATTCATCAATGAAACTTTGCCATGAGCAAAGCAATGAGAAGCCTACTGTATGTGGCTGCATTTGCTTACTGAATGTTACTTCATGGTAACATGCATAAAGCATCATGGGTTGACAGCTATGGCAGGTACTGTAGCAACATACTGTCCAGTGTTATGCAGCCACTGGAGCCGCCTGCCATTCTCTTATACATGTGCCCATTTGAGCCTTTTAGTTAGTGATTTGAAATGTGGAGTTTTGTCTGAAATAAGTAAAACATATAGCCTGGCGGGCCATCCTATATCATTGAAATGTATAGTCTGGAATCGAATCATTCACCTGCTTAATCCAAGGGGCGGGCAGAGAATTGTCTTTCAAACTGCCTAGGCATGCAATAGGCCAGCGCTACGACCATATCCGTATCCGGTCGGCAAAACGGCAAATACATCCTTCTTCGAAAGGAATGACTTAAGTGCATTGTGTTGCTCTACTTTCAAAGAAAAGCACAAGTCTAACTCCTACAAAGTTGACGCCAATGCCGATTCAAACAACCGCTCTTCGTTCGCCATAGCCACCTTCCTTGTTGTTCACCGTCGCAGGATGTCGTTATCCTGTTAAGCCCGCCTTAAGACTCTCTAACGAAATAGAGCGCTTTGATTGGAGAACATCCACGGTGTTAAGCTAATAGAAATTCCTATGGTTCGATACTAGACGTACAGGCTGAGCAAATTAATTTGCCGCCGCTAGGGTGCGTCTAGATTTCTAGGCTATAAAACATACACCTTTCTTGGTAATTAGTTGACATTTTTGACATTATGGGAGAAAAGTGACCCCTCTTCCTCTTCACCTCATTCTACTCCTCTTCTTATCTCTTCATCTCCTCTCCCTCATCCTCCTCATTGTCATGCTTTAGTTCTCAGCTTCTCTCGCCTTATTGTACTCTGACCAGTATTGGCCTGCATTGTAATCCAACCTATTGTTTACAGGTGAGTGACAGCATGGACGGATTATGAGCCATTGTGCTCCTGGGCACAGACATGAAAAGGCCCCCCCTGCCCAGAGAGCTAGTTAGTATATATCCAGAGGAAAATGGCAGAAAATCCCCAAATCAAGGAGTGTAAAGCTTTTGGCATCACACACAAGAACACTCAAAGTGGTAGTTGCGGTCAAAGTGCTTCAACTGAGTACATATTCAGTTTTCACCAACCTGGTCCCAGGGGAACGTTTCACTAATGAGACCAGGTTGGTTTTCACACTTATTTCATTTTTTCTTTTTTAATAAAATTTTAATTTTTTTAAATGTCTGAAATTGCTTTAGTTTCTAAATCTAAATTTGTCATTGTTGGGCACTGAATGTACATTTTTGATGGAAAAAAATATTTGACTAATTTTAGCATATATACAGTAAGGCTGCAACATAACAAAACGTGAAGGGGTCTGAATACATTCTGAATGCACTAATATGTATGTCAAAAATCTTCCACTTAAACCTTTTGGAAAGCCAATTCCCCCTTTATGTTTTGAACAAGCTACATTGTTTGTTAATGAGCAGCCCTGATGGGGGAAAACAGTTCAAAACAATCGAATGCTGAGTAAACACCTGCCTTCTGCTTGACAGAGGAAACTTCTGAAAATATGTTATAGCCTGACCAAGTTCACTTAATTAAGAGGCTTATCTTCCTTAGGCCGGGTCCTCATGTGTTTCTCTGCCTAATTGGGTTTGCAGCAAAGGTGGCTGGTCCCTGATTTCAGGCAGGCAGCTAAATGAGCTGTAGCAGCATAATGACAGTGGAGTACGCCGAGTTGGGTATTGTGGCAAACAGGCTCACAGACTCCTCATTTAAAGATATTGTTCATATAATTGCAACTGAATTTAAACTGAAGGATATATATATGTAATTTATTTGTTTTTATTTTTTTTCCATTAAGCTGACTGATTTACCTGGAGTCTAACTACTGCACTGTCTGGAGATTCAACCCTTTTTATGCGTATAGCCTATTTAGGTGAAGCATCTGATGAAAAGACTGGCCTGCATTGCTGCTGTCTAAATGTGGCTTCTAAAGTCTCGTTTACTGCCCTCAGATATCTATATACCCAGAGAAGACTTGGGCTGCACTGATTAGTCTGATGACTATGAGAACATAGCAAACCATGAGATCTTAGTGTTGCTGGTGATGACTAACATTACTGTACCTTTTAGTGTCTGGCAGGGACTTCACTGTGAAACGCATGTCTTCCAGTTTGCTTTTGACTGACCAGGGCCCGTATTCACAAAGAATTTTAAGATAGGCCTATATGTATTTTAAACAGCTAACTTTAAACAGTTAGTTTTAAAATCTTCTGTAAATAAACATGCTGAAATGTTGACTCGAATCACTGCAGCAAAATCACACAAGGACAACTTCAGTAAATGACAAGATCAGACACTGGAGCAGGTTAAATAAACTACCAATACCGTAGGTGAACACAATCAGGTAGTTTGGAGCCAGATCCAAGACCTGGATCAGAATTCCGGAGATCTGGATCTAAAGGTGAGTGGGTCTGTCCTGACAGACACATGAAATTCATTTACATTGTGTTCTGACACTGCATTCTAAATCATTGTGCAGCAAAAAATGTGTCTTTGCTGTCATAACCGGGCATGTTTTACTGTTCTGTTTTTTTTTCATGTCAGCGTAGTGTATAATATACTATATATAATAATATAATATTATTGTAAATGCACTGGGTATTTTTTATTTGAATCTGCTTAAGAGCCTCCATCAAATGCTTGCCTGCCTCTCAAACAGACCTGTGCAGCCCCAGGAGTCGTACGGGGCTAACCAGCCATCTTTTTTCCTGTTCACCTCCTTACCTGCATTGTGATGTTCTAATTAAACTGGACTGAACCTCATGTTTATGCATCCGCCTACCTTTCAGAGAACCTCTGCCATGGGGCTGCCTCTCTTGCATGCCAAATAGCTGGGTACCCTTTTTGTGGCAAGAAAGGCAGCTCCTCCATGGAAAGCAACACGCTGTCGATGTAAACAGCTTACAAAGCCTGGTGCCAGCACAAATGGAAAGAACAGAGATATTTTTACATTTCAATCTTTTTTTCATTTTCTCTTTTTTTGCAGTAGTAGTCATTTTCATTTTACCAGATATATATATATTTATCAAATAATTCAGTGTTGTGCCTGATGACACTGCCCTGTTTCGTGTCCGGCAACGTTATGTCAATAGCTCTGCCTAAACACTTTAATCCTGAAAGTATTCAACAGGCACATTCAGATTTTGAATGCAGCCAAGGGAAGCAGACCTTACATCATGTGGAGTTTACGAGTGTCTTTTGCTAGGAAAACATCCATAGGAATCCACCACTCCACCTCCATCAGTTTCTGTATTTGAATGCCATCAAGTGGAGTGGAAACCTCTCTTCAAATCCATTGTGTCTGTTCCACTAATGTGCAAATGGGTGCTGTGTGTGCTAAGTCTAGCAGATAAGCCCACTCTGTGAACAGCAGATGCTCCCGCTTCACACACGCAGGGACCCATTTGACACCTGATAATCTCTTTTGATATTATGAGATCAAATCACCAGTGCTCAGATTATCAGAAAGAGGAAATAATAAACAATAAGAAACTTCTCTGCACTACATGATGGTTTGAAAGGAGACAGACACTCTTTGCTTATAATTACAGGATTCAGGCTTCAATTTTGGCCAATTCATGAGATACTATGAAATCTACCTTTGAAATAATTAAAAAAGATTGTCACTAATACAGGCGTTAATTAGGTATGTATTAGTGGCTAACATGTGAACCTTAAAATAAAGTGTTACCTGCCTTCTCCTACTTCAATTTATCTGTATTTTATTATACATGTAGAAGATTACTTTCACATCACTTCCAATCCTCAGTGTAGGTTATAAACAGTGTATCCAGGCAGTGCTCATTATTAGCTTTGCCAACATTCAGCATTGAGCACACAGTGGAAATGTTGTCCCTGAGACGTCCACTGTGTGCCCCATAGTGCCATGTGAGGAGGTCTGAGACGTCCACTGTGTGCCCCACTATAGTGCCATGTGAGGAGGGCTGAGACGTCCACTGTGTGCCCCATAGTGCCATGTGAGGAGGTCTGAGACGTCCACTGTGTGCCCCACTATAGTGCCATGTGAGGAGGGCTGAGACGTCCACTGTGTGCCCCATAGTGCCATGTGAGGAGGTCTGAGACGTCCACTGTGTGCCCCACTATAGTGCCATGTGAGGAGGGCTGAGCTGGGAGCCTGGCATGGTAATAAGCCCCTGTCTGTCACAGTCTCAAATCACACAACTCAAGGGTAAGACACAAACACTCAACTCATTAGCATCACTGACTTTCATTTTTCTGGAAGGGGTCGGCTTTTTTGTCAGCCTGTTTAGGAAAAGCATGAGCCTGCTTGTCTGCAGTTGACATTAATGAACAGAGGCAAGAAAGCAGAGAAGTGACTGAATGGCTCTTTTGTTCACACAGAAGAGAAATTAATGGGACTTTAATTCTGAAGGAGCATCACTTTTCAAGATGGAGAGCATAATTAACTCCAAGGGATTGATCAGACATGGGCACCAGCTTCTCTGAGCTTTGTTTTTCAATTCCTCCAAAACCAATTGATTTTCTCTGAAGACAGGGGAAACATGGGACTTGAAATATGGCCATAATTAAATCCTTAAACTGACTCAACTTCTGAGCCTCTTGGACATTACTTTCTTTTCCCATGATCCTCCTAACAACATTTGTGAGGTACAAAGAATTTACTTTAACATGTCTATGTGAATCAACATGTTCTGACATTTCAAGAAGAACATTTAGAAGAAACCAGATGCAACATCGTTCCTGTGCACTGTTAAAGTTATCCAGAAAGTACAGTGAACCTATGTGGTGACCCTATGTGAAGACTACAGCCAGAACAACTGTTGCAATATCAGTTTAACAGTTTGAGTTTTAAGATACCATTATACTTTAAAGAGGCTTGTTCTGTTAGACCCCACTGCAGGGGAGGCTGACTGGTCGAGTGGATGTATTTAATTCACATTCAACCTGGTGCACTTCAAGGCTTATAATAACTGCTGGGAAGATTATCAGAAAACATTAGAAGTGTTAATAGCAGCTGAGTTCTCAGTTCTTTCGAGATTCTCCTACCAATACTCTCATATGTCATACTAGACCTTGTAATAGGATTGAGAAGAACTTTCCTAAAAGCCAGGCTATCACCATCCACCATCCTCTCCCCTCTAAGCCGTTGGAATTTAAATATGTGAACTCAAACTGTGCTCAGATCTGAAAAAGGTACACTGAAAAAAACCTTATGAGGAAAGTCCAAATGTGTATTCTTCTTTTTAACTTCAGATCTTGTCCGTGCTGATCAGTTTTTAACCATCTGACCTTTTCCTAGAGGATTAATAGAGCACAAGTCTCCACTGTGAAAATATGATTATACAACAATGTACCATCACATGCATGAACATGACAGGGATCTCAGAGTAATGCCCACATACACAGAGACACTTAACTGCTTTCTGAGATGCATGCACTGGGTACCAGTCACAATGCTTCATAACTCCATCACACTGAGAAACAATTGAACACCACTATTCTAAAAGCTGACTATCACAGAAGTATCAGGTGTCCCTCATGGACCTTTCTGTATTTGGTTAGTCCCTATTCCTTTCTCAGTCCCACCAAACTTTACACTGAGTACAATGATACTATTACTATGCATTACAACTGCAATGGTTGTTGTCAGGTGTACAGTTATTTTCAATTGCTTAAAGGAGAATTCCGGTGTGATATTGACCTAAAGTGTATTGAAACATGATACCGAGTGTGAACGTATGTCTCATAGCCCATCTCGACTTGTCCCCTGCACTCCAAAATCTGGCGCTAGTTAGCCGATGCTACCAACAACTTTTTCAGTAGTGGTGCTTCGGCATCGGGCTAGCCATGCAAATAAATCACTGTTTTACACCCATTTACGAGGCTCAATGTATCTCCACACTTCATTGGTAGACTTCCTAGGGCCCTGACATTTAAAACGAGACATTGAGAACTTTGAAAAAGCACTGGTAGTTTACTTACAAGACGATTTATACAGACAGTATCTTCACGAAGTTTAACTTTTGCAGCCATCTTGAATTTAGTCACGATAAGTCGAGCAACGAGTAAGAATGAACAGGTATGATAAGGGATCAGATTCCAAAAATAATTCAGTGGAAATGCATGGATTCCAGTTTCTTCCAGTAGCAGCAACTGGAATCCATGCATTTCCACTGAATTATTTTTGGAATCTGATCCCTTATCATAGCTGTTCATTCTTACTCCTTGCTCGACTTATCGTGACTAAATTCAAGATGGCTGCAAACGCTAAACTTCGTGAAGATACTGTCTGTATAAATCGTCTTGTAAGTAAACTACCAGTGCTTTTTCAAAGTTCTCAATGTCTCGTTTTAAATGTCAGGGCCCTAGGAAGTCTACCAATGAAGTGTGGAGATACATTGAGCCTCGTAAATGGGTGTAAAACAGTGATTTATTTGCATGGCTAGCCCGATGCCGAAGCACCACTATTGAAGAAGATGTTGGTAGCATCGGCTAACTAGCGCCAGATTTTGGAGTGCAGGGGACAAGCCGAGATGGGCTATGAGACATACGTTCACACTCGGTATCATGTTTCGATACACTTTAGGTCAATATCACACCGGAATTCTCCTTTAAGCACAATTTTGAAAACAGGGCCCATTTTTTTAAAAAACTACACACAATTAGCACAACACCACACCAATTAGCAGAATCCCTTAGCTCTTTTTTGCGAAATGAAACACTTTAGTCAAAACTATAGGCCTACAATTACCCCACATAATACCAAATCTGCAAAACCTATAATTCTCAGCCAATTTCATAACAAAAACATTTTGCAAAACAGTGTCTCTTCCTCCTCTACATTGCCTTAAATTTCTGTTGCTGACATGGGCTCACCTGTTGCCCAGTGTTTAGGACTGATTGTTGAGTTTACAGTCTTCACACCTGATAGTTGTGTTTAAACAATTGGTTCATGGGTGTGTTTTTTGGAAGGTAGTGCCTTGAAATTGCAAAGGGGGGACATTATCTGATATTTCTGTGTCTAAAGTAGATAAATGTGTTGAAGCAATCATAAAAAAAACTGTAAGTAGGACCTGGTTTTTGACTTACAGTAGTGCTTGGGATTCTGTGACTGTCCAAAAAGTCTAAAATATTTTTGTCTAATCAGAATTGAAGTCTCAGACCTCATGACTTGTGATCTGCTTTGCCATGCATAAAAATTCAATTCAGATTGAATATATTTATTAATATTGTCTCCTTTTATTCAGTTTAGTGCTTTACAGTAACTAAGACCTGAACACTCTATAGCAAACACAAACAACCCCCTTTAAACAGAAAATAACCTTGAGCAGAGCCCAGCTCAGAGAGGGTACCCATCTGCTTGAGGCCAACCTGGTAGAGGAATGGGGGATGGAAGGGGGTCCCTTCCTTCCATTCCTAACTTTTAGAGAGGGAAGATTCAGGGGAAGATGAATATTTATGCATGTTGTTGTTTGAGTTACGCTATTTGACTTGTATTGAAGCCCAATTCAGAGGACAAAGTGTGGTCTTCATCTCACTAGGGCAGGAAGAGCCAGGAATACAAGTCCCAGTATGGTGCTATTGATTTGACACCCCCTACTACTGCATTACTGATTCTACAACAAAGTCTCACCAGCATGATAGCTGGTCAATTAAAAGAATATGCACATCTTAGAGGTTGGATTTGCAGTGAGCTTGGATTTCTTTTATTGATAACGTTACACCTATTTTCTGTACTAATGCAGTTTAATTCCAAACATAGCCCGGTTCATTTGCCATGGTGTGCCCTTAACGGGTTTCACTGAATCCTTGGGAAATAATGAGGTGGAATTTTGTTCAATCAATTTTTTCATGCTCACATGAGAATATTCAGAAGAAATGATGTTATTTGTAAAGAGAGCATTTGCCAGTTCTAGTGCTGCCTTTTATTTCACAGAAGAGGCAAAGGCTAGATATTTAGCTGCAGCTATGGTAGGAGAGAAGAAATCACTATTTGATTAATGGGAGTAACAGAAGGGCATATTGCCACAGCTGTGCCAGGGCCTCTCTTCAACTTGATTCCACACTCCACCTCCTAAAACACACACACACACACACACACACACACACACACACACGCACGCACGCACACACACACACACACACACATACAGTATTCGCAGAAAGGGGAAAAATCTCTGACATATTGCTTCCTGGACACAAGTAGAAAATAGACATTCACATTTTTGTCCTTTTTGTTTTGGCTCACAGGTGATGGTGGTGACTATAGCCCTGGTGAGTAAGATTGATACAACCTCATTTGCAGCTCTCACACCTGCTGTGATGGATCAGCATTGAACTGATGCTGTTCAAACTGACAGATGAGACCTGGCCGCTGTGACCTTATCAGACATTGTTGTTTCATACTCGCCCCGGCGCTACCACCATGGCTCACATAGTGGAAATGTACAGAGAACCTGTCTTTATAAACCTGAAACCATGCAGCCAGAAGACTGAAATACTCAAAGTCAGTTTGGTCTTGCATAGTGCTACTCAAAATGGAGTTAAGCACCCAATGAAAGTGAGTAATCACCAGTATCAAGGAACAGAAAGACAGGAGAAAAAAATCCGGTGCAGACTGCAATCTTCAATCTCTGAAATCTCTTTGGTTAAAAAGTAAAGGCAAAACTCCCCAAGATATATATGAATAGTTTGGTTCCAAAACGCTATATCTCTGTTTTTAAAAACATTAAAAAAGTTTTTTTTTATTGTGTATTTCAGGTAATATCAATGAAATTAAATTAAAAAAAAGATAAATCATATAACAATACTCAATTACATTTCTACTGAAATTACTACTGAAAAAAACAAAATGTAAAAAAAAAATATTTATGAAAGTTCATGGTGGATATAGTGTTTTGGAACCAAGCTCTTCATATGATGCCTGACCTCTGATAAGAAAGAGGGCCTTGGGGCCATACAGATGGGATGAATTTAAGGTATGAACTGAAAAAAAAAAAAACATTTGGACTGTTATATAGAGTTATATGCTATAAATGAATTTGATTCAAACACAAATTAAATATCATCTCTAAGGCACTCCACTCTGTGCTCCTGTGAACACTAGAGT
Organism: Alosa sapidissima; assembly: GCF_018492685.1. Classification (NCBI taxonomy): domain Eukaryota; kingdom Metazoa; phylum Chordata; class Actinopteri; order Clupeiformes; family Clupeidae; genus Alosa; species Alosa sapidissima. The sequence goes on from NC_055960.1 coordinate 2,920,294, forward strand.
ACAGTGTGCAGATGGCACCATGGTGGAATGCCTTCCAAAGAGCCACATGCACAGCACACCCAGCATCAAGGTTGTAGCCGATCATGTGACTGACCACTGATCAGCTTCAAGTTTCTTTGTGTCAAGAACATTTCTGAGGATGTAGACCTTGAACTCCTGCCCCTGGGTAAAACGGTGCAAACATGGCTGCATCCTGCAGAGCTCGTTCATTGATTGACTTGTGTCACTGAGACTGCGAATAGTCTAAGACTGGGACTAAGAAAATCATTCACTGCATCTCAGCATGTTATGACAACTTCTCCTTCTCAGATTCGGCCTTCCCGTGGTGGTGAAAACTGTCCCTTTATTTAATATTTAATTATTTCATATTTTTGATACAGATATTGGTGACCACATGCCACCAATCAAAAGTAGAGATTTTGAGCTCTCTCCAGCATCACATCATGTCTCAGAACAAAGGTGCTGAAATCCCACATCCTGTGGTCCTGTGTTCATTTCTCTTAGTCAAGCATCAAGGAGGATCAGTTCGGATGGAGAAAATGAATATTGTTTTAATGTTCCATTTCAAGGGTTTATGTGGTCTCACCATTACATTGTATGGAGCTGAGATAAACCACTGTATGTGATCATGCACCAGCATCCCACATTGCTTTTTGGCTCAAAGGATGTACATACAACATAGCTCTAGTCTCTTTGGGATCAATAGCAATTATTAAGAATATGAATACAAATGCTTACTATGATGTAGACTCATTAATACATAACATCGCTGCACCAAAATGGAGTGAATTACCCTGTGATGTTTAGGCACTGGGAAACTCAGCATGCTGTCGCAATGCAACACTACTTCTAAGCAAGTAGTCACACCCAAGCTGAGGGAGTGCGTATTTAATTATTCAGAGATATAGTCTGGAAAAACCCAGCATCAGCAATCAGTTTTTGAGCAACAGTGTTGAACTGTGACTTTAAATGTCCATGTCATCATTAAACTGATGGTCTCTATGTATCCAAGGCTAGATTAGGGATTGGGATTTGACTGTACACCCAGCTAAGGTCAAGATCCATGTAGACTGGAGCAACCTTACAATTAGCACAGAAATTCTGTAAGCAGCCTGCCTGAATAAGGAAGTGGACTGGATGCATGTGAAGTGCAAGATTGGCATTGCTCTTACATTATGTAACAGTAAAGTGCTCCTCACTAATGACGCCTGGAGATTCTGGCTATTGGTTATCTTCTTTCTTTTTTGTTTTCTTTTAGTAGAGTTTTTCCCTTGCAACACTACAATCTATCTCAACAGGGAGAGAGATCAGATATATATTATCTTAAGACTAAAAGCATCTGCCTACAAGCTTTGACATTGAAGAGGAAAAAAACTAAATTAGATTTTGTCAGGTATTATCTGTTCCAGAGATGTATGGAAGCCTGAGGGTATTGCCAAGAGGGTAAACAACAGCTAAAAGAGGAGGAAAAAATAAACAACCCTCAGCAGTCTCCCATGAAAAATGACTCAGTAAGCTTAAATGAGGAAGGGGGGGCATATTTGACCACACAAGGAAAGGGATAGAACAATAGGTGTTTTCCCCCTGCTTATGAAGTACATAGCATAGCTTTCACTGTATATAACATAACAGTATTTTACTGTTTTTTTACTGAGGCAGAAGGTTGAATAACTAAATGCAATCCCCTATAGATTTCAGCATTATGCATCATCACATCTTAGATGTTTAAAGAAGCACATTATCATCGTCCCTCGTCTTAGCCAGGCTCTGGGGGACTTCAAAGCCCATGACTCATGAAAGGAGAGTTTGGGGAGCAGGAGAATTTCCCTTCAGCTGTATGCAGGGCCAAGCAAGTGAGTGAGCAGCTGTAAATATAGACTCTTGGAGGCACCAAGGCAGAAGGAAGTGGGTTAAGCCAGTGACATGATGCATCTGAGACTGCATCAGAGGCAATTAAATGAGAAAGTGCAGGGATATCCACACCTGCCAGTGATACCATGTGAGTCCGAATATACCAGGCATCACATACAGTTATCTTTTGATTACATGTGGGGGAAAAGGAATGGTTAGATTTAACCTCTGGCTTTCCCAGATTTTAGTGGTCCCTGTTAGACATTGTCTACAGTAATGCCTGTTGTTTTAAAGGAAAATGTAAAATGTATTTGTGATAAACTGTACTCGCACAAATACAATTAATGGCAGTAAATAACACTGACACTCAGGTAAAGACATGTCACCAGAGAGAGGAGGAATGGTAATGAAATATAACAGTCATGCCTGGCTACATTCTGTCAGTTTGCAATTATGCAATGCAAAATATTATAATGGACTCAGTTTGAAAAGCTTGTTTTTTCATGTTAGATAAGGGTGCCAACTATGTACAGAAAAGAATGTCCTAAATGGAAGTCATTACAATACAAGAGAACATAACTACAAATGGGATGCAAATGCACTGTGCTTCTGGGAAGTAATATGAAGAATATAAATTGTACCTCCTGCATGACGTCTGTAAATGTTTACTTTGACTAGAACGCTGCATTGAGAACAAGGTAAATATTTCCCACAATCCACTCTGGCTCTCTGAAAGCAGCAGTCAGGAAATTGTAAGGTTTATAATCTATGTGATACTTGACACTAAGAATAATAAAAATGGATTCAGCAATAACAACATCAACAGCATGTAATATAAATTCATATTGAACCTATGTTGAACATAATGAACTTAATGTTTGGTTAGTTATGTTTCTAAATTATGGCCCATAAAGGAACCTTGATCTGTGCATATAAATGCATCTAATGATAAACTTGAGACTTAACAGAATTAATGACAGAATTAATGACAATTATTTTACAGTTTAATGTATTTAACAAAATGTTTATTTTCTCTTGGTCTTTATCTGTTCTGTTTGCTTTGTGTTAAGCACAATGAATGTTCTCTGTGTTCAGCCCTATGTCTGAAATGTGATTTAAAAATACACTTGCCTTGCCTAATTTTATTTAAGGGCAATTATTGAAGAATTGAGCAAGAATCGCTGCTGTCTGAAGGAAAATTCCTGTATGAATATGACGGTAAGAGGCATTCTTGAGGTATTGCATGAATTCAATCCAGCTCTGTGATGGTTGCTATGGTCACTGTCTTGATTCATTCATTACCTGAAAGTATGACACAGATGCAGAGAACTCTCCAAGTGGATCATTAGAGTGTCATCATGACTTTCACACAGAGCAACCTTAGCAGGCTTTGTTCTTAATGGCTTGACTAAAAAGCTGAGATTACTATCTGTGATATTACTATCTCTGTCATTTCCTCCGGCAACATTCTGTTTGTGATACTGATAGGCCATTTTGGCAGCTGTCAGGGCTTTGGATTTTGTTTCACTGCTCTGGGACTTTTTGTTTAGTAGTCCGAGAGGGGCTTAGATCCTTCAACGACCTGTGGCATGAGCCATAGGAAGTGTGTCACACCAAAAGTTACAACCCCCCCATCAAATCAGGGATAGGCCTACAGAAAATGTGATGTTTGTTTCTATGTGTCGCAACTTGCCACTGATGTGACTGATCAATGTTAAATAGGCTACAACCAATTGTTTAAAGTGGCCATATTATGCAAATCTCACTTTTTCTGTGCTTTTGTAGCCTACTACCATTTGGGCTCTGATGCTTCTACAAACACTCCAGGTGCGAAACAAAACCGTGCCTTGAGTTTTTGTGGGTTAGTTGAGAGAGATTGAGGTTGAGACGTCACAATAAGGGAAATCTGAATGTTACTACCCCCAGAGCGCTGACTACCAGCGCTATACATATACTGGAAGAAGGTATGTCTTTGTTTTTGAAAGACATTCTAACACAAGGAAGCAGCATTTTTTTTTTCATGGGAGATTCCAGCCAATGCCATGGCCGTGCTTTGACATCATGAGAGCAGGTTCTAACTAGCGCAGTTCGTAGTGAGCAACTGCACAAGCTGACTGCAGGCACCTTGCTCCCGTGAAGGTCTTAAGGTTATAGGGATGGCACAAGGAAGGAAGGAATTGCGTTTGGCCAAGGGAAGGTTTAAACGTGTCTTGAACGTTAGGACAGAACGGTGAAGCATTGGTGAATATTGCAAAAAACTATGATTAATCTGACTCCATAAAATTAAGAAATTGACTTTGAATAATTTTCAAGTAGTTTATCCACTATAGCAGAGTAGTGGCATGGAAAACAAGAAGAAATATATGAATGGTGGGTGAATTAACAATTATTATTAACCAGTACCATAAACTTAAAATGTAAACAATATCACTTAAATTGAATGCAAGGTAAAAGATAGGCAAACATACAACAAGTTAGATGCCAGTTGAACAAAGTGAGCTTAACCAAATAACAAACTTTAAACATAAACTTAACAAATAAAAGTTAGAATGTCAAATACATCATATAAAATAATACATCAAATATAAAGAATTAAAAACAAACCCCAAAGTAAGGAGAAAGAGAGGGAAAGAGAGGCCAGAGAAAAAGGCCTCCTCCAGAAGAGTGTGTACACTGTAAAAAAAATTCCGTTGTTTTTACAAAAAAAAACTGGCAGCTGTGGTTGCCAGAATAATTTTGTAAAAAATACAGTACAAATGTAAACAACTTTACAGAACAACTTGTAATTTTTACTGGTATTCAATGTACAATAACCGATAATTAAATGTACATTTTTCTGGTATTCAATGTACAATGAACAATACATAAATGTTAATTTTACTGATATTCAATGTGCAATAAACAGTGAATTCATCTAAATCTTACCAGGATTCAATATACAATAAGCAATTTTAGGATGTTAAATTTACAAGTTGTTCTGTAATGTTGTTTACATTTGTACTGTATTTTTTACAGGATTATTCTGGCAACCACAGCTGCCAGTTTTCTTCTGTAAAAACAACGGAATTTGTACTGTATTTTTTACGGGATTATTCTGGTAACCACAGCTGCTAGTTTCTTCCTTAAAAACACATACAAATATATTTTACAGTCTTACAGTTTTTAAAGTCAAATAAACACCTAAATACTAAATAAACTATTTATTGCTCAGTGAAAAATGTAAACTGTTTTAGACATTACAATTAGCTTGACCACCTCTTAGATGAAAATGTAACCCTGTGTACACAGCTTAAGCATTTATAAATGGAAAAGCAATGTATACCTCAAGAACTGTACTGACAAAACACAAACAAACAAATAACTTGCCTCTCCAAGAATTTATTAACCTCAAACCTCATATTCTATCAAATACTGGCACTGAGGATTAACTAGGGCAATGCTACAGCTGCTGAAACAATCAAACAAGTGTACAAGTGACACCCTTGTGAAAAACAATCAATTAAACAAGTGTACAAGTGACACCCTCTTTGCTCTGAAGGTCCCCAGGCAATGCTACAGCTGCTGGGGGTAAAAAAAAAAACTATGAAACAAGTGTACATATTGTGTACTCCTCAAAACAAAAAAAGTGTTATTTTCTAACGTACATAATCATCAATACGTACACACGTACACTAACGTACAGAAACAAATACGTACACACGTACACAAACAATCAATACATCCCCCCCCATCCCCTGCCTTTGAGGCTGAAAGTGTCTGTGTACTGAAATAAGTACTGAAATAGAACTAACATGGACCCTTGACTTAAAACTACAGTTCCAGGGTTACACAACATAAACAAAATCTTCTGCTGATGCTTACTGTGCATCACGCCACTCGTGATCTGAAAGATCTTGAATCAATGTGATGACTCGGGGGTTCACATGAAGACGGGATGTTTTTGACTTCTCTACTTTAGTGCCCTTCTCAGGGTTAATGGAGAAAAAGCACCTGTGGAAACAAGACAAACAACTATTAATTATTAATAGTTACACTATTGACTACTAATGGCCAGGGGGCTAATCATTTTGGATGTCTCATTTTTGCTCTTTTTTGTTCAAACTCATTGTATCAATAAAATACCCTAATCAAACTTAGTGAACATTTTCTATGTAGTGTATGTTTCCAATATAACAAACATGCGTTGTTAATGGCCATTTTCATGGAGAAATCAAGAGCTTTGTCTAATTTCATAAGGGGAGCTAATAATTCTGACCTTGACTGTAAAGTGAAAATGTTAGATAAACCTAATCAAAACCAAAAAGACACACCTCTGCAGAAACTCCAGTGTTGATGCCAGGCATGCTGGGTAATGTATGTTGAAGCAATAGTAGCTCCCAAACATCAGGCATATGGCAGAAACGAAGGAGGGGATGCTGTCCTGTACAATGTTTCGATCCACACTCAACATGAAGCGCTTTGCAGAATAACAGGATCGTCCTAAGAAAAAATTAACAAAAGGGGGACATAATTCAAACTTAATTAAAACAAGACACAAATCAATTTGAGCATTATGTTCAGAAATCAGTGTGTGCAAGGTGTGGGACAGACATATTGGGCCTTTCAAAATCCACTTCGAATAACTTTAAGAGGTTACTGTATCAAAAAACATTGTGCAAGATAAATCTGTGCCAAAACAGAAAAGCAAGAAAGGAAAGGAATAAAGGATAACAGAATGAGAGAGAATGAAAGAAAGATCAATATATTTTAACTTACCACAAACAACAATCGTCGGAGTCAAGGGAAGCTGGTCCATCTGTACTTCCCCTGCCAGGCATGTGTCCTCGACATAAAAGAACATGGCATCTTCCTTTTCATCAAAGTAGGACAGCAGAAGCAACATCATGTCTTTGAGGTCTTCAGAACACCCACTCTGCTCTCCCCTCATCACTTGATACTTTGTTACTGCCTGTAGGAACTTTCTGCTCTTGTGCATACAAACTGTGTTCATGTAGTTGAGGAGCCTTTTCCCCTTCAGCTCCAGATTACGCAAGAAAACTTCTTTCAGCCCAATTCCGGTTAGTTCCTGAAAGTGGACTGCCATACCCAGGTCATCAAACAAAAACGGCCACTCATCAAGGAGGTTCTTGATATTTTGCCCCTGGTTGACTTTTTTGCGCTGCGTGTAAAAGGTCAACTTCATCAGACGTTTGACCTCGTCTGGATTAACATCAGGTTGCTGAGACATCATCTTCAGTTTTTCTTCATGTTCTTGCTGGCTCTCTGGGGTCTCTCCAAGGGGGAGGAATTTTAAATTCCAGTTAGTGCATCCATAGGTGTCTTGGACTGCTGCTCTCTGCTCTACAGGGACTTCGTCTGTGCCATCAGAATCAGTGTGATGCTTCCTTTTTCTTATTTTTGGGGTTGTAGATCGCCTCACATTCTCGATCCTATTTTGAAGCTGTTTTACAAGAGAATGGTAGCCTGTCCCAATCACATCTCCCTCTATTACATCTTGCAAAGACTTAGGGTATTTTGCCACCATCTTTTTTGCAACTTCTGTGGCGCTCTTTTTATTAATGCAAGACCTATTTTGCATCATCTCAGAGACCACGATTCGGACCATTTCCCGCCTCATTCGTGGATTTGGTCGTTTCCCTCTTTCAAGTGACTGTAAAAGTTCTTCTGGGAACTTATCCCACGGTATCAAAAAAGTATCCACCCAGTCTATATTAGGGCTTTGGCAGTTGTTGGAAGAGGTTGATGATGAACTTCTGGGTGAAGTAGACTCCAAGGACACAGGAGGTCCTTCCGGAGCAACAGCAGATGAGCTGTCCGTTTTGTCCGTTTCAGGAGTAAGCCCTGCAAGCACACACATCAGCCAATTACAAAAAAAAAAAAAACGTTAACGATAACACTTCTCTAGGAAGACAACACTCAATGAAGATGACACACATGAAATTGTAACTTTTTTTTTTTTTTACATTTTTAACCCATGAACTTAAGATTTTACCAAACAATGAAAAATATGTATTTTAACCTTTTTAACCTTCTATATTATATTCTTATTGTATATATTATCCTATATTTATCATTAAACTATTTACTATATTGTACCTGTGCAATTGTACCAGGGCTACAGAAAGTAGAATTTGTTTTTCTAGACAGTACAACAATGAGACATCTTATCGTCATCAGGGCCCAAATGTGAATGCTTCCACATTCCTGATTCATCTTTTGTGCTGGTGACTTTGGGCACTGGTTGCATCCTGTACTGCAAAACTTGACTTACATTTTAACTTCCAAGCAGCAAGTACTTTTCGGGCTTGAATGGGCCTTAACGCTGTCAGCAAATCGGCTTCCTCGATGAACTGAAAGTCATCAGATGTCTCAACCCCGAGGGATTGTAAATGCTCTTCTAGAATGGTTTTATTGATCTCTGAGAGGTCAGGCAGGACCTCAGTTATAGCACTGTGTAGAAATGTTTGCTCCATGTCAGGCCTTTCTAGAATAAGAAAGAATGATATCAGTTCTCATTTACACATTTCCATTTTTTAAAACACTTTCATATAAAAGGGAAACTGGTGTCACTGTTACATTTACCAAATAGCATTTTGTCTTTTGTTAAGAATATGTGCATTACTGTACAGTTACCCTAACTCTCCAGCACAGTGGTCAAGACCATGTTTATTTTGATAACACACTGTGTTTCAGAGGAATGACTTGGTGTCCATCAACAATGTATGATGGTAATGGATAAAAATCCACCAAGTCATTGAGGTTAAGACATTGCAACCTTGTACTCTGTTTTGTCACTGAGTACAGATGGTATTCAGAATGATAGTCAGCTTTATGTATTTCTACCACAAAATACACAGCTGCATCATTTTGAACTAAAATAATGAGAAGTTCTCCAAATTCGATGGACTCATCATTTTTTGACACAAGGAAATGTCCCTTTTTATATGAAGTACCTTTGTACTGTATGTCTGTAGAAACACTAGTATTGTGTTCTGAAAAGCCAAACTCTCTCACTGCATGTTTAATTGCATCACTGTAAAGGCTGGGATAAAAAGTACAACTGTCTTTGACTTGCAGAAGCTGACTGCAGCCTGGCCCAGCTGAAAGATATGCCTGAAACATTTGATGTCTCTCGGATAACGTTAGGCATATGTTTTTAAAGTTTTTTAAATGCCTTGCACATCTCTTGAAGTAACTGTGCTTACTTTCAAAACGCATCGTCCATACTCTGATCAAGGGGCCGAATTTCAAAATTAGTGCCGGATAATGACGCATGAAATGGTGTTTGGGTTTCAGTGTAGTCTCAGGAAATAAACACTTTCTTGATTCCAAATATTCTTGGATTAAAATATCAAGATAGGCTACTTGGGACAATGAAATCTTTTGTGCACAAATCATGTCAACAACATCTTTAAGCTGCAGAGTTAACTGCCACACATCATCTTCTGGATTTTGGACTTTGTCACCAATTAACACAGGCAGCAACCTTAATAAATTCCAGTTCTGGATAGCTTGACCAGAAAGCTTGGACCCCTCAGAGTTGACAGCAGATGGCTTTGTGAGAGCATCCGATCCCTTGTACTTCAACTGCTTGATGCGTCGGTTCAACAGTGAATATGTAAACCATTTTTTTCCTTTGATGAAGTACTTCAAGTACAGTGCAACATCATAGGATAAGACACCTTCAAATATGTCATGGCCTAAACAAGGTGGGAGACCAGGCTGGCAAACATGAAATGACTCAAGAGCATTGAAAACAGAGTTTACCTTTATGCCTCTACTGCTTTGTCCGTCTTCAGCTTGTAGCAGTGCAGAATTGTACCTTTCAGGAGTGCGCTGTGGACCACAAACATTTGGATCATTCTCAAACCCGGTTCTTGAGATTTCACAGTATCTGCAAAAGTACTCAGAACGGCTAAAATTTTCAGTGAACCCACCAATACTATGTGACCCCAAATTATCTCCTGCAATACAATATAGACCCCCTTTGACTGTTTCACCACCAACAGTTATTCCATTTTTCTCAAGATGTTTTAAATCCTCTAGCATCTCTGAGAAGACTTTAGCAATTCCAAACTGTTTCAGGTCATTCTCTACACACAATAACACAAGGGACATGTGATCGGTATTGGACCGCACATGTGCAGGCAAATTTGCCACAGAAAGATAGACGGCAAGAACTTTGTGTTTTTTCCTAGCTGAGCCAAGGGGATTTACAACTTCGAAGGCATCCTGATAGAGAATAAGCTTGAGGCATCCTGGATTTTCAATGAAAAACTGGTTGGACTTAAAGTTTTGACCATCACGTATGTCACAAAAGTCTTCTGACTGTGTATCACAAGACTGTTGTAACACTGAATTCTTCCATAGATCTGATTCTAGTAAGCTGTGTAAAGTTTGTGTTACAGGTACGTAGTAAGCAAACCTCTCTGTCATATTTTCATCATTTCCTAATTTGACTTTTTTAGGCTCTATGTATTTAAACATTTTATGGAAAGTCTGAGCCCTCGAGTACGTTGTTCGCAGCGGCCCCTGATGGCAGGCAGAAAACAGGTCTGAATCCTTCACACAATCAGAGATTTTAGCAATAGCATCATCAGTTAGGCACATGTCATTTTTCAAAAGTGCCTGCAGTTTACTTAAAGTGTAATCCTGTCCCAAATCATGCACATTTTGAATCTCTTCAACGATTGTCTGTATAGTTGAAGCTGGAAGAAGGAGCTGCCCTTGCAATTTTAGGTAGAATAAACAGACATTCCTAAGAAAAGTGTCTTTGAAATCCTGTGGCAAATCACTGCTTTCATTTGTTGTAGCATCATTTGAGCTCTGGGGAACATCTTCACATGCACTGACAGAGGGCTGGGAAACATTTTCCCGGTACTTCTCACTTATACTATCCACTGAACACATTCTGTGTTTTCGTGACATATGAGCAGTAAATGACGATTTAACAGTGAATGTATTTTCACAACCTGTTACTGGGCATGACACAGGTCGCCCCTCCGCTATATGCTCTTTTAGGTGGGAGATAAGCTCTTTGACTGTGTGAAATTGACACTCACACAGCGAAATAGCACACCTAAAATCTCTAAAAATGGCCCCAGCAGTAACAGAGGGAGTAGGTATGTTGTGAACTCGATAGAAATGACTTTTAAAAGCAGCATAGGCACTAAAAGTCCGCTTGCAGTCTGTGCTAACACATTTGAAAAACGCATGGGGCTCATTCCTGTGGATTTTACAATGCAGCACATAACCCCTCAAGGTTTGTAATGTTTTGCTGCAGAAATGGCAAGTTAACATTTTTCCTAACCTTCCAAAACCACCACTTCACAACAGCATGAAACGAGCGTGAATTCAATATAAAGTAGCTGCTGCTAGGCTAGGACCTAGAAGCTACATGTAAAACCACCACTTCAGCTTATGTTAGCTGGCTAGTTCTACACGTCAAATTTCAGCACCCACATGGCAACAACTAAATGGAAAAAAGCGAAATGCAAGAGTTCAGTAAACCCTACCTTACGTTATTACTACGACTGACAATTTCTCTCACAGACATTAAGCTATTTATTTTTTCTTATCGCCCACGTCATGCATTAAAAGTTTAAGAATCAGATTCAGTTTACCTGAACAACAGGCTTTCACAGACTGGGCGCGCGCAGTCAGCTCAGCAGCAGCCTTCAGCCGTTAGGTCAGTGGTCGTCATGGTAACAGCGATATCAGAAACAAACAAACTAGTTCTGCTCGTTCTGCTCAGCAGTGAGTGGACGAGGAATGAGCACAGTTAGTTCGAATTTAAAACACAGCCGTTTGTTTTTGCGGGAATGTCAAATTTAAAATGAAAGGCATCAAAAGCATTTAAAATTAAATCACAATGACACAATCCTGTATTTAAAAACAAAAACAGACCAATGTAATGGTAGTTAGCTGGTACTAGCTGAGCAGCAGTGTAGCCTACATGGGTAAACACTTCTCAACACCCAAGTAGCTGCTGGCCAGTGCTCAAACTCAAGGAGCCTGGGCCGTTCTCGGTTGACAATCCATGGAATAGTGTGTCATTTTGAAACCAAGTTGAGCCACCAGCTATGGTGACATGACAGGCTACACCCTGAATTTGTAATAAAATGTAATATGGTTGGCATAGCCTAAACAAACTGTAGCCTAGCGAGCCTACTGACAAAAAATGTTATTCTAACACTGCTATGATGTTATTTTAACTATATCACATGTTCTTTTGTATTACAGTTTATCTGTGTTTAAACTACAGTAATTTGTAAATTCTCCAAAAAAATATGATATTTACAACATATTCTTACTGTCAAATCAACAGTTGCATTTGAGTCGGAGATTAACAACATATTAATGTAAATTACACACTATTTCATTGTTTTTGTATTTACAGTTTTTTTATGTCATGATTTTACATAAATTCACAGTTAATTCTACGGACATTTTTTACAGTGTAGGCAGCGGCAGCACCTCTCCAGCCAAAGAGGGAGAGCAAAAAGAAGGAGAAGAATCTGTGTTCCTCCCTTAAATCTCCAAAACATAAATGAACATTATAGATGCCATTCATCTGGAAACCCCTGAATCACCAGGAGCTTTCTCTTATCTAAGAGCAGGGGGTGGGGGCGCATCTCATCAAAGAGGGCATCAAATATCCCAGGTTACAGAAACATCACGCATTAACTTTACTGATCTACAACTGACAATGTTGTATTTCTCGCATGGAGACCTTTAACATAATACCAAACATCAATAGGTTATAATTTCTTGACAAATACATTTAGTCCATGTATTTTCCTGTGGTCCAGGACTGAGTTTGGCCCTTAGCAGGATGACAAGAACCGAGGCCATCTGGCAGCTGAAGACAGCGACTTTCCAGTTCAATGTCCATTTCATGTATAGACAGGTACTGTGATTACAAAGGCTTTTGTCAAAGTTGGAAAACTTTGCACTGATTTAGGTATGCAAATTCCAGCCTTACAGGATCATGTGAGATGGTGACAGGTGTGTATTATGTTGTATATCTTGAAGCATAACCGTAATTTGATTGGCTGGTGCCTTGCGTTGCTGTCCGTTGGTGCAGCAGAAGTTTCTGACTGATTTCTCACTGACAATGGGTTACCATCGAAAACACGTCTGAAAAAAAGCACTTACCCTAATAATGTTTGAATGATTGAATAAAAAACCTAAGGACATTTATCCTGCAGAGGAGTTTTTGCTTACATCTAGTGACAGTGCATCTTCAGCTGTGCTTCATATGCGCCTTTCGCTATAGACTAGGTTTTTCTTGGTCAGTGGCGTAATGATTTTTAGATCAAGCGCCAGACCACACCTTATGCCGTTAATTGCCACACCCCTGGGCGCATCGTGTAATAAAAGAGAAGGGCATGGCGAACAATTCGAGTGTAAGATAGGAATAAACTTTGCGTTGTGATAAGAATACACTATGCGCTGCGTCTCTGATTATCAAAATAGGGCCCTATTTGTTTAACCTGTCTTGTTACGCTTGATTATTGCCTTGTTCCATGTTCACCTATGGCTTCTTGTTCTTGTCCAATGGTTGTGTCGATTCATTTCACATAATATTTAAATCTAAGTGTTTGCCTTGCTCTTGGCTTCGTCATTCTGTCACAGGTTGGCTTCTAGGTCTGGACCCAAATGCATGATACGACTCACACAACTTGAAATAACCAAAAATCTTTACTCATTTGAGAGAGACATCACAATTTAACTGCTCACACCAACATGACAAAAACAATAACAGTGCAAAGAGCAAGACAAAAACTAGGACTAAAACACATCCAGAAACTAATCAGGCAATACAAACCATTGGACAAGCACAGGGCCGGTTCTCCCTATATAGACATGAGGAAGATGTACCGAATATATCCCTATAGACATGAGGAAGATGTACCGAATTAGCATTCAGGGCATGAAAAACGGAAAAAACTTCACGAGAATGAACAGCGGGAACAGCAGTCGGGTAAACTTGTGTTCATTCCATGGTTAGATGTCTACACACATCTCCCCAGCGCGTGTTGCTGGCCTAGCTTAGGCCTACCTAACAGGGAAGTGAATCCCCTGATCTGTCTGCAGCTTGCTTGCCAGCCTTTCCCAGTCATGGTACTTCGCAAAGTTGCATGTCCCGTTTTTTGAATGCGGGCGACTGGCTACAAAGAAAAAGAAAAACCCTCATCTATGCGCTCATGATAACGTGCAGCTCGGAATGAAACTAACAGTTTTTCAGCAGAAACATGCGAGAACCCGTCGAAACTGGTTCACTCTTCCCATATGTTATAAAAGTAAATGTTCACAATTTCAGTCAAGCTTTAATTGGTTTACATGGCCTACAACTGAACGTAGGCTATGCCAAATGGAAAGTAGCCTAATAGGCTATTAACTTTGATTTGCTGTGCTGCATGGGCAATAGATGCATATCGTAAATTAGGCCTATATGAAGTATTAAAATTAGTGTTTAAAATAGTCCACGTTTGAAAAAATATTGAAGGGAATCAGGACAGCCAGTTCAGTAGAGCTACTCTATGTCTTTGGCAAGCACCCTACTAGACACAGGTGAAGAACAGTCAGTCTCAGCCAGTATAGGCTACTAGCACAATCAGACCCTTACAAAAAATAATTGCATTACTTCAAGTGCCAAACTGTAGATTTCTGAGCATTAAAACCACAGTTTTGGAGGAAATATTTAGCCTACAGTTGTTATGCAGGGAATGCAGTAGGCCTATTATGGACACATAAAAAATACTAGGCTACTGTACTGTAGCCTACAATAACTGAACTGTACTGAACTGAACTGTGAGGGGATATGTACAGCAAGCATCAAAAACAAAAGGCCCAGACCCTAAAACTGGGCATTTATAACTGTAAAGGTCCTTCATGGGGGAAAACACTATATTTGGTAACTTCCGTAGACATCCAAAATGGGGTGTGATGATTTATTGGTGATGTATTGGGAGCACAGAGGTGTCAGATTATATATATATAAAAAATGGTTACATTTTGTCCCTCAGAGTTCATGTGGGAGGCCCCCTTAGCAGGATTTTGCCTAGGGCCCCATGGAGGTCTGAACCGGCACTGGACAAGCATAACAAGACAGGTAAACCAAATGACACAATTAACTAGAACATAGGAAACAGAAGTGACAAAGAGGTGAAGGTTGTTTCTCAAAGTCAAGGTGGGATCCTTCAAGGCTGTTATGTGAAGGATGTTACATCATCGAGTCCCGCCGAAGTAGTGTTCCAATGTCAAGCATCCATCAAAACCTATCAAATTCTAGAAAGGGCAAAGTCCTTCATTTTGTCGAATTTTTAAGGATGCATGTGTGTATCCTCAGCATACTCTGAACACCCACAATCCTGTGCGCACATTTATGGAGGATTTAACAACTTTGAACTCTCACACCGTAATCATGTAAAGACAGCATTTAGGAAGAGTATTTCAACCTTTTCCAATGAGCGCGATTGCGAGCTAATTAGTACACTTTTCTCTTTACGATTTTGCTTAATAGTTGCTGCTCTGTGGTTTATTTTGATTTATTTTTTGAATTTTATTTGTTCACGTGGGGGAATGACAGTGGTGTATTCATTGCTTTTCAAAAAGAAGCGGACAGGAGTCACGATTTTCAGTAACACACCTGCAGCTTCCTGCACACTTGCTAGTCTGTTCCATTGTGTGTTTTCCGAATGCTAAGAAGAAGCTATGCCTCGTCTTTGAAGGATTTGACTTGGCAGGCCTCAGTTCTACCAAGCAAGAATCCTCGACGTTTCTCGACTCTGAGAAACAGCCACATAGAACATGAAAACTAAGAAGTGACACAGGAAGTAGATACACAGAACAATTAGAACCAAAAAAGTCCCAAAATAGTGAAACTAAGGACACAAAAAGCCCAATCGGGACTGCAGCAGCAGTGGCTGTAGAAGGGGAATACCTATTTCAGTTTAGATTATTAACAAAATCACAACACATATCCAGTTCCTGTTTATAAATTAGTGGATTCTCTAATGTAATCTACTGAATAAAGTAACTGAGACCAACCACTGATTTATGTAGTTGCTGCAGGGAGCTGCCTAACCACTTGGGATTTCCACTTTTGAAGTAATCTCTGTGATGCAAAAATAATTATTCTGTTCTGCAAAGGAAGAATATCCCTTATGAGAATATAACTTATCATCCCATCTCATCTGAAAGGCTCCACAAAGTACCCACAATGGTTACTGGATTTTAACTAAGAACATACATTTGTCATTTGTCATCAAATTATTGAGACCCCTTTCATACTCACCAACCCTCATTACTTCCTGTGACCTGTGGTTTCCTGTAGCATACTCTTGTATATTTGAGAAGTAAGCACTTATGGATCATCCATATAGTAACAGTGAATTCACAGGTGGACTAAACAATATTGAAAAAATCTGATAATGCAAACAGCTGTGCTGAACATATGAACCTCATTGAGGAGGAGCAGTAATGAGTCATAGAATAGATCACTCTGGGAGTGGCATGCAGACCCATAGCATAGCGAACAATCCAAGACAACGAGACAAACAAGACTAAATGAATGTTACCTAACCAAAAAGGAATTAAATATCCTGTTGGATGTGCATGGACAGAATTGGACAAGAGAGGGTATCAAAGGTCAGATGGAGTTGAAGCCATATTCGCTGACAGCATCTACTAAATAATGAAGATCAGAAAATGTATGCTAGAATTTAAACCCAGGAGGAGACAACACGCACCACTCAGCAGGAAAAGGGGGAGAAAGGGTATGATAAGGGAGAGGGCTCCCAGACTCAATGGCATGACAAAATGGCCATCCTATATCCATTAGCACGGTCAAAGGGAATTTCTACCTTAATGTCTCCCATCGGATTCTCAGGCAATTCCACGGTGTAATTGTGCTATTGCTACTTTAGCTTTGTGAACGTTTTTATACCCACGTCCTGTCCATGTTGATTAACATAAATGACCCTATAGAACAATGCCTCTGATCACAAAATGATGCCGTTAAATTAGTGTGGACTGGACACACCTTCAACTTTGCGTCTCTGACAAGGTGTTTCCGATCGCTAAAATAGACCCCTTAATCTCATTGTGTCAAAGACAATACAGAAATGCGTTGTCTGTATAGGCTTCAAGGCTACCAAATCCCAAACAAAGTGTAATGGTCACCCATTAAAATGATGTGTTTTATTTTGAGCATGTAGCCTACTCATATGGTTTTGAATGTTACTGCTGGTATAATAGTAATTATGTGAGTCATGAACATTAGATAGGCTACCAGAAATTAAGTAAACACACGGGTATAGGACTGATTTTCACTCTGATAATGAGGAACTCCCATCAATTGGCCTGTCAATCAATGGGAGGCGTTCGTGGGACAGGCTCAAAGTTTTCTTAGGTTCTGGTATCACGTTAGGTAGGGGCAGCGCGAACAGGCCTATGTGTTTGACATGTTGGACTACGTGAGTGTGGAGTATCGTCGCACGGTCTCGGATTACCCTTTTTTGTTCTAAAGGACATTGTTGGATGCTTTGCCTTTTTTTCTATATGGGGATTACTCATCTGGACGGACGTTTGCCAACAAGGACAGGCTGGTGAGACGCGGGGTTTTTAAAACCGGACCGCCGTGTCCTTCCTTATTTTTTTGCGTTCGCGGAGAGGCTGCCACTTCGTAAAAGGACATTGTTTTGTTTTCTCGGACATTTAGTTATTCCACGGTCTTGACCTATTGAACAATATACTTGACAAATTGTTTTGTGGGTTGTTTTGTGGGTATTTTGGGGTTGCTGGCGCGATGCGCGCACTTTGTTTTGTTTATGAGTGAATGAATGGAGCTGGCCTATACTGTAGATTCCCGCCGGTACAATATTTCTATAAAGCACGGAGGTTTAACGTTTGTGTCCTTGTGTTATTCAACCGTGTTTGGTAAAACATCCTGGGGTTATTGCTAGGACGATCCATGTTTGTATTTTTTGGTTATTTAACGCATGTCCACTACTTTGATTGCCAGCAAGTGTAATGGAATAGTCGCCCGCACCTTTTGATGCGTATTGTAGCCCTCGCTTCCGAAAGCATTAGAGAGCGTTTGTTACAAAAGTATACACAGATTCTTTGTAACGAATGTTAACAGCACATGGGGAGTTACATGCCTGTCAAGGGCCACCTACACTGGCCTAAAACATGCTGGCTGGATATAGGCTTTATTGCCTAAACCAGGGATTTTCAACCAGTGGTCCGCGGTCCACTTGTGGTCCGTGAGGACATTGCTGGTGGTCCCTGACCATGGATTCAGTAATGTAGTTTCAACGTGGGAATCAGTATTTTTATTCAGTGGTGGTCCCCGGGTTGCGTAATTAGTCTGAATGGTGGTCCCTGGGTCACAATCAGTTGAAAACCCCTGGCCTAAACAACAAAACTACATTTTACATCCTACATTCCCTGAGAGGTTTTTCATTTAGGCTATCAATATAAACAGAGAGGGAATGAGTCTGAAACATAACAAAATGTGGAAAAATTGAAGCGCTGTATGCACTGTAGTACTTCATACAATTCAATTCAATTCAATTCAGAAAGCTTTATCAGCATGACCATTCATAACGAAAGTGTTGCCAAAGCATACTGTACAATATATGTCTAGAAAACATCAGAACATAAAATAACATACCATAAAACAATGTGTGAATAGAAACACACACACACACACACACACACACACACACACACATATATATATACACACACACATTCATACACTTAAATACAAGTAATTACAGTGTTACTGTAGGCTAGTTAAGTCCTACGTAAGTACAGTGTACACATACAGCATTAATGTGATATGTATGGACATACATGCAATACAGCACAATCCAGAGATTCCCTGGGAATGTCAAGTGCATTATAAATGTATGTATGATGTATGATGGCATCGGAGAATGGCGACATGGTCCTGCTCTGGTTACTCTGGCTATTAATCGTGTGTTTAAGTGTGGATAAATAAAATATATTCTTCTTCTTCTTCTTCTTCTTTTTATTATTATTACTATTATTATTATTATTATAATTAGTAGTAGTAGTAGTAGTATTATGATCACTAACTATTATTATATGGTTGTCATTATGTAATGATGATTATGTTAAATGAATCAGTATTACACATTAAATGTGTATCATGCTTTTTGTACACTTATAATTCCCTGTGTTTTTGTTATTTTGTCTTGCAGTACAAACATTTCAAGCTGTTAAACAATCTTTGAAGAGGAAAGACCTGCAGTTTGCACAAAGTTCCAGGGTTAAGGGATTTTCAGTGACAATAATATTATGCAAAACCTCTTCATTTTAAAAATGTTCAAGAAAGAGATTGAGGCAATATTTATTTTATTTTATTTTTAATGACTACCTTGCTTTACCAAACATCACAAATGCACAAGTTATTGACACATTTGACACAAAAGAAATGGAGGCTGCAGGCTACTTTCATTACTAATGAAACTGTTGTCACTTTGTCTGCTGCTAAATCCATAGGTGAATTTTGTTAATGTTATCAATTTTCTGAATTGAATCCACATTACATTTCTCATTGAATACCATGTAATCCTGATAGCTGACAACCTTCCACTGTATTCAAAAGCACATACAGGACACTCTGGACTAGACAACAAGAAACACATCTAGTGTGTTGACACTACTCACCACATGCCACTCCAGACATGCTAAGCACCAGCCTGGCCTTACTGGTGAACTTCATCAGTATTCACCTCCACTACTGGTTGGAAATGCATGTTGTATTCATATGGTGTACGGCATGACGAGTATAAATGCATTAATGTGCATGCAGCAGACATCATTTGGAGGCATTATCAGCGTGTTTGGTTTCAGATTCAGACTGTGACTGCTTTAATTAAAAGCACTCCTTGATTACATCCTAGCTAGTGTCTATCATATTTTTTGCCATTACTGCCAAAGCTACCTGTGTTCCACTCATTGTCAGTCTGACTGGGGAATTTGCATAAATGAGTGTTGGAGTTGTTCATATGCAGCACACACTACTGATATAAAGATCACTTTGTCAAACACATATTGGCATACGTGTATTGTGAGCAATGCAGAGAACACAACTAGTCTCATTCTGGCATCAGACATGCTTTCAATCTCTTTCCAATAATAACAGCAATACAAAACAAGAGCACTATATCCACAGAAGACTGGGGAGGGGGACCTTTTCCTCAAATGCAAATCCCCTTAAGCTTTCTGTTCTTTCTTCATGATAAAACTCAACATGTGCAGACCTACGAGATATATGAGCATTTTTTTTAATTGTAGATGAAATACTTTAATGTCATTGTTTGTTCCTGCAGCCAAAGCCACAGGTTGTTTCATTAAATATACACCTCAAACAATTAAACTACACCACACAACACAAAGTCTTGAAGGCAATCACTGTCAACATGTCAAATGGAAGTGAGAACTATAATCATATACATTACAAATAACTTAATCGACCTACATATTTAACTTCTTACCAACTTTCTGTTACATCTTGCAACAATTTGGCATTTGTTCATGTCATTATATTCCTGCTTTTGCATTTTATCATATGCATGGCTGCATTCACAAATATTGTCAAGTCTAAATATATCAAACCTATTGATAAAAGCTTTACTTTTGTTTCTGTCTTCACAAAATAGTATGATGATTCTATAACTTTATGTATTTTGTCTGTCATAAGGCACCTCTGCTGTCAGTGTACAAGTAAAGTAGTATTTTATACAATTCAATTCAAAAAGCTTTATCAGCATGACCATTCATAAAGAAAGTGTTGCCAAAGCATACTATACAATAATATATGTCAACATCAGAACATAAAATGACATAGAACCATAAAACAATGAGTGATTAGAAACACACACACACACACACACACACACACACACATATATATATATATATATATATATATATACACAAACATTCATGCATACAAGTAGTATTACAGTGTTACTGTAGGCTATTTAGGTAGAGCTATAGACCTCTTCACGTTCCACGGCACAGAAAAGGTGTGCGCATGTCAGGGTCAGAGGGTTTTCCATCCAATTGAATTGTGTGTGTGTGAATTGACTGAAATGTCAAGGAAATCTAAAGAAAAATGCTTACTTGTACTACTTTTGTGCATGTATACACGCTGGTCTTGTCAACCAGATAGCTGTATATGTTGGGCTAATGAATTTCTGGCCACTTGCTAACGTCATCTACCCATTCTGTTATCAGCTCAGGATCAGGCCATTAGCTAAGACTAATTTATTAAGGTACGGTTTGCGGCCCATGGGTGACAATGACAGTGCATACTTTGACAGCTCAACATGCCGGTTTATTAGCTGTGCCATTTTTCTGACCCCACGCTGTGCACGCACCCAACCTACAGTACAGTAGGCTCTGGATGATTACAAACATTGAAAGGGTCTATAAGGCTACAGCTGATGATGAATACATACACTAATGAAGTAGATCTGCAACTATGCACAGAAAGATCAAGATTTTATTTGGTGGACAAAAACATGATTGTATTATAAATCACTGCCTCCTGCCTTCTAAAGGTATTTGTAATCTCATCTACGTCAGCAATGACAGAGGTTTGTTGTAAGAAGATCAGTCGTGATCCTGAGCCTCACAGTGTAAAGGACGAAGGCAAGTGGATGTGGTATTTGGATTCTATTAGCAATCAACACAAGCGGTGGCAGCTTTCTCACCAGGCAGGAGTAATTGTTCAATCTTGTGATTGTTCAGCAGCTGCAATCCCCCAGGGGCTCAGAAAAAATGCCTTCACTCTCATACACAGACGTACCCTTGCCAAGAAAGAGGAGGGTTTGGCAAGAATTCTACTACGAGAAGCAAACTACTCCATGTCAAGTAAAGGAGAGTTGAGAGAAGGCATATTAACAAGTGTAAATATTTTCCTTAGACAACAAAACCCAAGGCTTTGAGATAAAAAAAAATGTTTGGCAGCAAAGGCATGGATAAATATACTGTACTGGTGTACACTGCTCTCTGTTGATGACTAGCAAACTGCCATGTCAATTCAGGATGGTGATGCTCTATGGTGCGCATGTGGCAAATACACGCCCTTCCTCTTTTAACAGCATTTCATACCCATGTGTGACACAAGTGAGTCTGCAAAGTTATGATAAAGTGAATTTGCAACCGGATCAGCATCCCCGTCTTCCTGCTCTCCGTGTCTGTGGCGCTGCAGTAGGAGATAGGTTTACTTGACCCAATATCTGCCTTTGATATGTAAAAATACAGTGGCTCTCAAATGAGCATGATTTTATAATTCAGCAGGCAGTAAATTTTTTAAAGACTCTATTCCATAGCTATTTGAAATCACTTGTTGTTGGCAGATTCTGACCTACATATCTCAAACATATTTCAACCTTTTCCACATCAGTCCAATGATTCTGTTTCTCTCTCTCTATGTCTCTCTGTGTTGCAGACTCTTTCAGCATGATGCAAGATGTGCCCACCTCACCCTAAAGTAAACCTTTTCAAAACCCACTCACATTCAGCCCACTTAAAAGCAGCATTATTGATCTGTTCCTCATAGCAGGCTCCCTGGTGGCATGACTCATGCAGTAGCCGGCCTTCGCTTTGCCACTTGGGAACGAGCGGGTCTGTCTGACAGAGCTGACCTCTCTGGTGCTGGACCACACTGCTTGCTCTCCCTCGCTGCACTCCGCTGTTGAGGAAGGGGATGGAAAAATAAAAGCAAACAAATAAATAATAAAATGTCACCTCACATCAGTCATGTTCAAGCTGTTGCTACCACCACAGGATCAACATCAGTTTCTGAGAGGCCTGCTATATTTGACATTGACAAGCAAAGAAATGGATACATAAATGTCAAAGACTGCTGAAAGTTTTTGGCTAAGCTCAAAATGGCATATTGCAGAAGTTACGATTCTTGAGACTTAGGGTCATATGTAGTTACTTAATATATTGATACATCTTTACAACTTCAGTGGACCCTCTTAAACTACATCTATCTTCAGACAAAAAGCCCAAGTCTAACTTCCTTGGTAGTGCAGAGGATGACCTCCACAAAAGTAATTCTTGAGAAGAAAAGTGATAAGTTGTCCTCTTATTATCTCAGGTGCAGCTGGGGAGCTGTGGGGTGCTATGGGCCCAACAGCAATCCATCTCTGATACATTTCATTCCACGTGGACTGTACCAACAAGGATATTTAAATGTTATTTACATAATGTCTGGCAGGCTCCTCGAGTGACCTCAGATGAATGGAACAGTGGCAGACAGGCTTATGATAATTACACAATCAGTCAAGCCACAAAGGGAAACTCTAATTAAGGAGTCACGACCCCTAGTGCCCTCCTGGCAGCTCAGAGACGTCACTTCCAAATAAGTTGCCAGTGGCTTTATGATTTGTTTGGGGCTCTGGAGCCATGATGGAATGGCTGGCTCTTTGTTGCTGTGAGTCGGCCATGCCAGCATGTTGCACCTGGCATGAAAGAGGGTCTCTTTCATCCCCGCCTCCACAAATTGGTGGCTGCAGTCTCATTGAAAACCTAATCATGTAATTTTCCTCCTTGCTTTGGCAGCCTTAATAGCAGGCATCTGTAGGGCTACAATCACAATGTGGAGGCAGGAGGAAATGGTGGAGCACCTGGACTTTATTGTCCCTCCCCCAGGCTTGCTGATTTTAGACATAGTGCCACAAAAACCACACTCTGGGGTGCTGACTAATGTTGCTGTGACACAAACAACTCAGCCAAAAGGGACCTTGAGCTGTTTTTCTATACCATCTCCTGCCTCTCTTCTCCTGTCAGTTCTAAATCACGGTCCACTTATCACCCTCTCAGAAAGAATGGAGGTTGGCTACTGCACGGTTTAACATGTGAGTGTGCCATTATTAAAACCCCAAACAGTTTTGATTATCATAAAGGCTTTTGATACAGTTTCAGGTGTTTCATTGCCCCTGGTTAAACTTCTACCTGACACCATTACTCTATTGAGGCTGGCTAGATACAACAGATATTCAGTGGCTCCGAAGATCCAATTTGCACTAATTATTCATCATATCATTTGAACTGTCATTATTTACATTTTGACAAAATTGGGAGAAAGTAATGGTTAATTTGCTATAAGGAGTGTTCTGAGACAACCTCTTAACCATAATGATAATAACATACTAAGCTGAGGTACAGGGAGGTCTTGGAGACCTACAAGCCGCCCCTAAACTGCTTGTCAATAGGCCTGTTAGTTCCAGCCCTCTCACTCCCCTCCATGATCATTATAATTGTCTCATTTAACCAAATTAGTCTCACCATTGCATCATCACTGTAAACAAAAGGCATCATCGTCACAAACACAAGATAGATAAACAGACCCTCATGTAGAGAAAGTCTACTTCACATTCATTTCAAAGTTGAGTATACATTGAAATGCAGTGAACAGCAGAGCCAGGTTCTTTATTTCAGTAACAATAAACACAGAATATGAAAAAGCCAAGGAGGAAAAGGTAATCTGGCATACCAGGCATTTTCCTGATGGGCTGCCAGATCTATAGATCTATAATTGGGGGCCAAGCAGCAAAGCTGCGTAGGCACCCATTATGTTTGTACGTTTTCTTCCCTATTATTATTATTATTCCGCCATGGAAGTCTATGGCAGCCCATAATAGAACTGTCTGGTAAAAAGTTCTGAAATTTGGCACACTTAATAGGAAACCACCCATGATTCATAGCACCAAGTGTCATGTCGGCACCTCGAGCGCTCTAGTGCCACCAACAGGCCAAAGTTGGACGTACGTTCACGCACGTAAATTTTGACCCGTGTATCCGATTTTCAAAAATAAGGTATCTTTGGAAGTTCAAGTTCAAGTTCGAGTTTTTACATATCACATTATCATACAAAGAATGTCACTCAAATTATTTTTGCCGCATGATTCATATGCCGAAATTCCGCAAGTTGAGAGGATGGTGTGCTGTCTGTAGCGATCTCACAATGAAGTTTTGGGGAGTTAGAATCCTTGGACCAAGCCAAGTTCAAATATGATGTCAATTTCCACCCTGATGGATTTTTCGCCATTTTATCAAAAGTGAAAAAAATCTACAATCATCTACACTAAATCTTTTTGTGTCATTGTACATAGGTTAAGGTTTTATCTAATGTTTTTTTATTTGGCATGCCACAAGCTTGCAAGGTCAAAACGTTATCTGCCAAATGAGAAAATAAACTCAAAAAAGGATATCAAAAAAGAATACCAAGGAGTGTGCGAACTTTTTTCACAAAAAACAGATCCAGAAACATGGCAACTTGTGAAGTCAACGTAATTGATCCGGCCAACATATTGGATTCCATCAAAAACACAAAAAAAATGTTCACAGGTCACACATTTTGTCCGATCTTCATGAAACAGATGATCTTCAGACCAAGCCTCACAAAAGCCATGTTTTTTGTAGCCATATCTAAAACCGTTCACCCGTAACAGCCAATCGAAATTGGCAGCGAAGCCGACAAACAGAGAGTGATCTTATATCTAAGGCAATCTTTGGTTGCTAGACATAAAACTTACTCCGACAGCAGCTTACGGCCATATGTGTAATGTAACAGCATCAAGTCGCCATGGCAACTCCATTCATTTGATTGTTCTAATTATCATTTCATTTCTGTCACCTTTTACCTTGAAATGGCAAATACTGACAATGACTTTTATGTTAGACTATATAATGAATGCCAGAGCAGTGCCATTACTGATAGCAGTACTCTGCAAGTTGTGGTTTGCTAGAAGCTCAGTGACATGCCAAATGGTGTCTTTTGGTGACGGTCAGAGTTATGTGAGTTTCAACCTGGAACAAAGAACGGCATGGTGCATATCCTGGAGGGCTCATGGGAATGGCACGTGTCATCTGCCCTTCACATGACCATTTACCATCAAAATGAATTTGAAGATAATATCAAATAGTTGCCTAAAACATTGGCAAATTGTAACCGTAGCACTGTAACAAGTGTCCCTGGTATAATGTCCTGACGCATACAAACACATCAAACACAAATTTAGACTCACTTTCTTATCTACTATTGATTATCTCATCAGTCTTTAAACAACATAGACTAGCAACTCAATTGGCAAGATAGCCTCCATGGCAACACATGAGCTATTCTGTTTGTCAAGGCCATACACATAAGCTGAGGCAAATCAGGAAATGGGGAATTCATTAATGTTCCAATCCTGGTGTTCATGGAAACTTGACAGTCGCATCAATGACCATGCACTCCATCTTGCTGATGGCTGACAGCACCCCGTTTAAGTGTCCATAAAGACAAACAAAGCACTGGTCAAGTACACTTCAGCAGAGTTTGTATTTCAACAAGCACTTGAGTCCACAGCTACCATTCCTGAGTCACACACCCATTGCGCTGGCCACCACTCTCTCATATTTTAAGACTTATTATTTATTACTGAACATTTGATCCCTACTGCAGCCATTTGTCATGTTTTTGTCACTGTCTCTGCCAAGTGTGGTCTGTACTGTGCTTTATATGCAGTGGTGGAATGTAACGAAGTACAAATACTTCGTTACTGTACTTAAGTAAATTTTCCACGTATTTGTAGGCCTACTTTACTTAAGTAAAATTTATAGTGCATACTTTTGACTTTTACTTCGTTACATTTTACAGCAATTATCTGTACTTCTACTCCGCTACATTTCTACAACACCATCGTTCCTTTTTACGATACATTTTATGATCAGTTTTTTTTTTCTCTCTGACAAACACGTTTGTTTTACCGGGGGGTTGCTACCAAAGATTCTGGAGCGCTACGTACATTCTTAGAAACATAAGCTTCTAGTCTAGACCAGGCAAAGCGTGAGCTTGTAGCCATCTGCATTCCGTAGGCTATATTCACCAGACCCATGGCTACACTGTACATGCAACTGTGTTCTGTGCCTTTCTCTGTCTGTTATCTGCAGCGTTAGGGCCTCCTCTCCGATGAGATTGCTATCCGCCGATCAGCGAAGTTACAGGCTATGCCCATGCTTCTGTCACACGTCTGATCATTTGCGGCACAAATGAATGGTAGACTATTAATGAACCGGTGGCCGGAAAAAACGTAACATTTTCCAGATTAGGAAATATTCCTTAATTGTGTGTGATTAAATAAAGATGCATAGCCTACAATTGTGGGGTAGTAACGTGAGCGCTCATTCAATGTCTATGTGCGTCTGCGCAAGTGAAACTGAACTTAATCATAAAGACACCTTTCTCAGCAACTTTTCTGTTCAATCAGCATAATTGGCATTACGATCCACCCGACGTTTCCCTTGTCTACCCCGTTAAACTTCAGGCTCTCGTGTTTTGCTGAATGATATTACTCAGCAGATCACACTAGTAGATAACCAGAATTACAGTCTCTAGAATTGTAGGTCAGAATGTAAACTGGGCCACAGATGGTAAACACAATTGCATTAACTTAAAACTATCTAGTCGAGTATAACCTAAAACTAGCTTAATTAAAATGCCACAGCCCATACTGATTTTTCCTTTTAGAATATATATATATTAAGAGAATAAATCATTATGCAAATACTTTTACTTTTAATACTTAAAGTACATTTAAAAGCAGGTACTTTTTACTTTTACTTAAGTAGGGTTATCATTGTGGTACTTTTACTTTTACTAAAGTAAATATTTCTCTGTGTATTTGTACTTTTACTTAAGTACTGAGTTTCAGTACTTCCTCCACCACTGTTTATATGCCCTGTCTTATGTCCTTTTCTATGTCTGCTTTTGCCCTGAGGGATACATAAAGCTTTATTATTAAAGGTATATTATTATTCCATCTGCTAGGTTGGGTATAATGTATTTTATTCCAAAATGCCATAGCAATTTGGACATGTGTCTAAATGCTTGGTGTTGGATAGATTTCCTGTAGAACAAGACATCATGTTTAAATTTCTAATTCACTTAGAGGATAGAAATCATGCATGAGCGATCCAAATGTTGTGACATTTCCAGTGCCATCTAGGTATGAGAAATGTTACAAATCAAGAAACAAGCCATCTGTAATTTAATAAAAGACCTTTATGTCACATGAGATGATTTATAATCTCTGTGTGCTCTGTTGCAACTTTCACTAGGACTTTATTAGACTGATTAAAAGGAAAGGTGACAAGCAAAGTTATCCCATTCATAGCTTCCTTGTAAGTCATCACATTATGAAAAAAAAAGAATCTTCCCTGGCAATATCCAGGCAATTTCAAAGGCCTGGCATATACCTGGCACACTCTATATCTTTACTTGGTGAACTGTGAAAGCATTAGCACTTGTAGAACAGACATGAGGGGGCCGGGAATGAAACAGAGCTGCCTGCTGAGTAACATTTCTATTGGCTTGGAACATCCCTGGAAAGCTGTGATGAGGGAGAGACAGTTTCACATGGTTGAGGTTTCAGTTTCTCACTCATTGCCTTGGAAGAGTTACCAGTAAAGAGAGTAGAACTCACTTAATAGATACACCAAGCAACAAAAATCACCTCTGATGAAATCACTTACTGGTATCATATCATCTACTGTATCTGATTCCCAGCATGCTCTCTTGCCAAGTTATGGAAAATAACCCATGAAATACAAGGACTATTTATTGACTTACATCCACTCTAAAATGGGCATTTGACCTCCACAATGATCTTGTAAAGAAATTGGAAACAATATGTTGCCTGCAGTGTGTCGCTTAGGCATAATGGAAACAAAAAAAGTTGGTACAATGTTACATTTTGTTATGACACTCCAATTTTGTTTAATATTTTGCCACTGTACCAATTTGTACCAAAAATAAACTTCCTTGTATCCTTGTATCCTTGTATTTGTTCTTCTTGATTCCTACGGCTCTGAGTTGTGAACACACCTTACAGTACACATGAAACCTCTCGTCACCTTCATAAAGGCACATGTGACTTTGTTAAAGCCAGTAGAAGACAAATGGTTCCAGAATTCATTCCCCTCTCTGTAATTTCTTCACAACAAAAAGACATCATTTAAGTTGGGGGACGTAAAGAATGGGTAATGTGGAAAATGCTGCAAAGGCTTGCAGGCTATTTTGAGGTTTTATGTGAAATTATTGTTTTTACCCAAGGGGTATTCAGTGAAAAATGAGACTTTTGACAAGAATAAATGTAGTTCAGCTCAACAGAGAGGTGTCATTCATTGTCCCCAAAACATGTGCCCACTCTGGACAGCCTCTGTTTCTTTGGTTAGATTGTCATTGAAGCTCTATTTCAGCTTCCATTATTACAACAGAAGAGTAATCTTGTGTGAGTGATAGGCAATTGAAGCAGTCCCTTTTTGAAAGATGTTATCATCTCCGCTCCTTAATCTAAAATCCTTCACTTCCCACAGTGAGGGAAAAAATACTTAAACCTTTTACACACGCAGAGAGAGAGAGAGAGAGAGATAGAGAGAGAAAGAGAGATGTTTTGTGTT
Organism: Alosa sapidissima; assembly: GCF_018492685.1. NCBI lineage: Eukaryota > Metazoa > Chordata > Actinopteri > Clupeiformes > Clupeidae > Alosa > Alosa sapidissima. The sequence continues at coordinate 2,949,652 of NC_055960.1, forward strand.
AAAAAATGTTGCAAGTAATAGGTTGGAATTAAGTTAAAATTTTATGTAAATCAGCTTTATGTTATAATCCTTTATACATATACAGTACTGTATGTTTAAATTGGGTATTCATAAAGACTAAAATATGCATTGTAGTAGTAGTAGTAGTATCAATAATGACTACTAGGGATATTTAGATATTATTTGAAAGCCAACTCTTCTCTTATGATGTTACTTAACACTACAGAATGCAATTTACCTATAAAAAAGAAAGATTTAAAAAAGGCCTCTCTAATGGGTTACTCAGATTACATGATTTCAACCTGATTTTGCCACAATTTTGTCCTAGCCGATACATTTCCAGCATCGTGTATGAAAGGTGGGGAAAAACACTGAAGGAATTCTATAGAATTATATATAGTATAGCATGTCAGAATTTTGGGGAATCTCCTGATACTTTGATGACGCTGACACTATGTTGACACACATTGTCAAACTTTTTGTCAAAACGGGCCTGATTAACATTATCTCAAATCCATTTCTAGAGGCTCAGAAATTTGAATATGTCTGCATCTTCCTATGCTAAATAAATCTTTATTGTTCCTCATAGCTTTACATTACATTACATTACATTACATTACATTACATTACATTTGGCTGACGCATTTTTAGTCAAAGCGACTAACAAAATGGTAAACACTTTAAGTTTTAGAGCAATTCTCAACAATTTTAGGACAATTTAAAAAACATTAGAGTACAGTAAGAATAAGTGCATCAGTGAGTGCTGTTTTTAACAGTTACGTGTCAGTTTAAGACGGTTGGTGAGTGCTAGGATCAGCAAGACTTGTTGTAAGTGTTGCTATGAGAGGAGATGTTCTCTAAAGAGCTGGGTCTTCAGGAGTTTTTTAACCCATGACATTCTCCTGCAGTACCACCTAGGCAACTTGATCAATGAGAACCTAGGTGCAAATAAATACAAAACCTACTTTTTGAGTAGTATGTGCATAATAATCAAACATTCAGGCTGGGGGCCCATGTGTCCCTTTGTGAATTGCTATAGGAGCTTTTTAGGGTCTCTCAATAGTCAACTCAGGAGTCAGCAGGTTTGACCTCATACAGGGATTCAGGGCCCCTGGACCCTTGACATCTCTGGTCCCCTGGGCCAGTGCTTGATAGGCCTGTTCTTTTGTGTGCATTCATGTGTTTGTACTGTATGTATAAGTCTGTGCGTGTGTATGTGTGTCTGTACAAAGTTGTGTGTGTATCAATAAATGCGCCTGTGTATGTGTGTGTGTGTGTGTGTGTGTGTGTGTGTGTGTGTGTGTGTGTGTGTGTGTGTGTGTGTGTGTGTGTTTTTGTAGGTATGTATACATAGTATGTATTAATTATGTATACCTGTTTGTGTGTGTGTGTGTGCCAGTGTATTTGTGCTTGTGTGTCTGTATAAACTTGTGTGTACTGCCAGTACCACATATATGTGTCTGTGTGAATATCTGTATGTACTTGAGTGTGTATGTGCCTGTGTGGGCATCTGTATGTGTGTGTGTGTGTGTGTGTGTGTGTGTGTGTGTGTGTGTGTGTGTGTGTGTGTGTGAGAGAGAGAGAGAGAGAGAGAGAGAGAGAGAGAGAGAGAGAGAGAGTGTGTGTGACAAAATTCCACCTTGTCTTGGGTGAAGTAGGGAATGTACAGTATGTAGCATGTTATATGTGGTGCTGTGCCTATAGGAATGTATGGGTAACAGGGTTGTGCACAATTCAAATTGCAATTCTGCTTCCTGTTTGCTACCTCAATTGAAATGCAAGTGAAATTCAAGAATTGAATTGGAATTTAAGAGCCAGTTTCAATTCAATTCTGGAATTTTGCAAAAACCTGTTAGGTAAAGACATACAGTATGTATACAGTACTGCAAACATCTGTTGAACCTGTTTGAGGGCTCTGCCTTGAAATATACAGCAGGGGAAATAAGTATTGAATGCATCAACATTGTTTTCAGTAAATATACTTCCAGTGAGGCTATTCACATGCAATTTTCACCTGACATTAGTTTTAACTCAGGGAATCCACACATATAAAAAAATCCAAACATTAAAGTCCATAAGAAGAGTAAAGTAAAAAAGTACTGAACACGCTAAGAAAAAACAGTACACTAAGGCAAAGAATGAAAAGGAACGAGCTGGAAGTACTTAGAGAGTAATTATCCCTCCTATCTGTGCAAATTAATATAAGCCGCGTTAGTACATATTGATGGGCTATAAAAAGGTTGTTGTTACCAAGGTGTCATACAATAAACATTTCATGATGGTTAAAAGCATGGGTCTCTCCCAAGACCTTTGCAACCTTATTGTTGCAAAAAATATCAATGGAATTGGTTACAGATGCATTTCAAAACCTCGGAATCTTCCAGTAAGCAGCATTGGGACTATTATCTGCAAGTGGAAGGAACATCACTGCATCATCAACCGGCCATGCACAGGATCTCCTCACAAGATTTCTGACCAGGGAGTCGGAAGGATAGTCAGAAGAGTAACAAGAGCCAAGGACCACTCAGAGAAAGCTCCAGAAAGACTTTGAGGCAGCAGATACAGTTGTACAGAGAAAATCATAGTTAATGCACTCAACCACCATGGCCGCTATGCACGCTCACCCTGCATGACTCCATCACTGAAGAAAAACATTTTTTGCTACAACATTTGGACAAGCCTATGAAATTCTGAGAGAATGTAGTCTGCTCAGGCGAAAGCAAAATTGAACTTTTTGGATGTCATACTACACACCATGTTTGTAGGAGAATTAGCACTGTCACCCTAAAATACCATACCAACAGTGATGTTTGGAGGTGGAGGCATCATGGTGTTTTTCATCTCATGGTAATGGCAGACTTCATACAGTTGAAGGAATGATGAATGGGAGAATCTTGCCATCCACCAGGATGATGAGGATAAGACATGGCTAGACCTTCCAGCAGGACAATGATCCACAACATACAGCAAAGGAAATTCTCAATTGGTTTCAGAGAAAGAAAATCAAGGCCCTGACTTAAATCCAATTTAACAGTTCTGGAAGTTAAAGTTCTGGAAAATCACATCTGAATACTGACTGATCATACAGGAAATGGCTTTGCCATAAATATCATTACAAATAAAGGCTCCACAAAATATTTAAGAAATTTCAGATAGGCACATTCAATACTTTTTTGGAACCATTTGTCTTTGAATGTGTCATTCCACTTTATAACACATAACTCTACTTATGGACTTTAATGTTTGGATTTTTTTTTTTAAATGGGTGGATTATCTGAGTTAATACTAATTTCTGGTGAAAAGTCCATGCAAATAGGCCCACTGGAAGTATACTTATTGAAATAAATTTTGACACGTTCAATATTTTCCCCACTGTATATGAAATGCTACATATACAAAGATTTTATTTTTCAGTTATAAGCCAATGCACATCAGTTTGACATTTGGATCTAATTTGGCCATGCATTTAATAGATAAGTATGAATGCCAAGAACATGAGCATATTGTGGAAGTAATTATAAAGGGCAGATATTCACTCAAACTTGAAAAGATAAACCTGTTATGTGTTTGTTTAGTTGGTCAGGAGACCCTGTGACTCATACATGGAAAGCAAAAGGGGGCAGACAGGGACAAAAGAGGCATAATGTTTGCATTTATGCACTCGTAGACTGCCAAAGCTGTACAAAGTCTATGCAGGACTGGTGATATGGTGCATTTGAGGGTGTTTCATTAAATGTGTGTCCTCTTAGGCGGTTACCACAAAAACATCTTGTGCACATCTGAAAAGAGAGCTTAATATACTGTATGGCAGCACCAAATACGGTAAATGCTGCCATGGCAACAAAAGTATCATTAATGGACGTGGACTTTCTATGATTGATATCTGCTTCACTACTATGTTAGTTTCCACAACCATCACTCCAATATCTTCATTTATGTTGCCACTAAATTCAGTAATGTTTGTTGACAGCATCTGTCTTCCACAAGAACATAAAAAACAAACATGTAAGCTATAATACTAACATCCTGTTAGTGTTCCTCAGCCTGCCTCTCCCCATGCAGCAAGTCTTCCCTGCAAAGCGCCACTGCAGCAGCCCCAGCTCCTCTCCTCTGCTGCATACCCTTGCTCCTCTCCTCTCCTCTCTTCTCCTCTGCTGCGTACCCTTGCTCCTCTCCTCTCCTCTCCTCTCCTCTGCTGCGTACCCTTGCTCCTCTCCTCTCCTCTGCTGCGTACCCTTGCTCCTCTCCTCTCCTCTGCTGCGTACCCTTGCTCCTCTCCTCTCCTCTCTTCTGCTGCATACCCTGGCTTGGGATTCGCCTGCTCAGGCCATTGATAGTAGTGGGGGCTTGTGACCAGAGTTTGCTGGTGGTTACCATGGGAACTAAACAAGTAAGTAACATTGCTGCCATAGAATATCATCTCTGAAGTCCCACTGGTAGGTGTACAGTCAGTGAATGTTTCCGTAAAATAAAACAGTAGCCTTTTTTATGTTATGGCAACCCACCCATTTGATATCTTTATGTAGGATATCTATCATACGATTGAAAATTAATGTTTCTGTTTTGCTTGTGTGCCTGTAGTTGCTGAGGTGCAGCTCAGTCTGCCAAAATGACCACTTATAAATTGGCAGAAATACACTTTAGAAACTCATGACTTACTTACTTACTTTAAATTATTGAAACTCTTTATGCAAAAGGGACTTTCACAATGCTATGATCCCAGTAGGCTACTGTAAGTAGGCTATTGTATGTACTGCAAGTCGCCTATACCATATTGTTCAGACTCAACAACAACAACAACAACATTCAACAACCTTTGCCAGAAATGTGGACCAAAACCAGAACTGACAGAAATACAAAAAGAAAACTGTCCCTGTGACCAACCCCTGGTGGAAGTCTGACTAATTATGGTTATTATTTTTAATATGAAAGATGACATTTATAAAAAGATCATCGTTGAAAACTGCTGAAAGCAATTAGACTTTCTAACACGAAAAGTTCTGGTCCTTGAGTATGATTGGCTGAATGGCATTCAATGCCATTGTAAAACTCAGCGCAAAACCTTCCCTGTTGAACACATTTACATCTATATTATATTAGTAATTACTGCACCACAAATTGATTAAAAAAATTGTTCTTCTCGGCATTGCTTGGCAACCATTCTGATAGAAGAAATGTATTTCCCGATGAATTTCTCATTGATGTGCCTTTATTTTATAAAATCTTGCCAGATATATACTGTATTGTAACCGTTTTAGAAAAAGCAATAAGCCCCTGCGAGGCCGTAGGTTCCAGTGATTCAGCTAAGGGAAATTGTAAGGCACGACACAAAGCTGTTCTATAATCACTGGGACCCACAGCCTCTTGGGGCCTACTGTTTATTAAACAATTCTTCATAATTCTATTCATAGTCAGGCTTCTTCCTGATTGGACATAATTAAATGGCTCATTCTATCACATTCCACCTTTGGTCATCTTTCAGTTAGCTCAGAGGAGTTACAAAATCTTCAGTGACTTTAACAACTGAATAGTATCCTAAGTTTAGGCTCTACTTTTCAAACATGTCTTGTGATGAAACGGTAAATTCCTACATGTTACTGCCTGAAAAAAACTACAGTACAGTAACCTATAAATCATACATGTACTCTCCTATCAAAGTAGAAATGCATTTCTTATCCACAAGAGCTAAAATGATTGAAGACCTTATTCTGTTCAAGACTCCCAACGTCATTTTCTATCAACCCAGAATTAGATCTACAGTAGGAGCAATAGCATCATTGTGGTGTTGCTGCCAAATTAGCCCTGCCAGCTGGCCAAACATTGATTGCACACTCAGCAGAAAGGAGGAGGGTGAGAGAGGAGTCTGAGTGGCCTAATCAGGTCCAATCATCTTAGTCCAAAATGCTTGTGTAGAAACAGTGGCAAGCCTTTTAAGGACAGATAGGCTTATCTCCTTTAAAAGCTAGAGCTCTCCAAAACACATTTCTTGGATTCCTTCAGAATGGCCATTGATCTATTTTGGATGAATGCATATAAGACTTCTGTTAACTTTGGTAGTGGCTGCACTTTCCCTTTGGTAAACTGCAGATCCACTGATGGTCAAAATAGCCATATTACTTATTAATGGTGTAATTTCAAGCATTGAACTGAAGTGCCCATTCGTAATTTTGGACATAAAACAGAGAAATGAAGTACAGACTAATGGTTTAAACTGGAACAAGAACAAAAAAATAAAAAATGAATGATTATTTTAAACTTTAACACTGCTTATCATTTTACCCACTTGAAAAAACTAAGTAGTCATTCATAATTACTTACATTTCTCATGATGACATTCAAATTCAATTATGGGCCTTATTTCCATGGACATTTCAGGAGTATGAATTCTTATAATTTATTTGTCAAGTGATTGCTTTTCCTGTGGCATGTACAGAGGCTGTCGTTTTGCTTTTTTTGTTATCTAGTAACATTCTTGATGTTCACTTTGTTGCTTCACAGACTGATTATTCTGTATTTTGATTGCAGTGACATGGATCAGTTGTGTTGCAGCTGAAAGTAGACAACATGCTCTTTTCACTTGGATACTTTCTCCATAAAATATATGTTTTCATCCCATGTTTGTTGCCTCATATTATCTTTGTTTTTAGTGTAGTAGTATTAATGCAAAAAAAAAAAATGATTCCAAACAATGTTTGCAATGACTACTTCTGGGTAAAATTTTGTGACTTCTGATCAGTTTATCAGGGTGAAACCTGAATGTGCTGTGCTGTGTAGTCCAACTTCAGGCTCTTCTTTGCTAGTCCTCATTCAATTCATAAAGCATCAGGTCGCCATCAGCGAGGACATAAAAGGAAGTTTTACCATGTCTGTGTGTTTCCCCCTGATAGGTCCCTATTATCCTTCTGGGCTCTAGTTTATATGACATGGAATGTACAACACAATAGATTAATATTGATCCACACAAAGCAAAGCTAATAAAATGAACAGGGCAAAACATTTAGCTAATTAAAACACCATGCTCACAAGCACTGATGGGTCAGTGAACAGACAAGGAAGTTCTCACTACATAAAGTCTTTAAAGTGACACCGTTTCCATGAGACGACAAACTCTCATTTAATGTCATGACAGGGTGAGACCAACTCTGTAACTGGTACAATATATATATATATCTGTTTTTAAAAACTGAAAAAAGCCTTTTCACCTTCTTATTTATTGCCAAGCATTCTTCTTTTCTTGGACTTTCTATAAACTATTAATTGCTCTTCATTCCCTTAATTGGTCTTTACTGACACACTGTCACCAATTAGTATATGCAGCTCTAACAAACAAGATAACCTTTAGAATAATCCCCCAAATGTAATTATCCCCAAAAGAACACAGTAATCAAACAGCTTTTGTCTCAAAATGTTACTACGACTACTGAACTTTCAAAGTTCCTTAAAGCAACACCAAAGAACTTTCCCTCTGTTGCACGCACGCTATTTGTTTATCCAGCACAGGCTTTGCAAATAACGATGTCCACAGACAAGGTAGAATATTTTGCATGACTTATAAAAGTACAGTGTATTGCGACATCAGATGCAAGTCAAATTTGTAGTTTCTTATGTCTCATTCCATTGAACTACAGATCCGCTACCCGATCTGGCAAACTTACATAGTGTGGTTATAGCCGAAAGAGGGCTGCGAAGTGAATGCAGAAGTGCTGTTCACCCTGTTACGAGTTGATGAACCACTGAAACAATTTTGGAAACATTATTTTAAGGTAAAAAAAACGCTTTGGTGTTGCTTTAATGAATCACACCACCTGACTATCAATGTTCTAGCACATCATTCATAATTCTCTTACCCTGTCATAGAGAGTACAGCAGATGAAGTGAGAATGTCAACGCAAAGGACCTAGCTATGTTATCTCGTATACAACAATAGTTCTGGTCGAACTATTAATTTCTGATAGGAAAAGAGTCATTACAGTGTGGGGATATGATATCCCAGGACATCCCCGTTCAGACTGCTCACCCCTAGTAATCACTCCAAGGTGAACAGTCCATCAATTCAAAACCAGAGAGCAGCAGTTTTGCCGAATAAGAGCATAGCAACAAACATCCCTAGCAACAGGAGCACAGAGACAACGTGGTAATGAGTGTGATATACAGTATGAGATAAAGGTCTAGAGAAAACAAACAACAGATAACACACAACAAACACTATGGTAGGAGTGGGGCTAAACACAACCAATACACCTGTACGCTCGATGGTGTTTATGCCCCCAACGTCGTCTTCCAGGCAGCGCTGCCACAGTCGACTTAAAGGCACCTTATCCTAAACCTAAACCTAACCTTAACCCATGCCTAACCATAGTGCCTTCCAGGCAGCGCTGCCTTGAAGACAACGTTGGGGGCATAAAACACCAAGAAACCACCTGTACTCTCATTCTCCTACACTAAGAGTGCATTTGTAAATTCAAATGGCACTCTAAAAACTATAGTGTTGGTCTTTAAAAACATATCAGCATGCCATCTGTCAATGAATTGCCAACCATTTTTTTTGCATATTCAGTCCAGTTGTAAAAGTAGTTTGACCCAGTTTGTGGCACTCAGCTGACGTCACATGTCCAGAAAAAAAAACACAGTTCCAAATAGGGTTGCCACCTGTGTCTGACAAAAATCCTGGACATTTTGACCATCCAATCGACCTTTTTGTTTGTAAGCAACGGCGCCTTTCGCACATCTAACCCAAGATAAAAACCGTCATTCTAAGCGACAATTGTATAGCTAAAATTAGTAAGAATGACAATTTCTAGTTATTTGTTTAGCTAATTGCTTTATTTAATAGCAGACCTTTATTATTTTGTTATATTTTCAACAGTTTTTAGTTGTGGACACCTGGGGACAGTATTGAGAAAAAAGGGGGAATACATAATTAGGTTCTGCTTTTTTGCTTATGTGGAATAAAAACAAATAATGTTTCATTCAGTGTCCAGGATTTTTATTTTTATTTTCCTGGACAGACCATGAAAATCCTGGACAATCAGGAAAATCCTGGACAGGTGGCAACCCTAGTTCCAAAGGCATTCTGAATTGACGAATGTTCAAAGTTCCAGAGCATGATGGGAGTACTTGCAGTAACAATTTATGAACAGGACGTGGAGATGCCCCTGTCCCCTCCTCCAGCCCCTGCTGTACAAGTGGACCAGAGCAGACTGGGTTTCTATGGTTCTTGGCTGGTTGATATGCAGACAATGGAGGCTGTAACAGAGTCCGCCTAATTGCAGCTGAAATCTGGAGCATGTTGTTCTCCGACTGAGTTGCATAATGGTTACAGACTGCCACTCACCAGCCGTTACTAATGCATACAAACCTACTGACCTACACGCACGCACGCACGCACGCAGCCAAAGTGCTTAAGCTACCTTATGGGGGTATGTTCTAAACTGTACATTTGTGCCTTCTAACAGACTCAAAATGTCATGACAAGTGCTGAAGGAACAGTTTAAATCCTGTTTTTTGGAGCCTAGGCTGTCACTCTACCTGTTTCCCTCCGTTGCTTGCTTTACCCAGTGTTTCTCAAACTTTTAAAAACCCTCACAGACCACCTAGCTAAAAAAAAAACAGTTGATCTACTTCAACAGTACCACCTGTTTTTGCACCTTGGTTATTGTGTCAGAGAATTCAATTCATGCGATTTAAATTGGCGTTGTACGCGAAACAGACGAGGAACTGAAGACGCCACGGACTCTCCCGGCAGGGAAGCTAAGTAGCCATTCTTTCCCTGCATGATCGATTCTTTTAACCAGATGAACTAGCCGTCTTAATTGGAAACGAGAAACTATCCATTGTTGTGCTGTTACCCAGCTTGAGTGAATTGTAGGGTGTAACACCTGCCTGCTTAGTTGAACTGTCCCTCTGGATTTAAGCCAACGCAGTGCCCCACGGAGGCGCTGGCCTGTCCATCTGCACTGGTGCGTGTTCTAGCTAGCTAGCTGTCATATGGCTAATGTTTGTTTACCTCACTAAGTTTCCCCTACCTGGATTTAAGCTAACGCTACCTCCCTGGAAGCACCGGCCTGTCCATCCCCATTGGTGCGTGCTCTAACCAGCTAGCTTGTATAGCTAACATCTGCTTACCCCATTGAATTGCCCTACCTGGATTTAAGCTAACGCTATCTCCCTGGAAGCGCCGGCCTGTCCATCCTCATTGGTGTCTGCTCTAGTCAGCTAGCTATTTTATGACTAATATCTGCCTACCCCATTGAATTGCCCTACCTGGATTTAAGCTAATGCCGTCCTCTTGGAAGTGCTGGCCTGTCCATCCCTATTGGTGTTTGCTCTAACCTGCTAACTGATTTGTGAAGAGTACCTGCTTGCTCTATTGAACTGTTTCTACCAGGATTTAAGCTAACACTGTCCCCTTGGAGTGCTAGCCTGTCCTCCCTCATCACCACCGAACCCCAGGGTGCTGTTCCCAGGGCCGCCACCTGGGAGACCGAAGTCCACAGCCTGCCGTAAACCAGACACGATTGAGAACCACAGTGTGCTGTGACGAACACAGAGTGACCCCCCCCCCCCCCTTCACATTTGCTGAGTGTGACCAGAGTGTGTGTGTGCAGTGGCGTCCCACAACAGGGTGAATCCCTCCTATGGTTGTAGTGAGTGACCACTAACCTGCAGGCTGTGATCAAGGCCCCCTTTGGTGAAGTGGCAGCAAGACGACGACGCACGCTAGAGGTAGGCTGGCCTGCAATATTGCAAGTCCGGCTGCCAAGTGGTTGACCCTGCCTAATTGTCCCTTTGTCTTCTCTTGTCCGGGGCGGTGTGGGCGCTGAGTTGGGGAGTGTGGCCAGAGACTCCCGGGACCGAGACAGTGCTTTTGGCCCTCACAAGGGTTCCCGCACCAGCGAGTTTACTTTTAAAAATAAAATTGTATACTTTTCTACTAAACGCTGGCCTCTGCTCGGGTTTTATTGGCGGGTGTTGTTGCTCCTTGGGGTAGAATATAACTGGGGCAAACGGCGCCCCTTAGCGGTCACATGTACATGCCGAGGGCAAAGGGAATATCAAAATGTTTTACTTTGGCCTTTGATGGGGTATGTATTGGCTGACAGCCCTGGTAACTTACAATTGTCGTTGACACACCCGCTCATTTGACTGCCAGTGTAAAGTAGCCTGTGCTTTGACACTCTCCGTGCGTGTAGCGTGTGTGTCAGATAACCCTTCCCCCTCGTTTTTTTAGCCAATCAAATGAGGACGTTTCTTGTACTGTCGTGCTGACTGTCGGAATGAGACAATTTTGTCATCTTAATTTTGATTAGGACTAGTCCTTAGCGTCCCACCCTAAATCTATGCCCATGCTTGCGGACCACACTTTGAGAAACACTGCTTTAACGTAAAGTCCATACAAATTGTGGTTCATTTGTATGGATAGTGTATTATGAGTTGTTGTGAACCGTAGGAGCTTTAATCATAGCCTATTCACCACGCCCATTTTAGAAATGTATTTTCTTCCACCTTGTGCTCAATATTCCGGTCAGCTAGTTTTGGCTAATTAGCTTCATTGGGATAACACAGCAGAAGAGGATGGAGAGACTAACTTGGAAAATGACATCAGGAGGTTAGATGCCAATATTGTACTTCGTTGCCCTAGGCTATTCACCTCTATGGAGTGGGTAGATGATGCGGCGGTGGCCTCCCGTTTTGAATGGAGTAGTGGCGGCTGGTGGTTATAAAAATAACGGAGGAAGAAAGGTGCCCAGCAAACACGCAACATTCCGGGAACGTTCCCTAAAGGTTCCCTGGAGGTCATAAAAAATAAACCTTTAAATGACGTTCTGAGAACATTCTCTAAAGGCATAGTTTTGTGCAACTATTAGGGAACCTTTAGGGAACGTTTAGGGAATGTTTAGGGCTTCAGGCTTGTAATCAAAGAGTTGCCGGTTTGATCCCAGACCAGTAGGAAAAGTGAGGGCGGGGGAAGTGGTTGGGCACTGCTCTCCCATGCCCACATCCACGGCTGACGTGCCCTTGAGCAAGGCACCTAACCCCTCACTGCTCCCTGAGCGCCGCTGTAGCAGGCAGCTCACTGCGCCGGGTTAGTGTGCCTCACCTCACTGTGTGTGTGTTTCACTAATTCACGGATTGGGATAAATGCAGAGACCAAATTTTCCTCACAGGATCAAAAGAGTATATATACTTATACCTATACTTATACTATATATCAGCTCATGATAGGAGAGAGATCTAGTTGCCTTTACATGAAAAGCCCAAACTACCAAAATCTACATATTTTATTATCACAATTTCTACCTATAGGCCTTCCTTATTTGGTGTACTGACTAGACATTACAAACATTCATCTGTATTTCAGTATCTAAGACAAACAAAGACAAACATATTCATCTGTATTTCAGTATCTAAGACAAACAAAGACAAACATATTCATCTGTATTTCACTATCTGAGTATGGGGGGGGGGGGGGGGGGCTTCGGGATACCTCCCTGAAATTACTTTTGCAGGTTGGGATGTCTCACGTTACTGTTAAAATGCACTTCCAATAAAGTGATTATTGGCAAAACCGGTTGTAATTTTTATGTTGAGGTGACGGGGGTGTTGTTGGCAGCTGCTGAATCTAACTAATAAAGTAACTTGTAATCTATCTTAGTTACTTTTAAAATCAAATAATCAGTAAAGTAACTAAATTACTTTTTAAAGGAGTACCGGTAATCAGTAATCAGACTACTTTACGGTAACTGTGGCAACACTGATTATTCTGATACATGTCAGTAAGGCAGAGGGTGTGAGGTTTGTTTGGTTGATCAAGTGGATGGTCAGAAGGTTTTATGGTCTGTTCATGCCACCTGGGAATATCAGGGAACGCCCCCAGAAACTAGCGGAACCCTATCTGAATGTAAAATAAATGTATAAAGTGTAACTGCAAGTGAATTCTCTGCCCTTTGCCACATTATCAGTCCTGTATAGACCCTTTCAAGAGAGTTCCATTATCAGCATCATAGTTGGCCCCACAAGGCTTCCGTTTTAACATTCCATATGTTATCTTAATGCAGAGGAAGTAGATTGGGAGCCAAATAGAATGTTCAAGCATTGTTTTTGTTTTTATTGATGAAAGGGTCTATAGATGTCAAACACACTCCTAGCATCACCCTAGAGAGCAACAGACACTCATCCATTTTTGAGGGTTTCCCTCCAAGTGCCCACTCAACTGTGCACAGCCCACTGAACCTTGATAACAACGTCATCAACCCCCTCAAGCGTCCAGAGGGTTGTTGTAGAACATGTCACCAGGAATGATTCTGCACTACCATTCTTTAGCCAGAGTAAAATCCACACCTTCTCAGGAAGGCTTCCAAAGCCGAATGGTGAAGTTGATTATGAAGCTTGAAAAACTCAGGTTGAACTGCTTCTTATTGACACCTATGTCACTGAAGATCCTAGGGAGTCAGGTTGACCCAGCTGCTGACATGGTCAAACTGCTTGGTACCACTGCAACCCCAGTGAGTTCAAACCAAAACGCTGGTGAGATTGAGAAGCCATCTGATTACTTGTTCAGATTTGAGACACTTCTCACAAGTCATTTCTAGAGGAGTTCTCTTTGGAGACTCAGACAAACACTTGCTTAGACAGTTCAGGGCAGCCGTGGACTTGTAACCGGAGGGTTGCCGATTCGAACCCTGACCAGTAGGAATGCCTGAAGTGCCCTTGAGCAAGGCACCTAACCCCTCACTGCTCTCCGAGCGCCACTGTTGTAGCAGGCAGCTCACTGCGTTGGGATTAGTGTGTGCTTCACCTCACTGTGTGTTCACTGTGTGCTGAGTGTATTTCACTAATTCACGGATTGGGAAAAATGCAGAGACCAAATTTCCCTCACATGATCAAAAGAGTATATATACTTATATATACTATAGTTCTGCAGAGGGTGCTGGGACCAGGGGGTCAGGATTTGGAGGGTTAGCTTCAGCCAATTATTTGGCCGCCGACATTTTTTAAAACATGTCGGTTCAACTTCCGGTTCTACTTCCGGTTCTACTTCCGGCACCAGTTTTTACATGCTGATTGGTAGATGACAGCTCATGCACAAGCATCGGATCGTGTGTCCATGTTCGTTAAGTATTTCTGGAAGACAACAAATAAAACGACTGCCTATTTGGATTAAGCTACGGATACTTGACTTAATACCTACAAGGTTTAGGCTGTATTACCGGACTTTGTGGTAAATAAAAGAAAAAAGTAAATGTTGTCATGGTTACTATCCCTTACAAAAATTAAATGTTTGCGGGAGATTTGCAGCAAACTTGTGGGTGATTTGTGGGAAACAAACAAGTTCACTAGAAAATATTGCCAATTTAAAATTTTGCCAATGTTGGCCGCTAGAGACAAACTTCCAGCAAAGTTCTGGCAACAATGAGAAGTTTGCCACTAGTGGCAAATGTGTTCGCCAGTGATTTGCCACCACACTTAATCACTAATGGCAAACTTTCAGTGAACTTCTGGTGACACACCTAATTTGCATAAGACATTGCTGCAAATTTACTGCAACATTGCCAAAAGCTTACCACAACTGTTTGCTAGAAACCTAATTTGGATGTGAAAATACCTTTTTGCAAATTTGCGGCAACTGTTTACCAGAAACCTGAAATTTCTGTAAGGGATTATTTGCATTATTTGGGGTTTGGCAAGATACAGTAAATATGACAATACATTTTAGCAGATGCGTAGCAATGACCTAAATCCAATTATTAGGCCTAGCCTTCTCACTGTGTCGTATAGGCTATGAAAACTATTTTAAAACACAGGCTGTAGTTCCTACCTGTAATCCATGACAACAACGCGTTGGGATCATGTAACCTACTGTATGTCTCCCCAAGTGATTTAAAACTAAATAAATGTCTGAGTTTAGTTTGCTTTCTTGCAACATTGACATGATTAGGTTATGCATTTGATGTAAATGGTCAGGCTGCCAGTCGAGGCAAAAGCTAAATATCCAGCCCATTGACCCATTCCAGGCATCATGTTTCATTAGCCCATAATAGCAAATAACAAAATCAAATGTGCAACTGGTCTATGAGCTCTCACACTAAAAAATCATTTGTGACACCTTTCTGACATTGCCCTTTTCATCTCGTGTGCCCCCTAGTGGCAGCTTGCGTACCACCGCTGGTACATGTACCACAGTTTGGGAATCCCTGGCCTAGATAGCATCAAAGGAAAGTTTCTTATAGTGACAGCAGTTGCAAACTCTTGAAATGCCTGGTTCGAACCACAATACACCTGAGGGATGTGCACTTCTATTGGTAAGTTCAATTTGCGTTGGCTTCATTTCGTCTGCCTGCAAATGTAGGTTTAACAAGCTGCCAAAACAAGTTCACACTGGGTGCAGCAAAATCCCAGCTATCCACAAGTTTCTTACGTCCCATGTCTAATTATAGTCACTTTCGTTGGATAGCCTACATATTGCATACTTAAAGGTACACTATGCAGGTTTTTTAGCTTAATATGCAAGTTTTTTAGCTTAATTTACCTTCATTTACAGCTTCGGAGTCATTGGAATGGTTATATGACTTTTCTCGGGTTGAATGGTGGCCGTCTCGCTTCCCCCTAGCGCCTGTGAGCGGAAAAACCACCCTTGCAACTTCGGGCCGGGGGGCCTCAGTGTCAGGAAGTATAACGAATGTAACAAATTGCTTTACTGCATTCAAATACACATACACGCCAGGCACCGGCTAGAAAAAGGTAGCAATGGAGTTTCTCAGACATTCGTCATGACAGAGCCAGCGAAAAAGAAGCAAAAACTGAGAAAACAGTAAAGAAATTGCCAATACTGCATAGTTTACCTTTAATAGCCTAATACAGCTTGTCCAAATAGCATTTAGGGATCATTATTTGTGTAGCCTAAAGTGAATCCTTACTTAATATTGATTCACATTGTTTATTTTCACATATGAACATCACGTTATAGCCTATAGTCCCGGCAGCCAAATGCCATAATTTAGGTGAACCTGGTTTTGTGTGTTAAAGTTTTTACAGAAAACTTGTAATATATGAAAAAAAAAAAACACTCCAAAATGCATCAACTGATACAATTGTTCAATTGATATTGTTACAGTGTAATGCCTACATCCTATATCTTAAATAAACTTCATTTTCCAGACATGATTTTCAAAGCACAGATTCCATGTGACGATAGTCTGCAAACGGTGACAGGACTGAGACAAACAATTCTCATCTGGAGTGGATTCTGGGCACGGCCCAGATTCATCATGTAACGGCACATTAGGTTTCTCAATTGGTCTCAATGTTCCAATATCCACACTGTCACCCTGCAGATGGCTTCAGTAAGGAATAACCAATTATTGGCATAAAGACAGTTAAAAAGCAAAAAGGAGCCACTTACAGGCAAGAAATACAGCTTTTGTCTGCAAGACAATAATTGTATTTCTTTTCACCGTAAATACCCAGGTACGTAAAATCAATGGAAGAGTCGCCAATAACAATAAATCTCTAAGTGTGAAGCCTGATCACCATACTTCTTCCTCTCAGGCTCTTTTTACAGCAGGGTCCATGTTAGAACTCCTCAGAGCCGCACAGTGCTGCACAGCCAATCAATGGGGTATTTATTAGAGCCATTAAAACAATCCTACACACAGGCAAACATGAACCAGCATGTTTGTATTCCACATAATCTACAGTATGTGAGTAGAATGACAAATGCTCCTCAAAAGCCACTAAATGGGACACTTCTGCAAGAATCATAGGAGGTACTTTGAGGTGGGGAAGCATATTTCATTTCTGTGAGTACTGACTTGATTCCCAGAGGGTGCAGGGGAAATACCTTTGTCTTTGTCAGTTAAAAAATCCTTCTTTTTCATTCAAGAACTTTAGAGCCTTGACGAGCCAGCTGACTGGCCTTCTGGTTAAGAATTCAGCATGTCAGTCTAAATGAAAAAAGCCCCTTTATAGCTGGTTCCACTCCAGTGGCCATTGATCCACAGGGACTGGTCCATACGCTCGCTTGGGCAACCCTGTGCATGGGTGACGCCACTGAGGATAACACCAGAGGACAAGCGACCTAAGCATAAATAAATAACAACCTTCTATTTTTTTTATCTGCATTAAATTTTAAAACACGCTTAAAACAAGCCAGAAAAGGTCAATAATAAATTTAAGAAAATTGAAATCTCTTAGTGTTTTCAAGAATAACTGGGTTTTGGTAAGGTTTTCGTCGCTTTGGCTAAAAATGCGTTAGCCACATGTAATGTAATGTAAAATATAATGTAATGTTTTCTGTGACGATTACACATTGATGATGATGAAAAAATGCAAAGATTAAGATAGATAATTACTGTATGAACAGAGAGGAGGATTAGGAACACAATGATGAAGGAGAGGAGAAAGGAAGGCAAAGCATTGGAAACAAGACCATGTGCAGTGTTTCCCACAGAACTGAATTCTATTTATGGTCGTAGGTGACAGGGGGTGTTCACAGTTTTGAACAAATGTGCAACGTGGTTATAATGCTAACCGGATTTAATCACAATTTAGCCAGTCGTTTTCTATGCCAACAACAATTCTTGCAGGATTTTTAATGTTTTCTTTAAACGAGCATGCAGGTTCATTGAGGGACAGAGAGGCTGTGCAAAAGTGCACATAACTCTGCAATAAGGGGATTTCATTCAATTTAAGTAGTACAGCATAGAAAATCATTGTGTGGTGGTCAATGCTGATATTGTGGTGGGCCGCCACAATTAAGTCAATGTATGGGAAACACTGATGTGCTAATACATTGCATCATACAATAGTGTGACCACACACACTGCTCTGCAGACAGACAAATTCCAAATCACAGCTCTAGTCCAGCATGTCTATTCATATGACTTTCTGGTGAGGAGAAGAGCTGTTCGGTGGTCAAAAAAGGACATGGCATCCTGGTCAGCACACAAGCTGCCCTTGGGCCCACACCTCTGCTGACCTGCTAAAGACATCGTGTGTGACATCACACATGATGTGACAAGTTTATGGCACATTAGGATGCATGTGATGTGACATTTTGAAATTCATTTAATCACACAAAATTGAACTAAGGAGGCAGGTCTCCGTCATCTTTTGTTAAGATGGGTGTATTTGCCATTTCAACCAGTAGACCTGAGCATCCTCATGGGTATATAGATATTTATTATAAAGACTGATGTGTGTGAAAAGGGCAATATTTTGTTACCCTCTACACACTCCAGTTGTGAGAAGGAAATCACGCCTAAAGCTATTAGTGGTGCAGCCTCCACTGGAGTAAAAGCATAAGATAAAGTGCCTGGCCTGATAAGTGTCTTAAACTGAGGGAAACCTACTCTCTCAAATGGTTCCCTTGACATAATTGAAAATCCATTCACTTTGTTGATGGAGGCTCTTAGCACGTGAGTGCACTCTGTCATGCATAGATATTGATTAGGCATTAGGGAAAATTGGAAATAATATAACAGCAGCATCAGAAGTCTGTGTATGCCTGTGAAGATTATGTCATTTCACCTTCTAATGCTGACGTGCTACCAGTTTTTAATTGATTCTTAACAGCTTATTGAAGCTTATAATGACAAAAGGTGAACATTGGTTTACACCACAAGGAATAAGTTGGGTTCATGTGGTGTGACTTTCTGTATTCTCCATTCTTCTTCTCTGATATATCTAATTTCAGAATCAATTCTCTCTGCCCATTATGCATAACATCACACCGCCTCAGTCAGAGAGAGGTGATTACAATTAAAATGCTCTTCACAGGCACACTGTCTGATTATACATGAGACATCTGTGTAATTATCAGATAAACATCAATGGCTACCAGTTTTTATCTTGAGAATATACACAATACAAGTATAGCTTTTTGAAGTAAAGACTTTTCTCTTGTCTTGTTTACATAGTTTTTGAGAGCTTTAATTAGAGGATCAGCAACGCCTGAGACATAATCAATTCAAGTGGCCATAACTGCCAGTTCCTGACACATTTTCTTGTTTTGTGGTTTGATCAATTCAGATTTTCTCAGACCCCTCTGTGATTTCATGTAGTTCATCTCTGAGTCAAATCTAGAAGTCTCCTGGAAGAGAATTCATGAGTTGGGGGAGAGTAGAATGAGTAGCAATTAACCTAATCTGATAACCTAATCTGATAACCTAACCTGATCTGGAAAGGTCCACTGTATCTACACCACATCACGACCATGGTTCCGTTTCCCGATAAAGTTGTAACTCAATGTTCTACGAAGACTCTAAAGGCTCTACCTTACCAAAGTCGGTTACTTTCCTAGGCGTGTGTGCCAAACCATCTCTTCAGTGTATTTGTTCATATATGAGGTTGAATCCACGTTTCTAGCATCGATGTTCCAACTGCCACCACTTCAGACATAAATCAGACATTTACACCTCCCACCTCACCTGCAAGGCGACCACAATTGTGAGTGATGCAAGTCACCCCGCTCACAATTTGTTTGATCCACTGCCCTCTGGGAAGAGGTACAGAAGCCTGCGCTCCCGCACCACCAGACTCACCAACAGCTTCATACACCAGGCTGTTAGGATGCTGAACTCTCTCCCCCCTCTCCCCCCTCAGCTACATAACATCCTGGACTTTTGGACCCAAAATGGCTGCCTTGCACTACTCCACTTGTACACTTGCACACTTTGCAACTTGTTGTTGTTGTCCTGTTGTCCTGAAAACACTTCTGAACACACTTCTGCTGCTCTTACATAACTTGCACCACTATGCCACTTGCATACTTAGGTCAAACAGAACTACCTCAGCCATTTATTGGCCTGACTTTTGCACTATTATATTGACTGTCTACTGTATGCACAATTGCACAATTTCAACCCATTTTTTGCTGCTCTTATTTCTTCACCGTATGTGCCTTCTTATTTACTTTTTATATTGTTTACTTGAATGTTATGTTTGTCTGTGGACCTAATTGGTAAAATAAGTCTTGTCTCCACCGTGGGATAGTGGGAAACGTAATTTCGATCTCTTTGTATGTCTTGACATGTGAAGAAATTGACAATAAAGCAGACTTTGACTTTGACTTTGACTTAAATGCACAAATTCATTCACACACAAAGAATGCACACATAATGTACATGCCAACAAACCCAGTTAAATAGGATGTACCAGCAAAAGCACTCATATCGGGATACATGGAGGTTTGTGACGGATCTCACAGGGGGATTGTAGACACGCAGAGAGGAGGATGTTTTGCTGCTCCACTCCTCCCCCAAGCCACCTGAGGACTATTAGAAAGCATCAAGGGAGTTATGGATCACAGCCTCACACTTCTCAGTGCCACCCACGCGCACCCTTTACCCACCCACACACTCCCACAAATACACACACACACACACACTCCAACCCTGTCGCCCATAACACACACACATACTCATCTGCATACACAGTCTCTTCTGTGTTCCACACGCATACATATGCTCATCCATAATCAGTATTTCCTGACATTGCTGTTTCTCTCTCTTCTCTCTCTCACACACACACACGCATGCATGCACACACGCACGCATGCACACACGCACACACACACACAGCATAAATTAGCTGCTGTCCCGACCTTGGCCCCAGAAGCAGCCCATCACTCTCTGCCAATCTGAAGGCAATTTCCAGCTGATTTCTAGCACTAGGGGAAACCTTGAGGCCGGGTGGGCTGCAGGGGCGGGTGGTGAACAGGAGCTGGGTGGAGAGTAGGAGGAGGAGAGAGAGAAATGGGGGTGAGAGGAGCTACATCAGCAACTAAAGAGTGTCTCCAGGAGACGAGACAAAGGAGCCGCTCGCCTGGGCCTCTCAGATTACCTTCCATAGTGAAGGCACTCTGCCCATAAGCACTGGCCCGGCCGGGGGCTCATAATGGGAGCGGTGATTGGAGAATGCTGGGTCTACAGTTACAACAGCCATGCGATCTGTTGTTATGGGCTAAGACGAGTTCTCAAATTGTAGCCTACTATCTTTCCACTCCAACCACATTTAGATCAGGTTCCCTCCAATCCCATCAATGTCTGCAAATATAATTTGTGGAAATTACAATGTAGGATGTTAAAAGATATAAATTACTGCACCATACTTTGGATTCATTTCTGTTGCATGTTTTGTTTCCATATGCAGCAACTGTGGTGTCTTAAAAACAGTCAGTGACCTATTTACTGTAGGCTACATGGTAGGAGAGGGAAAGTAGGCCTATCATCATCAGTTGTCATTCTGCCATGTGATTTCTGAGAATTTTCCTTGCATGTTAAACATATTTCATTCATATACCTATTTAACATGTCATAATTCAATCTAAACAACACTGAGAGACCAGTGCTTTGGCAAGTTTGACTTGCATGTATGTCAGAAGTAGGCCTATAGCCCAATGCTCAGATAGAAAAACTCAATGACAAATTAGACCTTAGATATTATATTCTGACTACTAGGCTACTATTAATATGATGTGCCATGTGGGGTTCTTTCTTCTTTCTGCAAATATGATGGCAAGCATTCCATTATTATTTTGTGCTTAGCGTATTTAATTAAAGCCGTCAGTAGCAGGAACCAATTAATATAGGGAAATCGATAACAACACAGGCACTTGATTGCCTTACAACGCAGGATACCAAACAAAACATAACACGCCCTCTTGCAGAAGTGTTTTACGTAACATTGATGTTGTATTGTTATACAGTCAAGTCAGAGAACAGCCAAGACTGATGGCTCTATATGTAAATGTTTACCGAACGTAGGCGAGCTGCAGGGTTCTTTCTTTCTCTCTCATTTATCAGCATGTAGCACTGTTGCAGAACTGATGGGACTAAACAGCTCTCTAGCAAAGAGATGTGATGCTGAGTGCGGTTCTCGGCTTCCTCCCACACGCTATACATTTCAAGGCTTCGCGCATAAACAGGATCAAATTCCCAACAGCCTTTAAAGGAAACGCTACACAGTTTTAGCACCTCCGGTTGGACTGGATTACAGCAGACCTGACAGAATGGCCAAGGCTGGTGCAGGCGTCTGAAAATCGCTCAGTGTCCACCTCCCACACGGATGACTAATGTTGCCAACAGAAGCACCACAGCACCCCCTGCTGGTTCTTAAGGCACATGTGTTAGCCCGTGTGTGTGTCACTTCTTCAGTAGTATTTTGCTTGTGAGCACAAAAGCAAGGGGAAGGGGTGTAGGGCCTACACATACAGCATATTCCCTGGACTTCATTATTGAAGTTACAGTTGAAAAGCTGTGTAATTGGGTTTTGTATGAACTCTTTGTCTTTCTGCGTAGGCCTATTTGTCACTAACCAACTTTATTGTTTCGGTAAAACGCACAAGGAATAGACTGTAGGCCTATGCATAAGCAATATGAGA
Source organism: Alosa sapidissima (assembly GCF_018492685.1). NCBI lineage: Eukaryota > Metazoa > Chordata > Actinopteri > Clupeiformes > Clupeidae > Alosa > Alosa sapidissima. The sequence goes on from NC_055960.1 coordinate 2,972,033, forward strand.
TGATAATCTATTATGAATGAAATAATGAATTTAGATAACCAGCAGTTACCGTACAGCTGTAGGCCTATGCATAAGCAATATGAGATGATAAGCTACCCACCAGATTTCAGATTCCAGGCAGGGAACTGACACTCTGATGCTATATGCTCAGTAATGCAATAAGATGGTGAGAATGAGTTGTCAAATAACCAGTAAGTTGACAGTTGAATCCAATGTTGAGGCCTTCCCTAATTAGTCAGTGTTTTACATGCAGACACATACACATCAATACTCACTCAGCAGGTCTCATTGACCTTAGCCTGTCAATCCTCTCGCCAGCTAATGATCTTGCTGTAACTGACCAGGATCAATGACTTGTTTTGACTTTATTAAACAGTCATCCATCAGGCTTGTTTAATGTACCAGTAGACTCCAGCATGGCAGATGGAGGCTGTAGCAAATGTCCAGACAGCCCACACCCTGACATCCAGTATGTTCTACACAAAGAGCAGCAACTGGGTCCAGCCAGCAACCTGCTTCCTGGCTTCTTCTCACTTTTAATAAGCAGGTACAATCATTTTTTATTTTTTTAAATGATACATGATCTTGCAATGTCCACAACCGCAAATGAGATATTAAGATCTGAAACAGTGGATACGGGTTGGAAGACAACTTCTAGGCACATATTTCAGATGGTCTTCCAGGTGGATTTCAGATCATCATAGTGGCACTGTTGCTATGTTGAAAATAATAGTTTTTAATTGTTCATAAAACAAAGTGCCCATGGCCATTGCCTGATATGAATGATACCACACTACACAGGAGTCAACAGTAGTGAAATCATCTGTATGCAGCTTAAAATATTGAAGAACACAAGCTATATGGTTCTTTACCAGGAACTCCTACTGTAGCCTACATCTAAGCCACTTAAGCAGACATACAGTATGATATAGTGTCTCAATAAGACTAATCCGCTCTCACACTCTAAGCTGAGAGGTTAAGGCAGTTATGATGTGGTCAGCCAGCGATCCTTTCCCATAAAAGAGATATGTTAAGATGGCCTGAGCTCAAAGTGGTGCAGTCTAATCGTTCTCCTCTCCCCTCAGAAGCTCACCACAGCCACCAACTCCAAATGTGCAAATGGACGGGAGTATCGGAGAGCTGCGCTGACATGCAGCGGTCACACCCCCTTAGAAACATGACGTGGCTTCTAAAAGATGATAGGGTCCATTACAACCCCAAGGCACCATATTGTCAGTGAACCATTAAAAAGCCTTTGGGTTGGTTAAAACCTAAATAAGGAATTATGAATGAAATAATGAATTTAGATAACCAGCAGTTACCGTACAACTGTACTGTCAAATGTGCTCTGCGATATTCTGCTACTTTCTCCAGACAAATCGACATGCATTCAATGCATTTGAAATGCATGTACAGTACTTGCACTACAAATCTCCGCCATAAAAATTTCAGCAATTCTTTTCAATGCGGATAACACCGGATGTAATGGATTGCTCTGAAACATGTATGGATCAAAGGCTGACATCTGCAGACATGTTTTATCTGCAGCCAGTGGTTAGTCACTGCAGTGCACTGGAATGTGCTGTGGATGGTGCAAAAAAAGAGTGGAGCTGTTGGATCAGCATGCTGTGAAAATGGTTACGCTAAGTATCAATCCTAATGCAATGCTGTACTATCTTTTCTCTTTAAAGGGACACCAGGCAAGCCTGATGCTTTTTCTCTACAAAACTCCCCCTCGCTCGGTCTGAAGCTCTTTTCCTTTTCTTTGAGTCTTCCGTCAAGGGTTTTCGCTGCTTCTTCGCCGGCTCTGCCATTATACACACGTTTGCAACAATCTCTAGCGTTTCTTTAGCCTGCCTCTGTGCTGTAAACTGATCCTGCTTCGGTCGGCGGGTACACTTAACTTGCAAACGGGATATTCTTCCTACAGGCAGTAGGGGCGGGCGAGAGAGTCTTCATTCGCCCTGTAACGAGTCATTTAACCATATAGGCCTACCGACTTACGAAGATGAGTAATTAACACGAAAATGTTGCCTGGTGTCCCTTTAAAGGCATTCATTGCAGTTCCGTTTGTTTTATTCTATTTAACTGGGCTTCTGCAGTTGCAGAATATTTGTATTTTAAACAACTGTCTAAAGCCCAATCCCATTTCTACCCTCATGTAGCCTATACCCATACATATGGAGATATAGGCCTGTATTTAAATCCTCCGTCCGCTTTGCTGACTTTTGGCATTCTATAGAACTCATTATTCATTTGTTCAATGTAATCTGAAGAGATTACACCCCTTATCTCATGAAGCACATTCCACAAGTTGGATTGACTTGATAAGCACTACTTACAGTAATGTGCCCAAAACAGCTCAATATGGTGGAGTACTGAGGCACTGGCCTCTCAATTACAGAAAGCATCTATGTTCTTTTACTCATCTTTATCTTTTCTTTTTATTGGCCAGTCTAAGATACAGCTTTCACTCCACAACTCTCCCAAGGGAAGCATCCTGGAGTCGTCTCTTCACTATTGATGTTGACACTGGTGTTTTGTGGGTACTATTTAAGGAACTACTGAGGACCCGTATCTGTGTTGTACGGGATCTTAAGTTTCCTGACCATTTAATTCTTACAGTACATGCCTCCATTGCTCAGAACAAGAATACTCAACTAAAGAAGACCAGTTTTATTTCTTCTTCAATCAGTACATCAGTTTTTAGTTGCACTAACATCATTGCAAAAGGAATTTAATTTTAATTTATTTTAATGTTCAATTAGCCTATTAAAATAATCAACTTGGATTAGAAAACATAGAGGACTGGTGGTTGCTGATAATGGGCTTCTCTATGCCTATGTAAAATTGCAAGAACATGAGTCAAACTTCACCCTTGTTTCATGACAAAGGTAAGCTCTAAAGACACCATTTAGACTAAAAAAACCACTAAATGGATACTGGATAAAAAGGGATTTGAAAAGAGAAAAATCAGTTTGATGGGATCCAAGGATGAAAAGAAAGCAGCACATGCATACTGAAATGCAATTTCAAATCCAAATACCAGCAGCTCTATAGAAATGCAGAGCTCTTTACTCAAGAGACTAGTACCCTTCAATTTAGGACACAATACTTTTACACTTGAGACAGTAATTGACTGTTTAAATGACAAGTTATTTAATAGATGGACAAAAAAGCACAAGTGCATCCAACATCTGAGAGCCTGATAATAGCTCCTGGGAGGCAGAATCACACCACAGGTGTTTAAGATAATTATGTTTCAGGACAAATCTATGCTTGTTACCTATTGCAATGTTAAATTGAGATTCAGACACTATTGTTAATCTGTCGTGGAATGAAAGCACCTGAAATGAACTGTCCCACCAATTCTAAAGCACACCTGTACATTCCACAAACCGCATCATTTCACTGACTGCCTATTTGATGAAAGCAGAGACTCTTCCAGAATGGCAATAAGGTAAATGATGGAATAACAGAACAAGACTACGCTCTACTGTGACTAACTTTAGAGGCTTTTTGAGAGGATAGAAAAACTATTTATTAGAAATGCATTTCAGTGCAGAAACATGTTTAATAAGCGTTTTGAGGTTAAAAAGCATTACATAAACGTAGTATGTTGTTGTTGTTAATCTCTTGATGTGAAATGCCCAGTGTCTCAGTGAGTGCATCAATCTGAATTAGTTTACCATATTATGACCTTAACTAACAGCAAAATGTGTGTGTGAAAGATAGGGGAAGGAAAAAAGTATTCCATAAAGTATCTTCTGTAGACCAGTAGGTGGCAGTCTCGCTTTGTTTTTTATTTTTCTTATCAAGATGTTTGTGTATGGGACATTTGAAGTTGACATTAAGACAAATTCAAACGCATACTCACTTTTATTTGATCAAGAGTTGCGTTCACCTCAGTAAATTAAACCAAAAGGTGATTGGATCACAATATTCTCTAATGTGTGAGGATCAGGTTAGGATCAACTGAAAATATGTTTTTATTAATAACACAAAGTAAACATTACTGTAGTAGCATGTCATAGTCATTCTCCTAAAACCTACAGTACATCTTGTGTTGCCGCTACAGATTATATAGACAGGTCAAACATGTGGATATTGATCATGGAGTAAGGTCGCTGTAATGCTACTATAAATACATAATATGGTGCAATCAGGTCTCGTCAAGGGCAAGACTACTGTGAAGTAGCCTCTCTTTCTTTGCCTTTGTCCTTCTTGCCTTTCCTCATTCTATTTCAGTAGGCAATCTATAAAGGTCCCAGTGTGCTAGGCTGTGGGTTCAATTTCTATGCTGCTGATCAGTTGCAACAGAGAATGGAGGTACATCCATTCTCTCTCCCACTCTTAATGTCCATCTGTCCCATGGCATTACAGTGGGGCCCCTCTACATCGAATCCTGATGTGCATACATGCCACAATGAGCATCTATTACAGCTGGATGACTCATTTTGCAATTATGAGTTTCCTAAATGTGATTCAGAATATCTAATGTCAAATGAGTCTGTCCCATTAAAAACACTACAGTGAAAATGAAATAAATTAATTATAATAATAAAAAAACACAGGACGTTGCATGCTTTGGATAAATAATTTAATACCATTACACTTTCAATATATGTGCATTCTCACTAACAGTTAAGAACAAGCTGTCCTTTTCCTTCAAAACAAACAAATGGTAAACATAGTAAAACAATACAAACAGTCCATTGTCAATATATTGCTTTGTGCAACCTAAAATTCCCTTAGCAAACACGGTGGGAGCCTGAGACTGGGAACCCTTTCTGGATTAAATCAAAATTCACATAAAAAAGTATCCACCACTCAACAAATCAATTCATCATCTCAAAAAAATGCTTTTTCTCCTTCTCTCTTTATCGTACTCATGCACGCACACACACACACACATACACACACACACACACACACAATAAGAACTATACAAAGGATTCCCAAATTCATTTTCATGCAGCCCCCATGCCAAGCCATACTACACTAAAGCACATCAGTGACAGTCAAACTGTAATCAATCTGTGTATTTGCTAATACGTCTTCTGCTGAACAGAGCCTGGGATGTCTTCATGAAGAGCACAAGGTTTATTTGGTGTGGGAAAAAAAACACGGACTGGCACTACCCCAGAATCCCAAAGGAAAGCCAGACAGGGTCATTTGTACATGTAAATGTGCTTGCATGTTGTCCATGGATGTGTGTTGTGTGTCACCGTATGAATCACTGTGTTGTGTACCTCTGCTTTCCACATCTCTTCAATCGGCTGCCATCCCACACCCATACCAAGCATGTGGAGGGCACGTGTGGCCAATGGCAACACCTTGGCAAACACATTTGATATCACTAATATGAAAGATGTTTGCAGTGTATTGAGAGCCAACAGTTGGATCCAATTGTACACTTAAGATCATAGATGTTAGACCTAAACTGAATTTACTGGATTCCAGTTAAAATGCATGCCAGGGTATGACGATTCAGGTCAGTTAGAAAAAAGTCCCAAAGAACATAAAACATTATTTAACACCATTGAATCCTGAAGATTAATGAGCACCGAGCAGCCACATTAGGAACGAGCCAACAGCTCCACTTCAGCTGGGAAGATACAAATGACATGTAAATGTGCAACATGAAAGAAGATTGACATTGGAAACGCTGATGAATGTGAGGGCTATGTGGATTCACATAATTCTGTAATGAGCTGTGGTTCTTCAAAGGCAGGCCATTTTTCAGACCCACAATCAAGAAGTGGGAGGGCCAGACATGATCAAGTGTTTGAGAGATTTGGTGCTCCTCCTGAAGCCGTCCCCTTGATGTGCAGTTTATGACCGTAGTTTGTGTTTCGTTGAGAAAGAGTGCTTTGTTGATTCAGTAGATTATTGAAGGACCGTATGTCGTCAGGAGCTGTGATGGGGAACATGACCCCAGACTGAAGGCAGAACAAGACTCAGGTCTGTTGATTGAGTGGAGCAGGGTTAAGCCTTCTACTGACTGCTGTATCTTCTGGAAATAATCCAGCGGTGACCGACTAGAGCACTTCCTCTACAAGACCTTTCATCCATAACCTATTATCCATAGATTCCAAGGGGAACCTTAATAGCAACTAAAATGACTTATTCCATCTTGATGTGTGATTACATCAAGTATGTAAATTGAGACAGCCGTCGGACATGGTGTCTTTATACATCAGTATGAGAAGGAAAGAACAGGAAAAGGCGCACACAGGTGTTTCCACTGTTACCAGTACAGAGGTTTTTGATTTCCTCCACCCAGGTGAAGGTAAGATCACAAATGGTCATCATTTCAGTTTGTCAGAGATGGAGTTTTTCACGAGAAGAGTGTGTATTACAAGTGACTGTGAAGGGTGTGAATATGAGAAAGTGGTTATATGAGGTCTTTGGAGGTATGTGCTTTGCAGTGTAGTCAGTGCCTATAAGCCGTTGTTGTTTTTTGTGAATGTGTATATGTGCATGTGTGTGTGTGTGTTTGTATCCACATGCATGTGTGCATCATATTTTTCTCTGGATGCTAAGACCCCAGTGGCTTGACATAATCCTCCACACCTGTAATGGTAGCCTTGCAAAAGAAGCAGTCCTTGTTGTTCATCAGATGCTGATTGATGCAGGCTCTAATTGAGGAAGGAAAGGGCAAGAGTGTTCAGGGGGAGAAAAGAAAAACAGAGCACAGGCCAAATACATTTACAAACAGACTCAATCAGCATATAGTAGGGAGTCCAGCACATTCATGCTTTCATTTCTAGATTGTTTTTTTTTAATCTACAGAATGCCATTAAGATTGAATATAGTCCCTGCACATTGCTAATATAATATGTATACAGCAGACATGTTCATCACTTTTAAGCATCATCTGTATTAAGTATCCGTTTTCTAAATGTTGTGCATGTGTTGTCAAACTCAATGAAGATGTTTCCAGAAGTTGCTTGTGTTTGGTCGGTTTGCATGTGTTTTCTTAATATGCAGACCATTTGCACCTGTGTGCCACCTTAGGGCAGGCCGATTCTTAACTTGAAATTCTCAGTAGCCATGTGAGTCATGTCTCAGTTAAGTTAGCACTTACATGTATATGCTTAACAAAACAAAGGTTAAATACTGTATATTGTACGGTATGTCTTGAATTTCCCCTGGGGATCAATAAAGTATCTATCTATCTATTGACACCGCTTTCACAAAATATTAATGGCAGTTAATCTATCAGCTTGTCCTAACTGCATTTGAGCCTCCAACTGTGAAGTAGCATTGAATGATCTCTGTCCACACTGAATCCATTAAATATGCCTTTCTATTGTGTCATGTTTCTCATTCAAAATAGCAGAACAGCTGAAGAAAATAGAAACAGGGCGTCCGATAAAACACAAAACACTGCATCGTATCGCGCTGCACATACTGCTTTTCTTGCATCCAGTTGGGACTAGGGATGTAACGGTATGAAAATTTAACCTCACGGTTATAGTGACCAAAATCCTCACGGTTTTTGGTATTATCACGGTATTTCTAAAAGTGTGTTCAATATATTCAGAAAGCACTGATAGGTCTACATAAGCTGAAATAGTTTCAAAAAGTGTCCCGTTCACTTTTTTCTTGGTCATGTTTAATTGTTGATATGTGCTTATATCTTAACTTACCCTACCATAACTTGGAGTTTGCTATTTCTGTTATTTGGATCTAATGAATGAGACCAAAGTTAGCGTTCAAAATAAAACTTTACTGTATTCTCCTGATAACATAAGTGGAATGGATTTCATGTGGACGCAAACATAAAAAGACGCAGAGTGGCTACATGGTACAGTGCACATTTTGTGGTAAAAATGTTCTGCCTTTTAAAATCAGGTGTACAACAGAATCAGTAGGGTACTAGTTCTGTTTCATTGTGCCAGGCCTACTGTATGTCAAAAGCAGGTTCGGATTAAGCTGGGAAGGATTAAACACACGGTTTCCACACCGCGGTAATCAACCGTGATAATCATGATATTTGAAAAGAAAACGGTAATTGTTATCATCAACATTTTTATCGCGGTTTACCATTATACCGGTAATCGTTACATCCCTAGTTGGGACGTTCTAATGGAAAACAAAGTCATCAAACTGATTTTGTGTTTCATGTAGTTACAGTGATGGCCAAAAGTATTGGCACCCATGCTAAAGTTGACTGAAAAGAGGAATATAAAATCATCTTTTGGAAATTGATCTTAATGCCTTAAGTGAAAAATTAGGAAATATCTAACCTTTAAGGACACCAATTTTCTTAGTGAATGAATGATGTATCATAAATAAATAAATGTTCTTCCTTAAAATACAGGGGTCATAAGTATTCCCACCCCTATGTTAAATTCCCATAGAGACAGGCAGATTTTTATTTTTGAAGGCCAGTTATTTCATGGATCCAGAATACTGTGCATCCTGATAAAGTTACCTTGGCCTTTGGAATTAAAATAGCCCCACATCATCACATACCCTTCACCATACCTAGAGATTGGCATGGGTGTTATTTCAGTTAGCCTGGTTTGATTTGCATTGAGCTCAATGAGCATCAAACCAGCTAATAGGCTAACTGAAATAACACCCATGCCAATCTCTAGGTATGGTGAAGGGTATGTGATGATGTGGGGCTATTTTAATTCCAAAGGCCAAGGTAACTTTATCTGAGTAGTTCCAACTTCCAACTATCCGTATCCATTCCAACATCTTTGGAGCAGAGTGATATTTTATATCCATTAAATTAGAATTAGTCAAACACAAACACAAAAGCAGTGGGGTTGGAATACTCACATATAGATATATCTGTATGTATGCGTGAGTGTGTGTGTGTGTACTCACTTGCAAGACTTGTGTGAGCAGGGCTTGAAGATGGCAGAGATTGAGTGTGCATAGCAGATGGGACACAGGTCCTCCTCGCTAGTGGGCTGTGGGACCACACAATCAAAAGCACAACATTACAACTGGAACACACTTATTGGAATAGATGACAAAGTGGCATACTGTGAAGCTATCTCAATCCCCGAACCATACTCTGTGCGTCAAATGGCAACAACTTGTAAAATTTGTCTCTGTGGGTTGACACAACAGTTCATAAATATCATATTGAAATGACTGCAATTTACAGGTGATGATGGTGGTGGTGGTGGTGGTGGTGGTAGTATCCACAAGTGGTAACAACTGGTCTCTGCAAGACGCTGTGGATAAAATTGTTATCTAAATACATACATAAAGAAAAAAAGAAAATAAATTAAAACAATGTTGATGTCAATGTTATTTCGAAGACATACGTAACATGGAATGGTGAAAAAAAAAGTCAGAAATAACTGAGTGACAAAGGCAGCTGGTTAGTGATATTACTGCATCCCTTACAAGCTCCATGACACTCCAAAACTTTGGTGTTAGTTTTAGTGCTAAGGAGGATTTTTATCAACCCTTTATCAAAATATTGAGGGCCATATGTATCAATCTTTGAGTACAACTTGCCATAAATCTATGTGTACATTTTTTTGTGTACAGGGGATTTGTCAGTTATCAAATACCACACAAATTATACACATTCTCTTCATAAATCTGAAAATCAGTGTAACATCATGTGCATATGAACACACTTCATGTCCACCTTAAATTGGTTGGATTGGCATGTAAATCTTCCAAGTAAACCTCCCCTTGGAGAGCATGTCTAAAGCTGAACTTGAAATGTGGGCACAGTGAACAGTGCTGTGGGCACAGAAACCTGACTGAAAGTGATCAAAATAGCCATTTGATGTTAAGAGGGTGGTCATTTCAGACACAGGAGTGGTGTTAAATCCCTTGTGCTGTAGATATAGGAATTCCCTCTGGCCAACCAACAACTAAGCCTACTTACCATTACACAACATGATGCAACAACAATGCACATTTGGCTTGCAGCAGTAGCAAACACAGGTTGTACCCCAGGATTCATAATGGACGATCTTCATGGATTGCCATTAGCCTAAATGCCCAACCAAAGAACCAAAACGAAAAGATCAACAAAGCAACCGTCATGAGCAAGCATTGCCAAGGTCCAATGCTAATAATTTATCTGATATAGAACTGTGCAATTGTTCTATTGCATACTTATCTGGAATAGACTCATTTTTGTTACAAAATGACTTTCTTCGAGGCAGTGCTTCTTTAGGGAACTCATATGGTCTAATTAACCATTTCCAAAGACCATTTCATTTGTGTGGTCAGTGACCTTCATGTGTGTTATTAATGATGGTAACGGTCTGGCACAAGTCTCCTGGAACAGGGAGATCTGATATGCAATTTAATGAGACCTTTTACGACAGGATTATAATGAACAATTTGAATACCAATGTGTGAAGTTTCTTGGCATTACATTTTTTGCATAACCAAAGCAAAACAATTAATCACAAAGTATATTGCCAAAGTGTCATGTTAATGTTTTGTTAAGTCTAGTTATTCTCAGAGGAATGAGTCAAGAAGTGGCCAGCGAAATCAAGAAATCCTTCCACTGTGTTACAGATGTCAAATTAGACAGAAACAGTAAGAAAGAGTAAGGTTAACACTGAGTAACTCATAATGATGCCATTTGACATTATACATTATAAAATCATATCATGCATGCAGTCAAAAGTAATTTGATGCCAAATTCCCATACCTATATTTCTTACTTATTTATTACTTACTTTTCTTCAAATAACATTTACATTAGATATGCTATGTACTTAATTCCCTCTTTTAGCATCCTGATCATGTATAATGTTGTAAAAGTGGTGAATCATTATATCGTAACTCTATTTTATCTGTTGCTTTATCTGCAAATAGACTAGCTGGGCTCATTCCATCTTTTCAAACTCCCTCTGGAACTGCTGCAGACTTTCTTTGTGCATCAATCTATCAGTTTATTCCACCTCTGACTGCAGTGCACAGATTGTTGCTCTTGCTGGCTAATTCTACTGTCTGTCCACTCCCATTAATGCACCAGCAGCTTTGAGGAGACTGCTGTGTAAACCACTCCCTGACATACTCTCACTCTTCAGTCTTTCTTATGGCTCTCAAAACTACTTTCTGGCAACAGAGGGCACTCAGAAGCTTTCCACAGCAGGAGAGTACCACAAAGATACTTAGCTTCCTAGTAGGGCTGAAACAAAAAAAAATATTGAGGAAAATTATCTGCCTCGAAGCTTCTTTTAATTCCTATCACTGGCGTTATGTGGCCTGCTCAGCTCAGGATTATTGCTTCACATGGACTGTTATTACTGACACGCACACCACTTTCAGAATTAAGTTGGCGAGATGACAGAGAGCCAAGAAACTGTAAAAGGCAGAGAATGTCCAAAGTTTTGGGATTATTTCAAACGTAGAAAAGACAAGGTGCAATGTGTCCACTTCAAAGCAGAACTGGCGTACCACAACAGCACGTCAACGATGATTCAACTTCTGAGACGAAAGCATCCAGTTGTTAACACCAGGTCACCAAGCGTAGCCGACACAAGACAACGTAAACATTGATGTTAGCTGATTTAATTTATTAGCTAGTTAGAACGTACAGTATTTGTAGCAGCTGTAGCCTAATGTCGTGAGTTGATATATGTTGTGGAAATTTTAAGTAGTAAACTAATTCATGTAAAATTGGAAGGGAAAATCTCTCATGTGCGCACACGCGCAAACACATAGGTTAGGCCACCTCACCTATCACCTACCCCAGACATAATTATTATAGCCCTTACATAAAAACTGCATTACTTCAAGTGTCAAAACTGCAGCTTTCTGAGTATCAAAACTGCAGTTTTGGAGAAAATATCTGCAGTTCTTATGCAGGAAATACAGTATTTAGGACACAAAAAAACTGCATTGTACTAAATATAGCCTACTGTCCATTACTGCAGATAATGCAGTATTTTGGACATGAAAAATACTAAAGTAGCCTACTGCATTGTATTGTAGTATAACTGCACTGTAAAAACGGAAGTTATTTGGTAGTAATGGTATGCTGCAGATGCACAAATCTACAAAAAACAGATATACAGTATTAAATTACTTTGAAGTGACTAGGGCTAGTTTACAGCATGACGTGTTGTGCATATTAATAAATTGCACTTAATAACGCAAAATTATTTTTTATCCGATTACTTAAAATACTCGATTCCAAAAAGAATCGATAGCTGCAGCCCTACTTCCTAGAGATTCCACAGCTGACAGGTGACATTTCTGGAGATAAGAGCCTAAGAACTTTGGGCTGAATGATATTTACCAGGAGTCAAAAAGTATCAGAGGGCTTCAGGCATGGCACTGTGGTACCAGGAAGAGCCCAATACCGCATTGCCATTGTTCGCAAATGAATGAATACAAAGTCTACCATATCATTGGGTTTCATGTAACAGTCTAAAATAGATTGCAATTATATAACTGAATGAAGGACATACAGGAACTCAGGAGCTTGTACTCTAAAAGGTAACTGTTAGCCAGTTACAGTGCAGTGCAAACATTGTGGGGGACCCCATCCTCAGCGAGAACAAACTGTACTGTAAATCTGATTTATGTGTTTCATGTGAAGTCTGGTAGATATGTGTCAGTGCAGCACATGTTAACACATTTGTTGTGGAGAGAACAATGGCAACTCTTCTCAAGGCAAGACTAGCTCTGCAAAAAAAGGTTTTATCTGCAGGGTCAAAACGGGTGGAAATAGTGAACAACTTTCCGGAACGCTGTCTAGGAACCACAATAACTACAAAAATATTAGTCATTCCATAACATGAAGGAAATAAGAGTACATGTCTATAGTGGAAATTGCACCATTTTTGCTCACAAAAATACAAACAAGGCACCTCTTTTAACAGCACTAGAGACTACACAACTCCAAACGTCACAGAGCAGATATAGAAAAAGCATTGGAGAACATAAAGCAACAGTGATTGTGGCAGTGAAGTTGTGTACACACAAAGACTGTGCTCTCAGCTTAGCAGACAGAAAAGGTCAGGCTGACAGACAATTACTAGTAATTTGAGACCCCCAGAGTATCCCTGTGATTTAGTAATGGCCCTCTGACTACCACCCTTTTTCCTCACAGCCCTGTCACTTGCATCTGCATCACTAGTGCACAGAATCACATGAATTCAAATAAACAAAATCAAATCCTACAAATCTTATCCAAATCCGAAGGACACAATATGATTACTCCCATGTGTGTTCACAACCAGACGTGTGTATAACTACAAAGATAGTGTAATAATTTAAAGGTGCAATCCTCAACCCTGCCGAAAGACAATATATTAGTAATATATTAATTCAACAGCCAATCAAGTACACTCCTCCCTTCAGGTCACCTGAGATACGGTTGATGGCTAACAGGTAACTTAAGGCCACCGTGCTACAACGCCCCAAGCAAGCAAATGGTTTGGGGACCCCTAGGGGAGTTCTGGACATGTCTCCTGCACAAAACCATAGATTTTTAGGGGGTTCTCGCAGAATTGTCTTTGCTATGGAATCAGTTATACTAAGATGTCCTCTTACAGACAGAGAAACATGCGTTGCCTTCACTGTGTAGGGAAAAAAAATAATGCTGCATACTTATGCATGCACACCAGCAGAATTTTAGGTGTACTGGAGCGACCAATGAAAATGTTGTACTGGACAGATTTTTGGTGAAGCATGCCTGCATTGTAATAATTTGCGATGGCATGTTTACAATTCAATATTATATTAAATCTTTTAATTATAACAATTTAGTTTGAACACTAAGAGTTTAAATACTTTCAGAACATAATTTGAATTTGCGCTCGAACCAAAAAGGTTGTGAGTGTAATTATCAGCACATATCAGAATTCCCTTTGGTATGAGTGGTTCAGAAGACACAAACTTATGAGTATTACCTGCCCCACAAAAGCTCTGGGGTATGTTAGCTGTCCTACAGTAGGAGTGCATGAATGCAAATAGCTATTCAGTTTGACCCCTATCTTTTATATTGTATTTTCATCACATTGAGCTGTTTTGAATAATGTATGCAATGGATTACTACTGTCACTGCAAACCAAAACTACAGATCCTCACAAACTCCCCTGTTAGGCACACAGCCTTCAGAAACACTCTACTCCATTTCCACCATCCCAGGGGAGTTCATTAGGCAGTTGCTTCTAGCAGAGATTCACCAGATCGAGGTCAAGTGAAGAACAAGCCATATAACACAGGACAATATAGTTTTATAACCTTCCTGGTGGAAAACCATAGTAAAAAATACTGTGATCCACCACACAGATGTAAGAGCCTGAATCAGATGAATCATTATAGGGCTGTAGATAAATTCTGTGAAACTGTACACATTACCATTAAAGAGTTTGGGGACACTTAGAAATGTCCCTTCCACTCTATTACAGACAGAATGACAGCTAACTGCCTCTTCATAGTTCTTGCATAGTTTGGAGCTGTGCTTTTGGGTTACTGTCCTCTTTTAGGAGGGCATTGGCTTCAATCAATCACCATCAACAGGGTATGGCATGACAATGCAAAATGGAGTTATAGTCTTCCTTCAAGATTTTATCCTATTCAAAATCACCCATTTCACCACCACCACCAAAGCAATCCCCAGACCACCAAACTGCCTCCTCCACAAGCAGCCCTCCATCATTTCTTGTGTGTGATTGGAACACCTAAGATTTGGCTGTCTATAACAGCAGAGTTGGTGTTCGATTTGAGGCGACACTATACGTGAAGCCATCTGAGTGTTAGTCCTTAGACACACCTGTCTGGGACTGAGAGGATAAAATGAAGTGACACTGTACTTACTGCTGTACAGGCTGCTGCCTGCTTAGATTCCTCTGTCAGAAAGGCCAACATCTGTTCCACCTTCTGTTCCTCCTCTGCACTGATGTAATCAGCATCTAGAAAATTAAACACACAAAACACAGGTTTAAACAAGAGATGGCCAAATCACAAGACTCTTACATCACGTGATGAAAACAATAGAGCGACTGAAAACAATGGAGCGACTGGTCTTAGGTACAGTATGCTCAGACCCCAGGTACGCCATGCACTAGACCCGTTACAGTTTGCATACCAGGAGAAAGTGGGCGTGGACGATGCCATCACTTATCTTCTACACAGGACACATTCTCACCTAGACAAGGGGAAAAGTGCTGTGAGAATCATGTTCTTTGATTTCTCAAGTGCTTTTAACACCATCCAACCCCTCAGACTGGGAGACAAGCTCTTGCAGATGGGTGTGGACGCTCACCTGGTAACCTGGATTACAGATTACCTGACCGAGCGACCACAGTTCGTCAGACTGAAGAACTGTCTCTCTGACACTGTGATCAGCAGCACCGGAGCGCCACAGGGAACTGTGCTCTCTCCAGTCCTGTTCACATCTGACTTCTGCTACAACACCGAGTCATGCCACATGCAGAAGTTTTCTGACGATACTGCAATTGTGGGGTGTATCAGGGACGAGCAAGAGGAGGAGTACAGGAGCCTGGTGGAGGACTTTGTGCAATCTCAATCATCTTCAACTCAACACTTCAAAGACCAAGGAGATGGTGGTGGATGTCCGCAGGTCTAAGCACACTCTGCTACCAGTCTCCATTGATGGGGTCAATGTGGAGGTGGTAAGCACCTACAAGTATTTGGGTCTCCACCTGGACAATAAACTGGACTGGTCAGCCAACACTGACTCACTCTACAAGAAAGGGCAGAGCAGGCTGTACTTCCTGAGGAGGCTGCGGTCCTTCAATGTGTGCAGCAAGCTCCTCAGGATGTTCTACCAGTCTGTTGTTGCCAGCGTCCTCTTCTATGCAGTGGTATGCTGGGGGGGAAGCACAAAGAAGAAGGATGCTGGGCGAATTGACAAGCTGGCTCTGTAGTGGGAGCTGAACTGGAGTGCATCACTTCACTATCTGACAAAAGGCCCCTGAACAAACTGATCAACATCTTGGACAATGAGTGTCACCCATTCCACAGCACTATTGTTAAGCAGAAGAGCCTGATCAGCTGGAGACTTCGCTCACTGCCTTGCACAACAGACAGACTGAGGAAGTCATTTGTCCCCAGGGCCATTGAACTGTTCAATGCTTCACTTAAGGGAAGAGGAGAGATAGACTTCTCTGCATAGTCTGTCTGCCTCTTCACCCCCTCCATGTTTGGATACTGTCTGTCCACTTGCCACTTTTTACCACTGTCTTTATGCCTCACTGTTTGCGTGCTATATTAGCACATTAGCACATTTGCATAACCCCTCCCTCCATGCCATAGCCGAACTGTGGCCACACTTATACCTTTTCTTAAAATAGTTATATATATATATATATATATATATATATATATATATATATATATATATATATATAGAGATATATAGACTCTATTCTTGCACTGTTGCACTGTTGGACTTACTCATTTGCACTATCACCATGACACTCACTCACACAGAGCACCTTGCCTTACCTTACTATGCACAGAGAATCACAGGCTCAGTCCCTGCCTCAGTCATTGCAAGCGCCTCTTGATTGATTAATCACCACTATGTGGATACTGTTCTTAGAATTGATTTAGATTTAGAAGTGTTAGTTAGTATAATTTGTATTTTAGTATATTCTTTATCTTCTACTGTAGTTGTGTTTTTATATTATATACTTTTAATTACTTTTTCTGCTGTTAGTGAATGTGTGTGTGTTGTCTGTATGCTACTGAGACCTTGAATTTCCCCTGGGGATCAATAAAGTATCTATCTATCTATCTATCTACTTTTGCTCACAGACAGGAATATAGGCTAATGACGGAGCTGGCATATTCATGATGTAAACTTAAAAGCATCTCATCAACAATTAGTACAACAATAAACACAGGAGATGGAACTTTGTGTGAAAGTCTTCCTTGAATTACATTTAAGATGACTATGTCCTTCTCACACAGCTTCCTTAAAGCTGGCAGTAGAGGCCCCAGGCTAGGCTTGATAATTGGCTTGGCGTTGCCACAGGGATAGATGGCCTTCTGTTAAAGCTCATCATCATGCTGCTGGGCTGGGAGAAGCAGGCTGATAATTAGCACTCCCTGAGAGGAGCTCCTCAGCTAACACTAGCCACCCAGCTCTCATCCTCTTCTCTCAATTCCTCCAGCTCTCATTCCCTGTCTAATTTCACGCCTGTCTAGTCTCAGAGCCACCAAATTTCCCTTGACATTGGCACTCATCACAGTTACAGCAAGCGATACTGCTTGTCGATCAGAGCCACAAGAAGCAGAAGATGTGTGAGTAAATCTTGCAATGGGTAGATCATAAAGTGGCTTTTTCTGGATAAAGGATTTCCATCAATCTGGGAGCAGTGTCAGGCCTACACAAGGATCTTGCTGGCCAGAGGCCCAGATACCAAGGGTATCAGCATAGCACAACATCCAACCATGTTTCTACTCGACATGAAAAAAAACGAAACTAGTGATAATTATTACATATATTTTTCAGTTTTATACATTTTATCTTACTTGTGCTGTTTCATAAATCACTAACAGAAAATTGCTGATGACAACTCCAAGTCTGTTGCATCAGTTAGGAGGACGCAGCCCTAGGTACATAAGGCCCTTTCACACTGGCAAAATCGCCGCGATTTTATGTACCAGAATCGCGGAACGACTGTCCCTTTCACATAAACCGAGGCGGAACGGCGGGACAAAGTGTCTCGCCAAATTTACTACCAAGCCCCCTAGACATTTTGCCGAGTTTTTTCGTTCCGCCACCAGTGTGAATGGGTCAAGGCGGAAAGGGGAATCTGGGCGGGCATTTCAATGCTATGTCCAGCCCACCACAGGAGGTTGCAAATAAATCTAACTGATTAAAAGCAGCAATAGCAGAGACAGCACAGTATGTCAATCTATAAATTCACAAAGTCTCCTGTCATTCAATGCCTGCTAGAGTTGACTGTAGCTTGGAATGCAATCCATAATAGGCTATCCTAAAATCCAGCGATAAAACAATTGCATGAACTCATGAGCGTCTGTCTGCCCTATATGTATATCCTCTGATTGTAATGCTTACAGATATCTAGGCGATATTTGTAACATTTATTTTGTATTTGGCCTGTTATAAAATCATGTAGACTTATTGAACAATTTAAACACATTAGGAACCGCAAAGTTGGAGACATGCATAAAGACATTGCTGCAAATTTAAAACCGGATTACTCTGGAATGGCTAACTGTGCAGGGGAATGCTTTACACTTTTATGTTCAGTAAGGTCTGCTGTTTATTCTGATATATGGTTTGTCATGTGTTGAGGGAAAGTTCGCGAAGTATTCCACCAAGATGAATGGGTAGGGAGACGGGCGCAAAAAATATGATTAAATTAAAGTTACTTTTCTCGCGAACCGTTTAGCCTACCACAACAACTAACCACTAACATCGTTTAAAGGCTGAGAAAAAGCTCTTTCGTGTGATACATGTGATGTCTGTGATGAATAGGCTACTTCGCAAGTAGTTCAGCAAATTTGGGTGGGACAGAAATACATTTACAGAGCAGCAGTTCTGGCCATATCGGCTCTGGCTCACATGATGTACTGCTTTAAATGCATTATCGCTTCACTACCCAACACGCGAACAAGAAAGAAAATAAAAAAGAAACCAATGTGCTTATGTCGCAATTTCCGATAGGCCCAGGCCTAGAGAAAAGACAGCTATGGTAACCTAACAATTAGTATTTGCTCTGCCTACACTGCTGTTTGGTTGTCCCAAACTTTGAGACGATCCATACACGCATTAACTGAATCTTATAAACCGAACGGCGATGTTGAGTGACAGGATGCAATGCCTAATAATCTCACTGCCTTCGGCATAACTGCTAACAGTGCGCATAGGTCTACTGTTAAACATCTGAAAAATATTAAGCTGCTGTTTTCTTTTCATGACGAGCACTAGGCCTGGCCTACGCTTGAATGATTTATGACTGAATGGAACGTTGCGTTTTTAAAGAACTGGTTATTACGCCATGTGACAAAGTTTACACTAATCATCATCGTCTAATGTATCCTTATGTTGAGATATCCATTCTCTTTGCCCTAGGCTATCATTTGTGCGCGAAGCATGTTTCAATTAAGACAGTACACAAGCTATTTTTATTGTTGTAATATTGAATTATTTCATGAATACATTGTATGCACAGTACATTGTACGGCCAACGCAAGAGGCAACTCTTCTCTTCAATTTCCCTTCCAAATTACGTTTTATTGTCTGAAGACATCTATTGCAAGAATTTAACATTCTAACAGCAAAGCAAATGCAAGCTGACCAAAGTGCAGTCGGTTCTCCCGCCATGGTTTTTGAAATCACACACCTGCTGTATCTAAAGGCCCACGCACATAAGGCCTGCTACGACTATCACTCTACACGCCCTCTGTTGCACGTCACAATTTAATTAACTATAGCTGATATACTCGCTTTCAGACACAAAAAGACGGCAAAAAGACGTCCCCTCTTCCCGCAAATTTAGCGTGATCTCTGTCTGAAAAGGCCTATAGTCTCATGGGGCTGGTAGAATGTCCCATACTTATTACAGCTTCTTTCTATAACCCAAGGCTGCTTCATCTGCTGTCTGGGAAGGAACAGATGGGCCCAATCACACATGCTCGGTTTCATATGCAGTGATATTTTTTTTAATTGTCAAGGACAAAACCTGTATTTTTTCTAAGAAAAGGCCTTTGACTAGAAAAGGTCTTTGACTAACGGGTAGGAGATTCTACTGAGAATGCCAGTTGGAAGGTTGCTGCACCTGTTATCTCGACATCCTTCCACACACTTGTACAGATATCAAGGATCAGGGTTTTCCCACGGCATGACAACTATTCACCACCTTTTGGACAACTCCCATTTAATGATAGCTGTCTAAAATGATCAATTTGAGGTGGGAATAACTACGAGCACCCCCATAGTTGTAATTATAATAATGTAGACACAGTGGCGTGCACAAAAAAGGGCAGGGGTGAAAAACCAAAGGGCTATGTCATAACAAGCCCTTAAATGATGACTTCTGGAGGGTTTTGTGGAAATATGACATAACCTTGCTGTGAACAAAATATGCCAATTACAAAGCATGATTATCACATCACAGCATGAACTGTGTTATTTGACTTAGGGGCCTCAATCAGATACCAGGGGTGAATAACATAGCCCATGGCATATGATTGAGGGGCCCAATTAAGACATATCACGTAACCCGTGTGAGAGACCCTGCATCACAGTCCTCCTACATTTAGACAGATCAGGATCCATATCTTGGGTTGGTCTCACTTTTTGTCCGTTATGAGATAGGGGTGAGGGTGTGCAGTGACATGACTGCTCGTGTTATTCATGTAACACTGAATGCCCTGGCCTAAAGTGCCCATTGAACATGAACATATGGACAGTGCAAATGAGAACACCAACATGTCAGCTAGATATTAGCCTAACTGATCTGCCTCTTGCAGAAATACAGAAAAAATGTCATGGCACTGACTTTGGGAAAAACTGGTTTGGGGGCATATGGTAAGGAATATTGTAGGGCACTACATCTCATTTTACTGGGATTTGTTCCTTTCCATTGCAAGGGCACTTCATAGCGCCACAGTGATGTCTAAGAGGGCACTTTATGATTTGTATTTCTTCCACTGCAGGGGCAACCATTAGGAAACATAGGAAACTTCCCTAAATTGATGCAAATATGGACTCTGAAGAAGATGCATGGGCGCCAAAACGTTAGTCGGTTTGCACTAGGCTAATAAAAATCACTTAAAGCGTTGTGCGCTCCGGTCCTGCTCCTTGGTTCTTGTTAGACCTTGGGCCTCCTCTATGGATGCCCTTTACTTCACTGCATCATATTTAATCTACTAGAGCAGGGGTTTTCAACAGATTATGAACGAGGGACCACCATTCTGAGTAATTAGGCTATGGTGTGTATGTCAAATTTAATACCTAACAGGGATCACACTGACTAGTGGCAAGCAGCAGGTTTCCTATTGTTCCTATTGTTCCCTATAGTTTGGCAGAGGAACGTTGGCAGTGCTAGCATAACGCTAGCATTGAACAAGCTGAGCGTTGAACTTGGTTCAACTTTCAAAGCGCAACCCGAGCGTATTCAATTGTCAGTTTTGAACAAGATAGAACTTGTTATGGAGCATTGTGTTACGCTTACCGCTGCCGCTTGGTTGTTTCCAGTGTGATCCCCGCCTAAGAACGTGAGAGTAATTAGGCTTCAGTCTCTAGGTTTTAGGCTAGTGGAACATAGTGCATAATGCATAAGAATATGTGGATGCAATTCATTATGTTTTCTATGTAATTAGTTAAAATAAATGTTCAAAAACCTAACAAGTGGAGGACAATATTTTCATATGATGAACTAGAACACAGTAGTCAGACAGTAGTGGTAAGTTTCTCTGATGTTGTTATTTTATTTGTAAATTAATAGCTTAATGATATGACACGAATTATTGATTTCAGGCCCACAGTCAAACACAGTTGCTTTATGAGTGACATGGTATCGATGCAATAGAAAAGGGAGACATGCACACCATGGGGTTTGAAGGTGCTGTGCTGCTTGCTTTTTAATGAGCCACTTTAGGATAGCATTAGGGATAGATGAAAGTTAGCAAGCTAGCGAAATAGAAACTGATTTTGTCACTTAAATGAGTGTCCAACAAGTTAACACTCCCTGCTGACAAAATGTGCAAACTCCACTGTGAAACTACAAGACTAGCCAACTGATAGAATGAACCAGGCTAAGCTGTGCTTCCACATGTGCAGATGTCATGTACAGTAGCCAAAAGCACAGTTGATGCTTTTGTTGTGCATGTCAGGACTAACTGTTTATTCTTTGATATGGAGAGGAAGTTCATTATTTTGAGGGGCAGAAAGACCATGTAGAAATGTGTTCCAATTTCATACCCGGATTACTCGAGAATGGCTTATGGTATAGATTAATGCTTTATACCCTTATATTCTCTTATTGTATTGATTAATGCTTTATACCCTCATATTCGGTAAGGTCTGCAGTTTATTTCAATATATGGTTTGCCATGTGTTGAGTGAGTACATGAGATATTCCACTGAGAGTAATAGGTATGGAGATGGACGCAGAGCTGTGTGCAGAATGTAAATATGATTACATTTCATACAAATTCATTGTTAATTTTCTCTCGAACCGTTCTTCACAGTATCTAGTATCTACTGTAATATCGGAAACCTAAAGTTTGTGCTCTGTCAGGTCATATGTGTGTGATACTGGTGTGACGATTACTCAGGGGGGGCAGGATTTACCCCAGCTTCCCCGTAGACACACCCCGCTTATCCAATCGCTTATTTTGCATTATATATTTTTTATTAATTAATATTACTTTGTAGTGCTTTCACTTTGGGGCAGCCGTGGCCTACTGGTTAGCGCTTTGGACTTGTTACCGGAGGGTTGCCGGTTTGAACCCCGACCAGTAGGCACGGCTGAAGTGGATACTTTTTATAGGCATTGTAAATGAATGTCAGTGTAGCAAAAAAGGTATGCTCACAATACAGAATAGTATATCCCTGGATGACAGCAATTATATCATTTTCATTTTCCTGGACATCTACCTGTGATGATTTTCCTTTTGCCTTACACAAAATACAACCTTGGATCATTAATCCTACCCAAACTTAATAAAATAGATATGATGGTATTGGACTACTACATTCTAGTATCTTCTGGAAGTAGAATTGGCAAAGACACTGAAGCAGAAGGACTTGATATAAAAATAAGTCAGAGGTATTGGTATCACATCATTGATTTTCTATCCCATTCCCATTTCTAATTTAAGCAAAGCGCAAAGAAAGACAGAAAAGAAAGATACAAAATGAGAAGAAAAAGTCAACCTCTGGGGGCGGAACGAAATGAATGAGAACTTTGTTTGTGTGCATACTGTATGTGTTGTCAGCCTCTTTGTACATGTCTTTGCATTCAGGATTGCATGACCTTGTTTTATGTTTACAGAAGCTCTTATCAGCTACAAAATACTGTTGTGGTTGTAAGTGAGGCTTTCCAATAAAATATTCATGCTAAAACAGATGAAAGAGGGTTACATTTCAGTCTGGTCCTTTTAGCCCTGATCAAGAATACTCAAAGCTAGGAATAGCACAGGTTTATCCCTCCACAGAATCTGTTATCTGGAAGGCTGTACTTAAGCATACATTTGACGATCACATTTGATGAAACTGTCTTGCTAGGTAGCTGAGCTGGCTTTGGGAACATGATAATGGAGCATAAAGATAATTTCATGGAGGTAACAATATCGCACTATGGCTTGATGGCTTGATATGTTCAGTCTTACAATTTCACTGGGTTGCCTACACTGAGCAAAAGACTCAGTGTTACTAGGAATATTAGAAACTTGTTTATATCCACTGATGCACTTGTTTATGGGCAGACATGCCCATCATATCATTTACTTTTACCATTTTGAATATAACTCTCTGCTTTGTTTTCCTACAGCTTAACAACATAAATACAGCCAAAATAGAGTCCCAAATGGGCCCCGCTTTTCCATAAACACATTGGGCCAGCAGTGTAGCCCAGCTGGGACTGGGTAGGCTGTCTGGATGGCCCCTGGCCACAGGATAGAGGGGTACTCACAGGCATGCAGAGAGAAGTGCTTGCGGTCAGTTCCAGCTGCACTGGCTTCTCCCTCTCCAAGCAGGTGCTGGATAGAGTGGAGCTGGAAACAGGGGTCTGAAAGGAGTACAGATGCTGCCCTTGCAACTCTGAAAAGAGATGGAAATAGAATATTGTTTGAGTTCTTTTGTCACTTTTGGGAGATAGGCTAGTTGGAACTACCCACCTCAATGAGCTATGCTAAGCTATGCTAACGGTAGGTGCTTCAGACTGAGCACAGACAGAGACGAGAAGAGTGTGTATCATCTTATGTAACTCTGGGGGAGATGGTGAATGAGCTAATTTCCCAAAATGTTGCCATGTTCCTTTAACCTCTTGTAATTGTCATACAGGTAAAATTAAGACAATTTAAAACAAAGAACAAGATGTAATTTATGCAAACTGAATCATGATAACCCAAACTGCCCTGAGAGGAACACCACATATCAGCCCTTTTAATGACCAAAACAAATTCACTGAGTGGATCACAATGAAAATAGTTCAGGGATCATAGGACCTTTGGCGTGATTTCACGCCAGTCACACAGATATTTCTGAAAAAGTGTCTATATGATGCAATCTTTACAAACAGTGCCTTCGACATTACTTTAATGCAAGCAAAATGATGGTCAGTGCGGTGGAAGTGGCAGCTAAAAACAATTCATGAACACATGGTACCAGTGTATTTGGTAAATGGACTGCATTTCTATAGCGCTTTTCCACTCCTCTGACCACTCCAAGCACTTTACAATGCCATGCCTCACATTCACACACTAACTCACACATCGATGGCAGAGGATGCCATGCAAGGCGCCAACCTGCACATCAGCAGCACTGGGGTTAAGTGTCTTGCTCAAGGACACGTTGACAGGGTCGACCTTCCAGTTGCTGCACGACTCCTCTACCACCGACTGTAGGCCACTGCTGCTCCATGTAACAACACACTGGTTGGGCCCATGGCCACGTAGTGAAAAAAACACAATGGAGGGCACACAGACGACCACAGAGAGGCATGCGTTCACTCTATAATAATGACATTTACGTCACTCAGATCCTGGCAGAACCTCATGTTCTCAAACACATCAGTAATACTGTGCAGAGAAGAGAGCCCTGGGAGTTGTCCCCTGACAGTAGTCACTTACTCGCTCTGCGCGGTGACATCCAACACTCGCCTTGGCATCAGCGAGGCGTGGATTGACAGAAAGAGACATCTTTTTAACATTTTTCCTTAACTTTCCTTTTATATAACTTTCAAAAATAGGCACAGTAAAATGGTGAAAAAAATCTCCAGCCTCCAGTTTTCTGTGAATGACATGTCTCTTCTTGTATCTTGTCATGCGGTTTGTTATCTGTGTAACCAAAATGAAACTGCAGTGAGGTGCAGTGAGTTATCTGCTCTCTGTGCACAGTGCCTATAAAGAGACAATAAGGAGAACGATGACATTTCTCAACTCAACACTGACCTTTGCTATTCAGGGTTCAAGATACAATAACAATTTTTATTCATAACCATTTATCATTATCTTGAAAGCTTACAGAATATGGTATTCATAATTTGTGATTTCAGTTCAAATCCTACTGAGTGATTGTGAGTGCTTGTGCATAAAGAGATGTCTTTGTACAGTATGTCCATGTCCATGTTGGGGAAAGCTGCGAGGCATGGCAGAAGAACCACAAATGAATGATCCTCAAACAAAATCGTCGTTAAATCACAGGGCACCTCCTGTGAGAAGATCATTTACTGCTAGAGTCACAGTTTTTATCCAGTGGGTTATTTACTGGGTTTTTAACATTTGCATTAGCTATGTAAAATCATAGGCAATGGAGCTGAATCAGAATTCAAGGATTAAAAACCTTTATTGTCTATCAAATATTAATAGAACATTTTCTTGGGTTATAAACACCCATAGGATTAGAGAATCATGAAAACATCTATAGTCTGTGCTAAGCTGCATTATCTGTGGTGCCTTTTTACAGTGTTTTACTGCTGTTCAGTACCAGGGAGCTCTCCTTGAACCAAAAGACCATGGTGTTTACATATTGCCTGTATGTGAATAGGAAGTGCTCATCTGTCAGGTGGACCACCAAGGCCATGTCATCAGCATATTTGAAAAGTCACACTCCATTGCTGCTGCAGGTGTTTCATGTGTGCATATGGAGAAGATGGGCCACATGTAGGAGCCCTGTAGTTAAACATGTTGCTGATTCTGTTGAAACGTTCTTCATCCGCAACAAAAGTGTTGACTTGTGGTAGATGGTGATGCAGAAGCTCATTCATGATTAGAATATTAAAGCAGATGAAAAGTCCAACAATAAAATCCTGATGTATCAATCACGATGCCTAGCCACAGTGTCCAGAAGACTTAAGGCAATACAACTCTACTTACACTAATACACAATTATGAGCAGCAGATGTTATTTATGCTGATCGACTGTTATTGAAGACTTCAGAAGAACATAACCATGGGATGTTAATAACGTCACCAATAAAAATTGAGATGAAGAACATATGAAAAGAGTGCTGACACCATCTGTCAAGTATGGGGGGGGAAAATGATTATCCGGAGGTTCTTAAATGTGTACCAAGTGGGGCATTTTAAATAACTCAGTAAGAGGATATTCTATAAGTCAGTTTTACATTGTCAGACACTATGACAGCCTGGAATATAGATTCAAGAGAAAAACGTATCTAATTTCTTTCAAAAGGTTAAAGTCATAACGTATAGTAACATATCATAACATATAGTCATAATGTATTTCATCTGAGGAAGTCACTACAGCCTGTCTATCCTCGCTGACATTGTTCTTCATTTCATTTGGTCAAATAATGTTCATTCATGCATTTCAAATTACAGCTAGTGTGTGGAGAGAGAAGGCACTGGATATGAATACAATATTGAGGTACTGCTGTGCAAGAACATGTGTGTGCAAGTGCTTGTGGTGTAGAGTGGAAAAGATTGCAGCCCTTGGCACTAGCCCTCAGCATTGGATCAGAAGAGACTAATATTTTATGACAGCAGTCAGGGCAGCGGACACTATGACCACAGGGAACTATAACAACATAGTCAACATGGATATACACCCCACCATCAAAAATACATGACAAAATACATGACATCCTTTTGGATGGCCACAGGAGCATAAGATTGCCGCATACTAATTGAGCAGAAGATGCAGAAATAAGTCTTTTGATCTCTCTCACCTACTGCCAAAGAGCTCAAGTAATGACTAATAAACACTTTTTCACCAACATCATGCATCACATAACACATTCATATTATAGGGCATTTTACTGTCATTGGACATACTTCTTAAACACTATTTATACACTTTTTACATTTTTGAATTGACACTGGGATCCAATTCGGAGGGACAACTGTGAAACCATTTCATTCCATCAATCATTTTCATCCATCACCTTTCATGTCCTATTTTTGCACTTCCCCTAGGTTCTACATCTGAGTATTAGTAGTCCATAATAAAACAGGGAAGTTGCACAACTGGAAAAACGTCTGACAAATCAGGGCTCAGCCAAACAACACGATTGTACATAAAAAGCAAAACAAATCCTCGAGGAGTCACCATAGGGCAACAGGATGAAAGAGAAAAACACAAGAAAGGCTTTCATAAGCCCTTCCCTTTCACAAACCCCAACTCTGACCAATCACAATGCTGAGGGAAAGAGCAAAGAGGGAGGAGAATGTCAACGTGAGGTTGTGAGGGGGGAGCAGAGAGAAGGAACGAGAGAGACACACCACAAGGCGATGTGCAAGTCAGAAAGACGGTGTGGAAAGACAGACCAATAGGGAGAGACACGGCTCATTAAGCTGCAGAGTAAATGTAATAATGAAACAGAGTGAAAACAGAGGAAAGGTCAAGAGAAGAGAGGAGTGACAGAGCAAAATGGAGAACTAACAGCAACACAAGTACCAGAAGGAGTGAGAAGGATGGAGAAAAGGGCTGGAATTCTATGCATCTGGATGTGAGGGGGAGCTCTAAGTATTCATCAAAACACCTCTAATGACGTATTGTACTTAACTTCTGGGATCTTTGATGGAGATTGAGATTGTGATGAACACTTAGCAGAAACATGGGAGATGGATGTTCTGAGCTAAGGAGAAAAGCTGAAAGCCTGCTGGTAAATGGATATGACTGCACTCGATGACTATCCATCCAGACTCTTTACTGTTAATAAAGGGCAACTAAAGGGACCATATATTCAAAGTAAAAAGTGACGCATATAACATTAAGTCAATGCACTCTAATTATTGACTGTTAAGATAGTTTGGAAAAAAAAAAAACTTAAAAGCCTGTGGTTGCCAATTGGGTGTTGATGTAAGTACTTGGGAAGTGCAAATCAAATCAATGGGGAAGCAGAGACTACTTGGAAGAAACTATTATCAGGTTGACTTGAGAAAAGCATCCTGATTCTTAGGCAGCACTTAATGTGTCTTGCTTTTAAAACAACTGAAACCCGCTGTCACCTACTGGAGTAATCATGCAAGGCAGATTCTAATTTGGGATATCCATTGTATCTTTTGACAACACATTGGTAAGTAAAACTATTTTTGATGGTCTGATATAGTTTCAAAACTAAGGATAAAAAGATACATTCTTACTGATATGTATTCTCTTTATAAATCACTGCTGGAAACCACCCATTAATAAAATATCAATTAAATGAAATATTAGTTAATCAATAAACTCATTTAATAAATATCTTCTCTCATTTGCTTTTCATTGCAGCTCCGTCAGCCCAATATGTTCTTCAACTGTTTACACAGTTTGGTCTTTCCACAATTTGGCATCTGATTTTCCAAAAACACTGGGACGTGCTCAAAGCTTATTTGTTCTCATAAATTCAGGTTCATTTGCAAAAATTCCTTGCAGTATACTGCCAGCACCATGTTGTCGGCTTGGGGTGTGGCCATAACCTTGATACTGGGCTCAGTCCCACTGAAACAGGCTGGAGGCAGCTGTCCTTCAAAGTGTCTGTGTGCATCTGATATCCTTAGCTGCAGCTCCCTCGGCTTGGAGCAACTGCCTGCCACACTGCCCACAACAGCTGCCACACTAGACTTTAACCACAATCAACTATCACAACTTGAAGAACACAGTTTTGCAGAACTGCCTCGGCTGGATACACTACAACTGGCCCACAACCGACTTAGCAGACTGGCACGAGGGACCTTCCAAAATGCTAGCAGCCTGAGGCACCTGGATCTGTCATCCAACCTCTTCTATGTTGTGGAGCAGCATTACTTCCAAGAGCTGGTCGGGATGGAAGAGCTGCTTCTCTTCAACAACCGCATCACCCAAGTGGAGAGTCGGGCATTAGCCGGGCTTAGCAACCTGCACAAGGCCTACCTGAGTCACAACCTTCTCACAGACTTCCCCTTTTTCTCAATACAGGAGCACAGCCACCCTTTGCTGAGCACACTGGACCTTTCTTCCAATCGCCTGCCCAAACTACCACTAGAGGACATCTGGGCCTTGCCTGCTGCAGTGCAGAGTGGTCTCTTTCTACATAACAACACACTGATCTGTGACTGCTCCATGTACAGCCTTTTTCATCACTGGGAGCAGCGGGGCTTTGCCTCAGCTAGGGATTACCACCATGAGCACACCTGTCTGTTGTATGGAGAACGAAGAGCTTCTGTACGATTCTTCCAGCATAGACGCTTCTTTGAAAACTGCACCTTGCACATACAACAGGGGTTGGTGGGCGAAAAAGACAACAGCTTGCAGGCCTATGTCGGTGATTCAATCACACTTGAGTGCCAGACTTCACTGAGAGGGGAACAGATGAGACATGTATGGGTTTCGCCCCAGCGGGAGTACATTGCCCCTCCAGGCAACAATAATTCACTGCGCATGCATGCTAACGGAAGTCTGGAAATCATCTCAGCACAGGTCAAAGATTCTGGGGTGTACTGGTGTATGGCCCTGGACCACCAGCGCAATGAGACACAAGAGGTAAATGTGACAGTGGTATCACGCCATGTGGAGTATGAGCCCTTCAATACCGGCTTCACTACCCTCCTAGGCTGTGTGGTGAGCCTGGTGCTGGTCCTGATGTACCTGTACCTGACACCCTGTCGTTGTTGGTGCCGTAAGCAGCCCCCTGCACCCACTACCCCCAGCCCAGCCAATGAGTGCAGTGCGCAATCATCCATCCTAACACCCACGCCCCCCGCCACCACTGAGGGACCCGGCCGTAAGGTCAGTAATAACAAGCACGTGGTGTTTCGGGAGCCTGTCAAGGAGGTGCAGAATGGGCGGCTGCATATAAAACCTCAGGCGCTGCGCCACAATGCAGAGTCTGTAACTTCTGTTTTTTCCGACACACCCATTGTGCCATAAGCAACCTCCTGCACTGCTCCTTTAACCCAAACTCCATCCCTAGAGCTGAATGGTACACAAGGGCAGCCGGCCTTACAGCCTCTGAGAACAGGGCTAGAGTACTAGAGTAACTATAGATGAGAGGGGATGGAGATAAAGAAGGGAAATGTTACGATGTCATAGTAAGACTTGCAGAAGCATAAGAAGGAGGAGGACAGTGTGGCTAATATGAGTACCTACAAACACTACAAGCAAAAGGTGGAGCTACACTCCTTCAGTATCTTTATAGACCTTAAGCTATGAATGCCTTGTTAAGAAATATAAATAAGACACTGCATTATACAAAAGCAATTTTTGACAAAAATCCAGTAGCTTCAAAAAACAACAATTGCTGTTGTATATCTATTTACGATCAGCAAACGTTTTTTCAGTTGGGTAAAGAGAACACACTAAAACAACTGTGAACAAGTCTAGTTTCCACTTGCACTGTGATTTACACCACACTTTTATTTTTTTATTTTCCTAGCTACTTGATTCAAATCAGTTTCTGTGAAAAAAGAAAAAAAAAATGGGTCAAAAGATTAATTGTATTTTGATTACAATTTACAACCAAGAAGGGTAATTGAAAAGTCTCCTATTGATATTTGCCAATCGTGAGGTCTTGACTTGTAATGTCAGGAGGGAAATAGATATTGACCATGTGACAAGAACAGATCGTGCACGGATGATAACAGTGTAACAGTGGAACTAAAAGGACTGAACAGACAGAACATTTCCATACGGTAACCTTTCCCCATTGTCATCATCCCATGCCTCTTTTCTCTCTCTTAACACCTTCCCTTTTCCCTTTACCAAAGCCCTAATAAATCATTCTGCTTCACTGAGGTAAATGTCTGCTTGTTATTGTAAGAGGGGAAAACAGAAGATGACAAACAAATCAGAACGAACAGATGACAGTGTGTAGTAGTAGTAGCAGCTATAGTAGCTAATAGAGACAGAGTGATCCCTTAACAGATTGTGTGCACTCTCACACCTGGAGGTGGAGTGTGAACGCCACTGGCTTTTCTGAAAACTTGCTCTGTGGTGCTAGAAACACAGATTATACACTTTACATACTGCACATAAGCAGAAGCTACCTCTACAACAACTGCAAGTAATGTCTGCATCATGTATTTTTTTCGTGTTAATGCATGATTCCATCATCCTCATCAATAATCATCGGCACAACTAGCATCACTGACTATAATCAATAACTGTCCAGAAAACAGGCACATATCCTGGAAATTATTTCAACCATGTCTTATGACCTAAAGTTGATTAGCTTATTTATGAGATCTCTGAAGAAGTTGAAATATACAAAACTGACACAATAACACAATATATAAATCACACTTCCTGACACCTTAAGAGAGGTCACACTAACACAGAGGCACCAAATAAACTGTTTGAAGTAAACACAGTAAAACTCCAGGTGTCCAGGGAAAATTCCAGGTGTATAATCCAATGTCATCTTTAAGGTTGCATCTTGTTCAGGTTCTGACACCACGATTCTATGCTTTTTTGTTACTAATAATAACTTTTATGCCATCACAAGCCTTATTTAGACTTAGATCCAGTGTAAACACTTCAAGCATTTGAGCTGTACAGATTGTGCAGATTATACAGACTGTGTTTCACAATGTCTATATTGCAGTGAATTTCCTGAACAGATATTGAGAGAAGCTCAACCCGTTTTTTTTTTTAAATTTTTTTATTTTGGTATTTTTGCCTGTCAGATTATTTGTATTCATGTTGAAGACTGTAGCAGTGTGTTGAGAAAATGTACAGTATGTGCAGTCTTTTGCATTTCTGAGTGTGTGCATATGGTGTGGAGAGAGAACATCCTCCCTACATGACCTGATTATTGTATTAGCAAGTAAAGATGTACAACTGAGACTTTCGCTAAGAATTACAAAATCATAAGAACAAGAAACATGCCCATAACACTATGTAACAGCCAACAAGCCATCACAAATAAATAATAAAATACACAAACCTCTTAACATTCTCACTTTTAACAGCAGCTTTGTATCATGATATTGTGATCGACTATAATTTTGTCCACAATCTGCTTTTCAAATGAGTAATTTATACCTTTGACAACTTCACCATACGTAAAAACGCTGCTGATGTCTTAGTAGCCTATTTATTTTCCATTAAGATATTGATCTGGGCAGTCTCAGCTCACTTTCAATTTCCTAGGGGCATAATGGGCATACCAGGAAATATAGAACGGTTCATTCTTACCGAATCCTTTCGTATAGCAGACTTCTTTCTTTCCCATTTCAAAGAAAACGCATGTCTGTGCCGGTGTTCTTGAGCGTTCACAAGAATGAGACAAAGAAGAGGTCACACTGACCATATTGCATTCATAAGAATGGGATGGAGGGATGAATGGACAAGCCAATAATTTGCTCTGGCTACAGCTATTGCCGATGTGGTGGCATATACATTTACATCAATGTGCTCAGAGTTTTAAAGGTCCCCAATCAGAAAGAGTGGACCTTTCAATGTCTGTATCCTTTCAGTCACCTGCAGGTGACATGGTCTGCACTGCCACAGCAGACACAAGTATGGTCAGTTTTTGTTGACCAGTGTGTCACCAAACTGAATATCAAAGAATAAATTATCTATTGATTAAGAATAAGACCTTAAAAATGTGCAATGGTACTTAATACAGACCGTGATGAGCAATAATATATACACATATTAGTGATGTATTAATGGATAACATGTGCTTGCTAAAGTGTTACCCTTTTTTGTATTTCAATTACTGCCCATCCCTGCTCTAGATAGGCAATTCTACCACAGAATTACTACTAATGAAATAGGTCTTGATTAGCATCTTGGGAGTGAAGGCAAAGACAATACATGCTCTTCAGAGGTCAAGTGTTTTCAGATCTCAATAAGGGGAATTGCACACTATGAAGGGAAACCATCAAACCATTTTGAGCATTCAGTGGATAATATTTGAATAGCTGTGACCACGTGAGGGTTAAGAGGTCATCTCTGTTACAGAATTGCTGTGCTGCACCTTGTTAAATGATAGCGCCAGAGTGTGGCGTTATAGGGATCATGCCATACTGTAGGTACAGTAGCAATTGTTTTCTTGTTGGCTCTGAAATAAGATGTCAATGTAACTAGGGGATGAAATAAGATGTCAATGTAACTAGGGGATGTACTGGGCTTTTCAAAGTGGACTGTTTGCTTCCTTGCCTGCCATAGAAAGGAAATGGTCATAGAGCATGTGTCAATTAGAAAAGTGCATGGTTTCTACATAGAAACTTCTCATATTCATTATGCTCCCTTCCCTGTTAACATTGGAGTGCCCAAAGCAATCTGAATCAATAAGATGGAACCATAGCAAACAGCAATCTAGTGTTACATCTGGAAAATGCCTAAAGATGTTGGCCAATCAAAGCAAAGCCAATCAGCTTGAAATTTCCTATAGGGTTTTCAGAACATTTCTTTTTTCAATGAAAGCAAAAAAAAAAAGACTTTGGCAGAGAAAACCTCATCCATTAATTCCATATTTTGGGGTATCATTTCTAGCCGTCAACACTTCCTTTAATTATTCCCCAGATTTGTGCAGTGTTTGAGTACCTTTGAGTGTCCTCTGCACCTAGTACCCTCTAGTTTTGCCCCTAAAATACCCCTCTCATTTTGTCTCGAAGTGGCATTTTCAGGATCAATGTGTTTCAGAGCAGCTCAGAATTTTCTATTAAGCTGTGAACTTTGCTGTTTGACACAACACAATCAAAGCCGTCAATGTGATCAGTACGTACTGGAAGAAATAAAAAGAAAACACAACACAAACAAGGAATTTAATACCCAAAACTAGACCTGCACATCAGCCAATAAATATTCTCATTGGTCATGGGACTTTATTGCTCTCTAGCTAACTGAGCATGTTTGAGACAGATAAAATGATAAATGCACTTACCCTAATGTTACCTTTGGAATTGTGCAATATTGCAATCATGCAACATTATGCTTTTATTTTAACTTTCTTGATAGTCCAGTGAGTGACACAAAGTAGGTTACTAAATATGAGTTAAAGCAGCACTCTGCTTCAAAGCTATTATATTAAGGTAATTTAGATAGTAAACAAACGTGTGATGGGGAGAACTGTGCACCTAGCATAGCTGGCAGCGCCTCACAGGCAGAAAACCAGCCTGGCTTGTCTGACGGTGAGCCGGAAAAATCTAGCAAGAATCATGAAACATTACCTGATCAGTAGATAAAGGTCTTTGGAGATCGTTTTTGCCTATTGCTAGTCCTTCGGCTCCAAAACAAATGCACATGTACCAGTGTCCAGGGGGAAAGGCTCAAGCCGTGAGAATTATTTATAACAGTAATCCTAAACCTTAAATTAATAAATGTAAATTGCAACCCTAAAGGTTGTTGGTTCAATTCCTGGCTTCCCGAGTTGCTCAGGGGACAATATAAGTCGCTTTGGTTAAAAGCATCTACTAAATGAATAAATGTACATTTTTATTTGGATATTGATCAGCACAGCTCCACTGATTGGTTCACTGATGTAGGCATTGAACCCAGGGTCTTAAAAGACGAGACTCACAAGCTGGTGGTGGTAAGGAGCGTTTATAATGAGTGTTTATAATTATAATAATCTATTCATTTAATTTCTCTTTGAAAATGTAAGAGGCATATAGTAGCTTGTCCAACTACTTTTTTTCTGATGTGAATTTCCAGAATAATAGTTGAGAGGATTTTTACCTTCAGCTTTGACTTATTTTACCAATCCAAAATGATTACTTTGGTGATTTTCAACGTATGTTCACAATTAGGAAAATAAAATATTTAATATAGTCTATTAAATACAGCCTTCTGGCAGACGTCTCCAAGAAGAAGTTTTACAATATTTTCTTTCTTCATGATGCCACCGATCTTCAGAAGTACACAAATCTCCCACACAGCAAAACAACACCACAATCTGATGCTGCCTCTTGGCACACACTAAAACATTGTTGCAGGCCGAGTTCCCCTTCATGGCAATGTCATTCTCTGATGGAAAGGATTTCCTTTAATAGGATAATGCACCCTGCCACACTGTTCAGGAATAAACCTGGGTCAATGATGAACTGTGAAGTATTGGCAACACTGCAGGCTCATTGACAACAAGGTTTAAGGGGGAAAGGAGGTTGAGCTGGCCCAGAGATCACTACACAGTACAGAAGTGGAGCTGTTTTTTGCATACTGAATACAGTGGCATTGTTTATGTGAATTGTTATTTTATTTTGACATTATTGACTTGCTTATTTACAGACTTTTTTGCATCTTAATGAAAAGACAGTATCAGTATTGCCAGATATATGACAGAGACAGGGTTCCTACACATTTTCCATTTCAAAATTCCATACTTTTTCCATACTCAAATTTTCAAACTTCTCGGTACATTTTTCTGACCATATTCTAGACATTGTCAATGGAGTGTTCTACTAGCATTGTGAAGAACTGTATAATAATGTTTATTATTAACTTGTTAGCCCTCAGAAAACACTTGCCCACTGTTGGATACTTTTCGTTGGGGGAAGTGCTGTGTTGGAAGGTGCACTCACATTTTTAGTTCTCTGTAGATACAGCATAGCCTACATGTGTTGGGAGACTAGTGCACTGCTGGCAGAGGCCTCAGAAATCACCGTAAACAATATTATTTGTTTGTAATAACAGTTTATCAGATAATGCATGTCTTGTTAACTTTTGCAAAATCAAAAAAGTCTACCAGTGTTTTAGCCGAAAATAGCAGAGCTACGCAAACATACCAGTGCACAATGGTGTAGGGCACTTGCATGTTGCAGGGGTTCTCGATTTGGTTTTGGTACCAGGGTCCCCTTGTGGGAGGACCCCCATTCAATTGTATCTTGATGATGTGGACTGACAGTTAAGCTACACAACAGTAGGAATGGTTCATTATGACCCGAGTGAAGTGATTAGTACTGTAGATGCAATAGTCTGGAAACACAAATATTTCTCCATACCCTTGTTTCTTTTTTTCCATACCTATCCAGACCTGGAAATTACTAAAATCAAATGCCATACTTTTCCAGGTTTTCCATACTGCGTAGGAACCCTGCAGAGATATGCTTATCTCAGATGCCTGTTCAATCTCCAGCAGCAGATACATACATTTTAAGCTTGATATAACACAACTTTTGCCAAACTGTCAAAGCCCCTTAGTAAAAATCCATAAACTACAAAGGAAAACCACGCTTCAGAAATACTTATTGTCTTCTAGACTCTGTAAGCACATATCATAATCAAAGGCAGTGAAATACTGGCTTAAATCACATGAACTACTGCACTAAAAAGACACTACATGAATCAATGCCTCATCTATTATATTTCAGCATGATATTTACACGACACGAGTGCCATTGGGGTTATGCAACAGTTCTACTACCAATTAATCATCAAGTCTTTTTTTGATTTTGTCAATTCATCCTCTGCCGAAAAAAATGGTTCCAATCTTAGCCCTGGCATCTCCTTTTGCAGAGCAACACAGCATATCACTCAAGAGTAAAGTTTAGTGAGAGAGGCTTTATATGCTTGTGCCCATAAACATTTATATGTGTACTTGCTTGTCTGTGTCACATGCTAAATTGAACATTCATCCTATTCCATTTTCTCTC
The DNA here is from genome assembly GCF_018492685.1 of Alosa sapidissima. Classification (NCBI taxonomy): domain Eukaryota; kingdom Metazoa; phylum Chordata; class Actinopteri; order Clupeiformes; family Clupeidae; genus Alosa; species Alosa sapidissima. The sequence goes on from NC_055960.1 coordinate 3,008,681, forward strand.
ACAAAAATGTCCAAATGTGATGCTAAAATCGCTGCGCTCACGTTTTGAACTAATGGAATGTTTATGTCGGAGTAATTACTAGCAGTAAAAAGTCCGAGTTGGGATGTCCTGGGATATCCCCACTCTGGAATGCCTCTCATCCAATCAGAAATGAACAAATAGCTCAACCAGACCTAACTTTTGTGTAATTGCCCATAACCATGTTTTCTAAGGTTATACATAGATTTTATGTTTGGATGCTATAACTTTTCTTTCTTTCTCTCATTCAGGCAGAGGCAAAGTGTGTAACATAAGACTTAATGGCTCAGTTGCTGTCATTCCTGCGATTTCAGCAGCATCTCAGAATCTCTCCCTGGACATCCTGACCTGCTTTGATCACCAGCACCATCCTTCAGACTGGATTTTGACACAGCTTGTGTAATCTAACCCTTACTATTGACCATGATGTTATAATAAGATATGTAATAAGAAGTGTAAATTGTATTCTAGGAAATCACATTACCATTGATGTTATGTTACACCTAAACCTTACATAACCTTGGATACCAAATTGTTTGAAATGATAAGTTATGAAAACTGAAAAGGCCAACCACCATAAGTGACTCAAAGGACTACAATGTTATATTAAGCAGGAAAAAGTTGCAAAATTGATGAAAACATAATCCAAAAAAGGAAAGAGCAAAATAGTAGCAAGAAATTTGGTGAACTTGGTGACACTAATGATGTCTGAGTTTCAATTCTTCTCCCCCTCTCTTTATTCTTTCCCTCTCAGGCAGACAATGACCAATCACTGCCCTGTCCCTGATCTATGGACCACCTCTTCATCTCCACAGCAACCTGCAAGGACGGCACAGCAGACATGACTCCCACTAACTATGAATACATATCACTCAAGAACCTCTCCGTCCACAGCAAACACATCATTCAGCCCCAAACCCTATACAACAACCCTCAGCTGGACACATGCCATATGATACAAACAACTCAGTCCATGTCAACTCAGTCAATACTGTTGATCACATAACATTTTTACTCTATGTATCAATTTAGGATACCTACTGAAATGTCTGTATAACATGTAATTTGCATACACCAGCGCATGTACATATAACATTATAGCTACGTAGTTTAGGGAAGGTAAAATTATTGAGAAGATTGAACTACAAAAAAAAGGAGGTTAAAAGATTTGTAACACCAGCCACTAAATCTGTTAGGGCCCGGACACACCAACCCGATTATCGGCCATCGGACGTCGTCAGACAGTCAGGCGAGGTTGGTGACTCGAGTCGGTTCGGTGTGTCCCATGCCATCGTCGGTCGGAGTCGATATTGGTGTTCATTTTGGCCGATTACACATGTCCAATCGGCCAGTGGCCGTCGGCCTCAATGACCAATCTGATTGGTGGAGTGCTAAAACCCTTGACTAGCCTAAACATGATCTCAGATTAGTAGGCCTATGACAATTAGCCCTACATTCAGCGATGTAAGTTATGAACCCATTTTGATAAACTATCCTAACATATTTTTGCTATATTTTTGCTATATTTCCACAATGCACCAGCAGTTTGTTTAGGATCAGCTTTGCACAAGCAGCGGAAAAGACTACTTTCATTCTAAGGGACCGAATATACAACCCGAATTCCGAAAAAGTTGTGACGCAGTCATAACTTGCTAGTTCTCAGAGACTGCAATTAATCATGCCACAGCGGGCCCGGATAGCAAACACAGCCTACCTTATCTTCTATATTCTTGTAAATCCTCTAGGTTTGTAAATGAAGAGGACATTGAATCCCCAAACATGTGGCATAACCCCTGTAGAACCTGATAATGTAATAATTTCCCAATAATGTAATAACTCCCAATAATGTAATAAAACAACTCATAACTCCAAAAAACATGATTACATGAAAACTGATAATGTAATAATCCCTGAAAATGTAATAAATTGCATTTGCCAAAAATGTAATAATCTCTGTACCGATAATCTAACAAATTATTACATTAACGGGAGGCTATTACATTATAAGGTTAACCTTACTTTTTCCAGAACCTAATAATGTAATATTTCTCAATATTGTACTAACTTTGGCCAATGCTGTAGTAACAGGCCACCATTTAGTGGGGACCAAGTGGTGAAGTTGTGTAGGCGACCACACACCGTTTTGCTGTGATCCCAAACTACCTCTACGCTAGCAAAGCAGCAGTCATATAGGATTAGGCAAAAAAATGTTACATCTGTTTTTTTTTTCTAGTAAATTTGTTTCAATGATTTTGCCAAAATTTCACAATCTGCCAATCTGTTGGGTATGACGACTGGAGCCTTGACCATGGATTTCAGGTTTCGGGACAGGGTATAGAGATGGAATATGGGGGACCAATTCAATGTTTGATGCAATATATTATACAGAAATATCAACATAACTGAGTATGTATGAAATGACAATTAAAAAGTACATACAAGTTGATGTGAACAACAAAATCTAATGCTGATAACCTGCCATGTTCAAAAAAGGAAATGCCAAATACTGTCCGTTAGCTAGTTTGCCATTATTAAAATTATTTAAAAAGCTCACTCTGGTTTCAAATACGAGATAAAAAAAAAAAAAACATGGCTCATATCTACTGAAAACAGATCAATTCTGTGTACATATTCTATATCTTTTAAATGCGTTTATAACAATAATTAGATGTCTATTGTCTTTTCCTTAAGTACTTCTTTATTATTCTTTATGAATAAAATAATTAATAACATTTCAAATCCATACCAGGAACATCTGGTTGGGTTGGCATGGATTGTAGCAGAATATTGTCAGGGGGACCTCTGGCTCTTTGGTGTTGTAATAAGTATGCATGGTTATGGACCCAGAGACAAAGATTGGAGGTGGGGTGGCTGCCCTCGGCCTTCAACACTTGAACAACATTTTTAAAGGCATAAATGAACGAGATCAGTGGCAGAGATGAGAAAGCCCCCTCTCTTGCTTTGAAGGACAAAACTGACCTAAGGGTATGTGAGCAGCTGTTCTGTGTGCAAGGTTACACACAATAGGATGAAGTGTGTTGTGTCCCCCACCCAACCTCTGTCCCATCCTCAAAAGGGTGCAGCCGTGGCCTACTGGTTAGCGCTTCGGACTTGTAACCGGAGGGTTGCCGGTTCGAACCCCGACCAGTAGCCACGGCTGAAGTGCCCTTGAGCAAGGCACCTAACCCCTCACTGCTCCCCGAGCGCCGCTGTTGTTGTAGGCAGCTCACTGCGCCGGGATTAGTGTGTGTGCTTCACCTCACTGTGTGTTCAGTTCACTGTGTGCTGAGTGTGTTTCACTAATTCATGGATTGGGATAAATGCAGAGACCAAATTTCCCTCACAGGATCAAAAGAGTATATATACTTATACTATACTTAAAACCCGGTAAGCAAATCACACTGTGTCAAAATCGTATTAGTGGAGCACTGTTCGCTACATCAGATGCCTTTTAGATAGCAGTAATGGAGGCAAATTATCTAAATTGATTTTCGCAACTGCTGCAGAAGGGGTGGAAATGAGAGTGCACTGGAGATTCCAATAAAACCAATGCACTCCATCTGTAACACTGCCACTCCAGGCAGTGTTAATATTTATGTCTTTGCTGATGATTTACAATGTTTTTCTTTTCTTCCTTCATTGGATATAAGTCAGGAAATTCCTTTTGTGTGCGAACACATTTCACTAATACAACCTGATTCTGAAAAGCTTAGATTTGTGAGGCTCAGAGAAGGAAATGTATGAAGATGTATCAAGGGCTGAAATCTGTTCATGTTGAGAATGGCTAAAATTAAGATGGTTCAGTAGATCTGCAGTTAATCTCTGCATGTCTGCCTCATTGTTTTTACACATGCATTCCTCCTCCATCACAAAAAAGAAAATAACTATTAAACAAACTGCTGCAAGAATACCAATCTACGCAAATCCAACAGGCATTCAGTTAATCATTTAGTTCAGCTGGTATTTTTCATCCTTTGTTTGACCACTCCACTCCACTAAAGTCCAGTGACTGATGCTTTCAGCACACTACCATTAGCTGCCTCAGCTCAGTGTCTGACACAGGGCTCTTGAGAGCAGGCTTCAGCCATCAGCTGGCACTGCTCCCAAAAAGCTTTTGAGAAATCCCTAGGCTCCAGATAGGTTGCCCCACCTGAACATATCAACATCCAGGAGTTGGGAGCTAGATTCAGGTTGAAGCACAATAAAATAGTATGGATGTCATTTGTTTTTGTTTTGCAATAAAATGATACCGTGCAAACAATTTTTTGCTTGTGCTGGAATATGTGCAAAAATGCAAAGTGGATGTATTGCATTTCCTTCGATGGAATTCCATATTTAGCACTAGTATTTATTATGACAGGCCCCACCAGAAAATAAAGTAACCACCTTACACTGGGTGAGTTTTCATTATTTCAGATGACAAATTGATTTTGATTTCCCTGACCATCGTCACTAAACTTTAAAGTTGCAGTTGGCAAGATTTTTTTGATCATATTCACTGAAACCGACACTATGCTCCGACAGAACAACATAAATCAGCCGGTTTTAGAAAAAAAAAAACACACTTCTACCTCCACCAGAGGCAGCCGTGCCCTACTGGGTAGCGCTTTGGACTTGGAGGGTTGCCGGTTCGAATCCCGACCAGTAGGAATGGCTGAAGTGCCCTTGAGCAAGGCACCTACCCCTCACTGCTCCCCAAGCGCCGCTATTGTTGCAGGCAGCTCACTGCGCCGGGATTAGTGTGTGCTTCACCTCACTGTGTGTTCACTGTGTGCTGAGTGTGTTTCACTAATTCACAGATTGGGATAAATGCAGGGACCAAATTTCCCTCACGGGATCAAAAGAGTATATATACTTATACTTATACCTAGAGCCTGTTATTTGTTTTGCAAAAATCCACAGCTCCCAGTTCTTCTGGTCCAATATGTCAATCACAGACTGGTCTGCACTGACAAGCACAAACTCGATGAGAGGGTGCTCGATGGTAGTGGGGGAGGGGCATGAAAGTTGCAAACATTCAAATCCCCTCAATCTGTCAGCCTTGCAAACTGCAGCTTTAAGAGTAAATTAAATTAATGTAGTGTACACACATTTAAAATATTATAAAAAAATAATTCAAAAAAAAAAAAAAAAAAAATTTGATTAAACTGGCATTTAACAATTAGATGTGACTCAAATGTCAAAGTACTAAAGGCACTCTAATAACAGCGTGCCAATAATTGTGAGCAACATGTTTTTGTTAAATATTTATATTATGAGATTTTCCTTTTTCTCAAAATAAATTAGCTTCCCTTCAAGGTTGGATTTTTCCTCATTGTTTTTTCATTGTTGTTAGTCAACTTTAGCAGAGGTGCCAATAATTCTGGAGGGCACTGTACTAAGTAAGCAGTAAGCTTAGAATTGTAAATGCTAATGTTATCTCATGATAATGGCAGTATTTGAATGCTCTAACTACATGTGATGTGCGTGAGTGTTAGTGATAAAATAATTTTAATTACATTGCTTTCTATTGGAATGTCCTAACTGTATGCAACACGAAGCAGTGATGTGTAGCGTGATGCAACGTGACATTTTGAGCAGAACGTTTGGCGGACGCCCTTTCTCTATTTTCTTTCTGTCGCTCCCGTTGCTCTGCTATTTTGAATGAGAACTGGGATGCAATAGAAGGGCATATTGAATGGATTTAGACAGAGAGCATTCAATGCTACACAACAGTCTCTTGCTCAGATGCAGTTAGGATACCCTGTTACAGGAAAGATACCATTAATATGATAAAAAAAAATGCTAGCTATCTGGATAGCATCAAGCTCCAAAGTAGGGTAGTGGGGAAAGGAGAATGAGCTTAGATGCACAATGAACTCGTTTGCCTTCTCCACATATGTACAGTACAGAATAGTGCACAGCATCATGACAAACTCTGAAGTGCCCTGAAGCAGATTTGGGCAAGCAAGAGAGTTGCAAAATGAGAAGGGTTTAAATTGGGCTTAAATCCAAATTGTGTTTTGTGTGAGCTAGCTAGCTAAAAGGCATGCAAACCTTGCAAACACTACTCACAGACCTATTGCCACTGTTAGAAGATTGCTTACATGCTAACTAGTGTCTTTTGGCTATGGTCAGTAATGTCATGTTGTGAATTTTTTTATTTTTTTTATTTTTGTGCTGTGTTCCTAGCCTGGGTTTTCCCATGCTGCCTTACGTGCACGATTTTATTCACGCTGCTAGGCAGCCTGGATTCCATGGACTTTGTTTTCACCTCAACGAAGGAACCAATCACAGAACGGAGGGGGGGCAGCAAGACGATGACGACACACCGAAGCGTTTATGAGCTACATACAGACGCATTTGATAGACAATCGTAGCGCCCAATAAACGGCTCTGGCCATTCATAAACCAAGTTTCAAATACAAGAAAATGTATGTGTAGTTCCCAGACCCCATCTCAATGAGATGAGGTTTGGCGTTAGCCAGGCTACTGTGTTCCAGGCTGGAACACTGAGCTGCATAGTGCATGTCCTGGATGGCTGGAGGGAACAACACGTCTCCTTCCTTCACATGGCCATATACCATCAGTTCAATTTCAACATGATACCAAAACTATTTGCATGATAAAAGCGCAAGAAGTGACAAAAGTTCAATGTGTTGCACTAAACGTACCTACTGTAAAGTGCAACAATCTTGTATTCAATATATATCCTCACCCTTATGAGTCTGCCTTTATCTACCATATGGTGAAGCACTGATACTGATACTAATCAAATGAGAAAGTCATTCTGGTACTGTAACCTACAAGATCACTGCAACATAGATTTATTTTTAGGCAATTATTAGTGTCTTTTTTAAAAGGCCTACATATTGAAAAGGTATCTAATGTGTGTAAAATATTAGTTTTTTCTGTGTAGACCAGCATTCTAATGCCTATTTGTTTGGGAACAACTGACCTTGTCAGCTCCTTTAGGGCCCTAGGGAAAGTCAGGACAGACACGCAAATGCACATGCCATAAACACTCGCACTCAAGGGACGAAATCATGTTCTTTACTATCTGGCAGAGTCACTAGGCTGCCCACAAACATGAGTGCTGAAATAATGAGTAGAGTTCCTTGAGTCGCAAACCCACTGACTGTTCCCATTACAGCAGGAATCTGCTAGACAAAGAACATGATTCAAGGACAACCATTGTAGCAATACTTCCCAAGGCTAGGTAGCATTGTCTAAATAAGGGCGTGTTCACACACAGTTAATTATACCCCAAACTACTTCAGGGTTTTCCTCAATTCCTGCACACTGTTGCTTTAAAACACACTAATATATTCTATTTCAAAACCGCTCTTGCCATGGTTATTTCACAAATTCTGTCTAAGCATGGGGCATGTGTACTCTTGTATGTATGAATGTATTGTGTTCATCCATTGATCCATTGATATGAACAATTAATTAATCCATTAATTGTTCATAACTAATAACATAAATATTTTCTCAATGCTTTTACAAGGCACTTGTATGAGGAAAAGATAGTCCCACACTTACCCCTGTCTGTCACTCTCCACTAAGATGCGCACCAGGATGCCTGTAACAGCTACAAGTATAGGGTAGTGGTCCACACTCTCCAGTCCTACACACACACACACACACACACACACAGAGAAAGACGAAATCAGGTCTATCATTATGAGATACAGGCCGATTACTTCAAAAAACATTGAATATATTGTTATATGAAAGAAGAACCATTCAAAATTAATTTCCCTAAGTTCCATAGTCAAGACAAGAAGGTAAAGTTACAAAAGATATTATTCAAGTGGGCAAATCCTACCTGTACCTGCCTGTAACCTGTAACTTCAAATGCGATTTTCATGAGTTTTTCAATTGGAAAATGATGGCAGGAGGCTATAATTCAAAATGCTGTATCTTGACAACAGTTCAAGATATGACTTTGACCATGGGTTTCGTTTTAAAGCTCATGGCGACCCCTTTCCATTGATACCAAAATCTCAAATTTGAATTTTGGGTCATTGTGATTCATTTTGCCAGATCAGGTCACATATTATTGTGTTTTTTCATGTATTTGCTTTTGTTTGAAAGCTGTTAGAAAAGCACTATTGTGGATATGTATCCAGAAAAATGTCCAAAGAATTAAAGGTAAACATGGAGGAAGATAATACAAATATATTTTTTATCTTCCCCAAAATTTGCCAAATATTATGATGAAAATATTTAAGAAGCAAAATTCCTCCAGACTCCTTGAATCCTCTCTAATTTGTTATATTTCAATAGTTTTCTTACACATTTGCTGACAAAGTGGGGTTCATGGCATATCTTTAATCTGAAAGGACCAGGCCTCTCTTTAATCCATATTTATACCAAATCATGATTAAAATAACCTGCTATTATTACCCGTGTCATATCACATATTACATTATTTCACCTTACTAGCCCTAAACTTTTTTTGTAAAGTGTTGCTGGTCTGTATGGCAGAAATGGATGTTGACCGGTTCATATTTTCTGCAATCAAGTACATGTACAAGTGCAATTAAAAAATCTATTTTGGTATTTCCATTTTTCATACCGATTTGGGGTTGTATCAGTCGTAGTAGGATAGCATAACCATAACAACACTGTACATTAAGTACCGTTTCCAAACATTCTTCAACTAATAGGCTAATCTTCCATGTTATATATTTTAAGAGCAATGGACCATATGCACGGAACACTCTTAACCCTCCTGTTGTGTTCGCTGTCAAATGCGATGTGTTGTGGTGCGTGTGTTGTACAGTAGCTACACGGTTTGGTTTTTGACAAGGTTTGGGTGTTGCACCTAGTGAATCAGCATGTTACGATGGAGGGATGTATGCATGTGTTAAAATGTTTATTATTGGGCAAACACAATATTCAGGGCCAGAGCTAACGCTTTTGCGACCATTTCAGGCATATTTGTTTTGCAATGTGCGCGTAAAATCATGGCGAGGTATGCACAAACATGCCGCACTGAGGTAAAAGCGCAGACTGCCTGTCGCGGGAGCTGAAAATGGCTAATTGCGCTTTTCCGTGTGATGCATATGCCTTCATAGGAGGGTCAAAGGGAAAGTGGGAGTTTGCCGTAAAAAGAGATGGGAGTACGTAGTACGTGTTGGCAACAATATCTCAAGCAGCATCACACTGAGCACGGGGGCCCCCCAAGGCTGCGTGCTCAGTCCGCTGCTCTTCACCCTGCTGACGCATGACTGCACTGCAACCTACAGCAACAACCACATAGTGAAATTTGCTGACGACACAACTCTGGTGGGTCTCATCACCAAGGGCGACGAGACTCAATACAGGTTGGAGGTCGACCTTCTGACCACGTGGTGCAGGGACGACAACCTCCTGCTGAACGTCAGCAAGACCAAGGAGATTGTTGTTGACTTCCGGAGAGGTCACACCCAACACCTGCCACTGACCATCGACGGTGCTGTGGTGGAGAGAGTGAGCAGCACCAAATTCCTGGGGGTGCACATCAGTGAAGACCTCTCCTGGACCACCAACACTGCATCACTGGCGAAGAAAGCTCAGCGCCGCCTGTACTTCCTGCGGAAACTCAGGCGAGCAAGTGCTCCACCAGCCATCATGACCACATTCTACCGAGGCACCATTGAGAGCATCCTCTCCAGCTGTATCGCTGTGTGGGGCGGAAGCTGCACTGAATTCAACAGGGAATTGCAGCGCATAGTGAACACAGCTGGAAGGATTATTGGTGCTTCACTCCCCTCCCTGAAGGACATTTACACCTCCCACCTCACCTGCAAGGCGACCACAATTGTGAGTGATGCAAGTCACCCCGCTCACAATTTGTTTGATCAACTGCCCTCTGGGAAGAGGTACAGAAGCCTGCGCTCCCGCACCACCAGACTCACCAACAGCTTCATACACCAGGCTGTTAGGATGCTGAACTCCCTGGACTTTTGGACCCACAAAGGCTGCCTTGCACTACTCCACTTGTACACTTTGCAACTTGTTGTTGTTGTCCTGTTGTCCTGAAAACACTTCTGAACACACTTCTGCTGCTCTTACATAACTTGCACCACTATGCCACTTGCATACTTAGGTCAAACAGAACTACCTCAGCCATTTATTGGCCTGACTTTTGCACTATTATATTGACTGTCTACTGTATGCACAATTGCACAAATTCAACTCAAATTTTGCTGCTCTTATTTTCTTCATTGTATGTGCCTTCTTATTTTTACTTTTTATATTGTTTACTTGAATGTTATGTTTGTCTGTGGACCTAATTGGTAAAATATGTCTTGTCTCCACCGTGGGATAGTGGGAAACGTAATTTCGATCTCTTTGTATGTCTTGACATGTGAAGAAATTGACAATAAAGCAGACTTTGACTTTGACTTTGATTATATATTCTGCAGTATGTACAAAAACTGCCTGTGAAAGCGCACGTCTATTCTGCACCTAAATATCTCCGCCTTGTAAAAGCATGTGTTAATCCAAATTGTGGTTAAATGCGTCAATAAGAGAACCTTTCAAAGACAACAGAATCGCTATGTAGAGTTTTGTGTCTTTGTACTATATCAAAAGCAATCTTAACTGTTGATTACTGCAATGGACTGTTCACAGGCCTTCCTAAAAAGACTATTAAACAGCTTCAGGTGATACAAAAAGCAGCAGCTAGGATTCTAACAAAAACTAAAAGAACTGACCACATTACTCCAATTCTTCAGTCCCTGCACTGGCTTCCAGTAAGTCACAGAATTGACTTTAAAGCACTATTGCTTGTTTATAAATCAGTAAATGGAGCAGGACCTAAATACCCATCAGACATGCTTCAGCAGTACACACCTTCTCGTCCTCTCAGGTCCCAGATGAAAAACCTGTTAGTAGAACCTACTGTTAGAACTAAACATGGTGAAGCAGCTTTTAGCTGCTATGCGGCTCAGCTCTGGAACCAACTTTCGGAGGACATCAAAAAGGCCCCAACTGTAGCCAGTTTTAAATCTAGACCAAACTGTTCTCAGATGCTTTCTGCTAACTGCGCTGAGTTACAAATTCTGAATCTGCCTTGAAATTTATTCTACCTTGTCTTTATTACTTTTATTACATTTTTACTACTATTGCCTTTGTTTTTTTTTTGCTTATTAATTATTCTTTTTTTTTAAATGATTTTACCTTGTGTGTTTTATGTTTTCTTTTTATTATGATCTTTACCTTTTAACTATTCTTTGACCATATTGCCCTTCTATGCTTTTATTTGCTATTACGGTTTCCTTTTTTATGTAAAGCACATTGAATGACCTCTGTGTATGAAATGTGCTATATAAATAAACCTGACTTGACTTAACTTTCGTTGGCCTTTCAAATGTCTTACTTTCACTTTCAAGTCATCCACTTAAACTTTCCTACTTGCTAGATTTGACCAATCTTCTATAGTCTACGTGCACAAGTAGTTTGAGTAGAACTACTGATCTTCATGATCTCCCTGCTTGGTGACATCTTATCATGTATTGTATTATTTCATGATCGCTAAACATTTGATTCTTTTTAATGTTGTCATCAGTTAACTTCATTCAACTGCGCTTGTATTTAGGCTAAGCCGTTCAGTTGTGGACGTTCGTAAATTGCGGTAGGGGGGCGGAGAAAGGCGCAGATTACCCGATGAAGTGAAAGTTTGATAAATACCACAAATCTGCGGTTTGTCCATGGCACTGATAACGATACGTTCGCAAATGTACGTGCATCTGGCCCTCAGTGTCTGAACATGTAAGGAGCAGAATATAACAGAAGATGCCGTTACAACAAAGCTAACGCTCCGGAAAGAAAACGCTGGTTAAAGAGCCTTCTGTGCATAAGATCCATTATGGGAGGAAATAAAGATCAAATGAACCACATTTCTTATTAAAAAACAACAACATCCTCATTTGTAAATGACCCACATACACATACAAATACACAATTACAGGCACAACCAAACCCAGGCGTCCTCGTGCACACAAATACACATACAGGCATAAACAAACACACATACACACAATCACACTGGCATTAAACAAACACACAGGAACATACATACATATTCACCACACATGCATACACATTGTGCGTGCACACATGTATGCAACCTAGATGGATACTGTACTGATATTCAAGAACTGTTACATAATTCTTTTCATTAACTAGACATAGAGTATAACAATGCAGTTGCAACAGTAGGAAATAAGGGAGACTTCCAAATTGGACAAACAAAACAACACTGACTGAGGACTACACATGCTAAGTAAGTTCATGCACATACAAAATGCTGCATACAGTGATGGCCAAAAGTATTGGCACCCATGCTAAAGTTGACTGAAAAGAGGAATATAAAATCATCTTTTGGAAATTGATCTTAATGCCTTAAGTGAAAAATGAGGAAATAAGTGTTATTTCAGTTAGCCTATTAGCTGGTTTGATTTGCATTGAGCTCAATGAGCATCAAACCAGCTAATAGGCAAACTGAAATAACACCCATGCCAATCTCTAGGTATGGTGAAGGGTATGTGATGATGTGGGGCTATTTTAATTCCAAAGGCCAAGGTAACTTTATCAGGATGCACAGTATTCTGGATCCATGAAATAACTGGCCTTTAAAAATAAAAATCTGCCTGTCTCTATGGGAATTTAACATAGGGGTGGGAATACTTATGACCCCTGTATTTTAGGGAAGAACATTTATTTATTTATGATACATTATTCATTCACTAAGAAAATTGGTGTCCTTAAAGGTTAGATATTTCCTAATTTTTCACTTAAGGCATTAAGATCAATTTCCAAAAGATGATTTTATATTCCTCTTTCAGTCAACTTTAGCATGGGTGCCAATACTTTTGGCCATCACTGTATAGTTTCAGGGAGCCAACAGGTGACTCATGCATGTATATATTTATATGCTTACTATGGAACGTTCTGATGGAAAGAGTGTGGCAGTGGTGGGAAAGTTTACCTGGGAGACGCAGATTGACTACACGGTCAAAGAGATTCCTCTCAGCAGTCACACGGTTCAGCACCTGGTTGAGCAGCTGCAGGGATTACAGGAAGTTCTCTTAATTCAGACATTTGAAACCCCATTAAAACCTACACTTCTGAAGCTTTGGCTTTTTAGCTTTGAAATGTGTCATTAATGCTTTAACATTAACTGAATTCAAAATTGTTCTCTTGACTGAAATCACATTGCAGATATTCTCATTCTGTGTGTGTATGTGATATATTTCGGAGCTGTTGAATAAAATTCCTGAGAGAGGCACAGATTGGTTGCTGCTGCTGCTGCTCCAGGCAGACTGTCTTGTTTACTTTCCTTCCTGTGTGTTTGTTGTGCCAACATGAGCTGTCTGATGGCCTCATTCAGGAAGAATTAGTGGAGCGTGGGCAGAATGACAGGGTTATGAGGAGTGGTGAACTGGAGAGGCCAACAAGACAGGAGATTGAACTGATTGAGGACACAATCAGCAGCAGGTGCTGATGATGAGCGTGGAAAGCTTGTCACGGTTTCAATCAGTGTTTCATTAATGCAGATCACACTTCCCAACGCACACAAACTATGAAATCAGTAACCGGTCTAACACACACACACACACGAAAAGAAAGTCAGAGAAAATGAGCAAGAGGCTGTTTCTCAAAGTCAAGGGATCAAGGGATCCTTCAAGGCTGCTATTTGAATTATGTTACAGTACGTCATGAAGTCCCGTCGAAGTATTGTTCCAATGTCAAGCATCCATCAAAGTCTACCAAACTCTACCAAGGCCGAAGTCCTTCATTTTGCCAAATTTGTGCATGTGTGTATCCTCTGTGTGCTCAGAACACCCACAATCCTGTGCGCACATTTATGAAGGATTTAAAATCTGTACTAAACAAGGCAGTACACTATGTATTTAAATGTATACATTGTCTTATTGTCACTATGTAAAGTAGCCTAAGTGAAATATGGGCTTAGGTCATTTTGACAACTTTGAACTCTTACACCATTACATGTAAAGAAGGCATTTAGAAAGGGTATTTAAACATCTTCCAATGAGAGCGATTGCAAGCTAAATAGTACACTTTTCTCTTTACGATTTTGCTTAATGGTTGCTGCTCTGTGGTTTATTTTGGAAAATTAATCACACATGTATAATTTAACTTATTGACGTGGGAGAATGACAGTGGTGCATTCATTCGTTTTTCAAAAAGAAGCCCGCAGGAAGCATGATTTTCAATAACACACACATGCAGATTCCTGTTCCTGTTTTCAGAATGCTAAGAAGAAGCCTTGCCTCGTCTCTGATGGATTTAACTCCGGCAGGTCTCAGTTCTACCAAGCGCAAATCCTCAAGGATCCTCGACAACACTCAACAAAGCAGGAAATGCAAACCACGCCCATACATAAACACAAAGAAAAAAACACAACAGATGCAGGCATCCCATGTGTCTACAACAGAAGCCCCGTTTACATGGACATATTTAATCCGATTACAAACAGAGTAATGGCTCAATCTGAATAAAAATGCCTCATGTAAACACCCAACCCGATCCGACTGCATTTTCTATCAGATCGAGAGAGGCGGTGTACTCAGTTCTGATAATCCGATCGATTAAAAAAATCCACCCATGTAAACAGGTACTCCGATTGTTGGAGTACATTTCTTCTTTCTGCGCAGGTGTTCGCTATGTAAGTAAACTGAACGTCGGGGTCTGGTTCGCCCTGTCGGGACTTATTTTCCCAATAATGACCGCCGTTCTATACATTATCCCACTTATTACACGGCTACTTGCCAAAACGAAATAATAAACTCCCCACGATATGACTTTAGCCTACATAGCCTAGCCTATTTGTTACCGTTCATCGTGGCATTTGCTGAGAAACAAATAGTTTGCATCAACACACGCTGAACTTGAATCAAACATTCTTTAGAACACAGCTGATCAACCATCTGCTTTCACTTTTGAATGAAGTTCCAGTCCTTGCGTAGTGATATGAAAGACGTATCAGAAGCACAAAACCCGTTGCCATTGACAGCGGTAATTTTGTTTGCAACATAGACTGTATATATCTACAGTCTATGGTTTGCAAGAACTTTGGGAAATCACATTCAAGCCAATGGAGCGTTCTACTTGCCTTGTGAAGAGCCGTGTAATAAGTGGTAATAATGAAGAGTGACGTAAACAATTGAGTTTCCATGGCAGCAATACAACTAGGAGCTTCTAAATGATTAAATGTTTGTTCCATGTAAACGCAGATTAAACGTCCATGTAAACGCGGCTAGTGTAACACTGGTACTGTATCTTTCCATCAGTCTCAGATAAGAGTCCACCATAAAGCAGAAGAGCACAGAGGGGTAGCCTCCAAATAGACTCCCTCACTCAACTTTGCAGAAAAGAAACAGTACTGTTCCTAAACGGAAGCATAGCCTATGGGTGATTCTCTTCAAATTAATAAAAATGAGTGCTTTATTATTTTATGTTTTAGATTTAGATTGTAAATTTCCAATGAAATAGAATGAAATATAATACATTTTAATGTTAGGTAGGCACAACATTGAGGCTAGATTAATGTTTGGATAGGAAAGAATTTAAGCATCTCTGTTATAGTCTGTGTTTATGCACTTCTAGTATAATAGGGATTTTGAAGTATTCTAAACATCATATCCCGATAAGCCCTAACCTGGTCATACTAGGTAGAGTACTCCGAAAGAAAACGGGATACTGTTTCATGTATACACCTTATCCCGGTTTCTGCTTAAATGTAAAAAAAAAAAAAAAAGAAAAATCAGAAACAACTAAAATTAAATCTGAAAAAACGGAATTTGAGAAAAAATAAAACAGAATTTGGAAAATAATAAAACAGAATCCATAGGACCCTACATACGTGAAACTATATCACTAAGTAGCATGGAATAACAATAATTAAAATTCTGTTAAACTGTGCAATGCCAGACAGTGCAGTGAGAAACTGGCTTGTTTCCATCACAATTCCAAACTCACCTGAGCCAATCGTCGCAGTAACAGTTCAGCTGAGGGGCGAGACCAGTCTAGAAATATCTCTGGCACCAAAGTGACCGTCATCTCCAGCACACGTAGAAGGCTGACAGACAGATCGAAGCAGGTGGCACAAACCTGAGTACAGAGGTTGAAGGAGACAGACAGACAGACAGAAAAAATGCTAAACAAAAATTATCAAGAACTACAGTTGCATGCCATTTCAGTTTCAGTCTACATACAATTTTGTTTACATTTATATAATACAGTATGTAATGTTGAGTGAAAAGCAATTTAATTTAATTTAAGTGAAATGTGAGGCATCCCTACTGTATACTGATAAGTATGATTCTACTAAATTAATTTCCAGTGAGAAAAATGGCGTCTTCAAGACTGCTTTTTTTTAGGGGGTATGCAAGATATACAAAGAAGTCATAGAAAGGTTTGTTCCATCTGATCAGGTTATCTGTGAATGAACATGTTGTCAAATTTTAAAGGATGTCATTGAGGTATTCCTCTGATATCGTATTCATGGGAATAGTACATACATGAGCTCATGGTGACATTGAAGTTTGACCCTTGACCATCAAAATCTAATCATTCATCTCGGAGTTCAAACGTTTGTACAAAATTTAATGAAAATCACTTTTAGCATTCTCAAGATATTGTCCAAATGTCCAGACGTAAAGATGAACAACCTGAAAACATAATGCCTCTGACTATCATCGGTGCTGAGGCACAAAACCATGACTGGTGGAAAAGTCAACGTGGTAGGACATATTCAAGTGAAGAGAGAGAGAGTCAAATTTGAGGAGGAAATAAAATGAAATTGCAGCAAGAGTGACATCAATGGACAGGTTAAAGTTGGCAGTGTAAGAGACGAGGTAAAACTCTGTTTTAAAGCAGAGTGATACGAGGTAAAGAGGTCAAAATAAAAGGAATAATGAAGAGATACTGGAAGAGGGTGGTTAACGGTACAGTATGGTTGAAAGGGCAAAGCATGTGATTCAAACCTTTAGCTGCCGTGTGTCCACAAAGTTTCGC